>NC_067402.1:117050549-117380549 GCF_016432865.1 Antechinus flavipes
AGAGATGCTATGTTGAAAGATGCCTTGAGGCACAGCTTTAGACAAGGTGGCACTCTTGTGAACTGCTGGGAAACCACAGCAGCTTAAAGGCTGGCCTGATGTGCTGCTATAAGGTACCATTTCTGAGCAAAGCCTGCAAGCCAGGAGAGTTAGGGTCTCAAAAAATGGGCTTTTCAAAGTGCAGCTGCATCCACAAAGAAAGAATGATCCTCACATGATCACAGTGTGTAAAGGACTTTTGTTTCTTCATTAGATTATTTTGGCTTTAGCTGAACACACAAGACATTTCCAGGGAGTGGTGTCTTGCTGAAGAAGAAGCAATGAGAAGAAAGGCAGTAAAAGATATATTTTATATAAGCTACAGATTCCAAGAACTTGATCAACTGCCACCAAAAAGGCTATAATTGCTAGCAAATTCATTAATTAATATTATGCTTGTATTTTAATTGTCAATTAAAATTTATTTAAACAGAGATCTTCTTAGTGCATTACATTTAGGTTGTTTATGGCTCACAGCAAAAGACCTTGTGTTTGGACTTTACAAGTAAGAGAACTGCAAATGTTATATGTTCCTTAATAATTTTCAGAAAATTATACTTTTTGTGAAAGTAAAATACCATGGCCATATACACATGGATGTTTAAATTTAATTGAAACAAAGGTCTTACTTGTGGCAATAAATTATTATATATTTTTTTATAAGTAGTAATTGCTATGTGATCACTGTAAACGATTCAGAACTTTTTTGAACTAAACCTGTGGTTTCCTCAATGAGAAGAAACTAACCAATATAGGTAGGTAGCTTCTCTGTCACTCATTCTTGGAGCTGCATTGAGTGAGAATTTCGTTGGATTTTCAACAATACTATTAACATAGGGTTTTATGTATGTATTTAGGGTTCATATTAAGGGGAGAAGATCTATCTTGCTGATTGAGTGGAATGAAATGGAAGCTAGACTATAGCTAGCCTCTTGTTTTGGATGCCAATAAAAAGTATTTTTGAAAATGGAAATCTAGTTGTATTTTGATTGCATTCTCATTAGTTAAGTCGTCAAATAAGGTAGTCACATTTTAAGATTGTTATAGTATTTATGATTTAATTTCCTTTTAATTATACAAAGAGAATCATGATATTCAAAATTTATATAATGAAACAGCCAGTTACACAAAGTTACTTTTAAAATCTGAGGAGGTTGAGGTAAAGAAAGGGATTATGGGAGTAGCATGCCCCATATACAGTCAAAAGGAGTTCTTTAGTCCTGATGGTTTACTTAAATTGGTTTTCTTTGTTACATGCTTGTACTCAGTGATAGTGGTTTTTTTTTTTTAATTGGAGAATGTCTCTAATGCAAAAACCAAAAGTCTTTAATACAATAAACAGAAACAAAGACACTAAGACAGTGTTTTCCAATGTAGGGAAGAGAAAGGAAAAGTTAGTGATGATTTTTTTTAAGGTTATAGAAATGTGGAGATTAACTTTGTTTTTTCATAGTCCTTCGCTGGAATTGCCTTAAGAGTAAACAGTCACCCAAATGGCATAACTTCATGGATACTTAACAGATTCCCTGGTTTCCCCCCATGCCTTTTTTGTTCAGCTTGTTAATGATTTCCATAATTACAGCTTCATTCCTTTGTCCCCTGTTAACACAAATGGTCTTTGGGAAAATAATACATTGACCTTAAATTTATATTTAAAACTCAACAAGTTCTTCAGATATTTTTCAGAAACTAGATTTTTCTTCAGAAAGAAAATATCTTCAGATATTTTAATAGAAAACTGAGTCTGCTGCATACCTGAGATGGAAATAAATGCTCTCCATTGAGCACCATCTAGGAGTGATGATCACAAACTTTACCTCTTCACCATTTTGCTCATTCTTATGGGAGAATAGAGGAATTTTCTGGATCAGTACATAGCATATCACTTATGTTTTCCAATAGCGAGCCCCAACATCTTGCCTAAGCTCACAAGGGCAGCTAAGTGGAAAATGGTTGCTTATAATGGTGATCTCCACAGCTGCCTCTCAGTAAGACAGCAGGCGGCAAAGTCATTTGGCTCAGCTGCAAATGAAGCAGGGATAGCCCTCTCTGGGCACCAATAAGACAACAATGACATTTGTCCTCTGCAGCTGTTGTTTCCTTTCTGTTGTGAACAGTGCCTTTCCCCTTAAGAAAAAAAAAAAAACTTTCTTTAATTTTACATTCCTCCCTCCCAAACCTACTTTTCCTTAAGCAAAGCAAATTTCCCAAACTTAGTAATCCCAGCTACCATTTTTTTCTACCTAAGGTAAGGAGAGACTTTTTTTCTTTATGCTGAAGAATGAATGTGCCATGAAATTAAAAAAAAAAGATATTTTAAACCAAGAAGTCTTAACCAAGAGACTGCAGACCCTTTATGAAGTTTGTCTGTAAACTCAAATGGGGAAAAATAAGACATCTTTTTTTTACTAACCTGTCTAAAATTTAGTGTTTCCTTCAATTGTTTAAAAATGTTATTCTGAGAAGAGGTTTGCTAGAATGCCAAAGGGATCCATGACATACAAAAAAGGTTAATAATTCCATCTCTAAACATGCCTATGATTAAAAACAGTAGTAATAAGAATTTTATGAGAGAAAAAGGGTGAGTTTTATTTGCTAAACATCAAAAGAAAAAGCTAGCTAACACAACCTAGTACAATGCCTCTCCAAGGTTTCATTCAGTGAACCTGACAGAGGAAAATGTGTGAGAAATGTGGTTGCCAACAGTAGAGTTTGAATGGAAATACTAAAAGTTATTGCTATTTTTGAACTAGATCATCATGTGCAGGTGCCCCAAATTGTATAACCCTTCCCTAGGGCCAAAGGTCTGGCCTTGGTAGATACAGATGAAATAGCTTGCTCTGGGCTGAGTTTTAACACATGTCATCACTGCTCAGATTCACTTTCAGAAGCATTCTTTGCCCAGACATAGCAAAAGACCTTGTTGGGGATCCTCATATAGGCAACTCTGGACAAACAGGCATTTCACATTAATTCATTCTGACTTGCTTTCCAAGAAGGTTAGACATACACCTGGGGTCAGTGGGTCTCACAAGGGAATCTATGTTGACAAGGACCAGTTTTGAGCCTAAATGCTTGATACTCCTAGAAAACAGATTGAGTTATCTCTTCTTTTGTGCATTGCCTCCATCTAGATTTGTCTAAGCAAGTTTCCAAATTTAAATGTCAGTATAACTTGTGTCCAAGATATCCCACTGTGGATAGTAGGGTCTCCAAATCTTGCACATTAAACAAAGTTTTCAAAAAGGATGACTTTTAATTCTACCTACAGACAATATATGATACCTCTTGCAAAATATCAAATAAATCCATGAAAATAGAGAAAAAAAGAACTTAAATAGATAATCAGCTGCTCTCCCTTCCTCCATCTCAGAGGAAACTGGACTTGGGATTGTTTTTCTGGGCAACTCTTTACAATTCCATTGAGTCTTTCTTTTTCCCAGAGTGTTATAAAATCTCCCTATGACTCATAGTATCTTCCTGTGCTGTAGACTGCTCTGAATGATAAATAAGCTTTGGAGCTTGTTAAACCATTTATTCTAGCCTTGTAAAACAAAACCAGAGAGGAATGTGCAGGAATCCCAAATCTTAGTTGAACCCCTGATTTCTTCCTGGAGGTTTGTTATAGCCCTTTAGTTTCATGTATTCCTCCATGCTACACTCTGAAAGTCACCAAAGGTTGGCTGGTTTGATCCCTTTACAAAAAAATGTCATTTGTTGTTCTGATTCTGCTTAAGTCTTCTTTCTTTAACCAGATTTCGTCTGTTGTTAATGCAAGTGAGAAGGATCTTCTCCCCACTTTTTTTTTCAGTTCCTTTGACAGTGTGAAAACAGCAAGTTTTATAGTATTTGAAAGCATTTTTCTTGAAGGCTTAGGTTGATAACATTCTGCAAAACATTTCCATGATGCTGTAATTTTGTTCATGGTTCCAAATTAATGTGCTAGGAGCTTTCTCTTAAGAAGATTTCATATATAATAATATTTGACAGGTGGAAGCCTTGTTTAGATGAGTAAAAAAAGTATTGGAAACTAAAATTCTAGTACACTTCTATCAGTTAGCTCTGTGATATTGAGTGATTCACTTAAATTCTTTTTTGAAAGTTAATTTAAAAAAAAGATTAATAAATATTAATTTTTTTTCTCCCTTTCCTTCCTAACCTACTGGGGCAGGTGGAATCTCTGGAACAAACATGTATAGTTAAGCAAAACAAATTTCCAATTTGGCTATGTCCATTTTTTTTTTTTTTTGCATTTAGTTAATCACATTTCTTTGAAGAGATAGCATTCTTTATCAGTCCTCCAGAATGATGGTTGGTTATTATGTTGATTAGAATTGTTAAGTTTTTCAGAATTTTTCATTTTTTAATAATATTGTTCTGCTCACTTCATTGCTCATTAGTTCATTCATGTTTTTCAAGGTTTTTAAAATTATCTTCATCATTTTATGCCTTCTATCAACATTTGTTGAATTAGATATGAAAAAGTTTTAATATTTTATGAAAATAATTTTGATATGAGAGAATCCCTAAAAGAGTCTCAAGGATCGCTGTGGGTCCCTGTATCATATTTTGACATTTTGGAGCAAAATAGAAGAAACAAAGCCTCTTTCTGTAGCAAAATCAAAACAAAACTTTTCAGATTTTAAAAATCATTTTTAACAATATGTAGGTAACTATATTGTAAGTTTTATATTTACCAATTATTTTCTTTTTCTTTTTTATTTTCAAATACTAATATCTTTTTTATTTTTCAAAATATGTACAAAGATAGTTTTCAACATTCACCCTTGCAAAATGTGATGTTCCAATACATTGTAAATTTTTAGAAAGAAATATACTTGATTTTCATTTTTTTAGTAGAACTCTAATTCCTATTTCATGAAACACTGGAACAAAGTTTGGAAATGGTTATTGGGAAGTTTGAATTAAACCTAAGTATGCTAGTGACCTCTAGTCTTTCTATTATTATTAAAGATAGTATGAAATACTCCCAATACAAATACATGTTAATACTTAGAAAAAACAATAAAATGAATGCAAATTATAGAAATATCATTCATTTATCTTTAACTTCTCTTTGTTGGAGATGAGTCTTCATTTCAGCTCTTCAAAACCTACAGAACAGATTGCTTGAGAAATTTGTGGCAATGTTACTTCAGTAACTTGATTTTTTAATTTACAAGCATTCCCTCCAGATCTCACAGTGACAGCAGATTTATAGAGCGCTAATAAAAGAATGTACTGAGTGGAAATATTTCAAGTTTGAAATTGCATATAGTAATGACTTACACTAGCAAGAGTCCAAAGCTATAGAATCCAACATATGGGACTGAATTTCAATTAATTATTGGGATTTGGGAAATAATAAATAAGGATATTTTAACCCCCAATATAGAGAAATATAGGGCTTATGTCAGAATGTAGAATTTGATTAGGAAACAAGGGCAGAACCAGTGATTTCCTTATCTTGCATATTATCTACTATATCCATTTCTTCCTCCAACAGAAAAGATGGTATTTTAGGCATCTGGGTAAAAAAAAATCTTTGTATGTCCTATAGAGTACTTTTATGGACAGTAACTTCAATCAACTTCTGTTGAGTGAATGAATTGATGAACAGTTCTATAGGAGTGGAGCCCTGCCTGTTGAGACTGACATCTATTACTAGAGAGCAAAGTCCAAAAGGACAATGGCCCTTAAATATTTCTGACATAACTCCCACTAATTTCTCTCTTACAAATAGTGACTTGTGGGCTTTGCCTTCTGATTTTTTGGGTCCCTAAAAATTATATGCCCACTAAATACTGTTTTTTTGCACTCTAAGGTTCACTCTTGGCCAACTAAAATCATTAATTCCTTCAATATTTAAAGAGTGTAATCTTGAGGCTCTTCAAGATCCTATTTTTCCTTTTGTACACATGCATCCCTTTCTTCCAAACACCATGGTTTTGTTAGTGCCCTGTCTAAAATATGACCCTCAGGAATGAGCAAAATATTCAAGATGTGGTCTGAGCAGGATGGAGTTCAGTGACCACCTTAGTACTAGATATCCTGCCTCTCTTAATGTAGTCTGAGATTGAATTTGTTTTTCTGGAAGCCTTATCACATTGTTCATTAATATTAAACAAGCCCCCTTAACCTATTTTGTTCCTCATATTTTGTACAGACTATAAAAAATAAAATTTCATTTTAACAAAATGAGATAATATTTCATTTTAACAAGGTGGGAAAATAACCTTGTCATTTTGCCCTGTGTGTGCAACATTTTTTTAGACTAGCTAGAGGGAGTCCTCTTACTTTATTACTTTGACCACCTATCTATCTTCATCCTTATGAGGTCACATCAAAACTATTGTGTCTGCATTAAAAGCTGTTTCTTTGTATGGTCTTAAAGTACAATGCAATCCTTTCAGTCACTCAGTAGCAACTAATGAAAGTTGAATCAACTAGAGGGATGTTTAACATAAGATGATGGCTATATTAAATTTTACTTGGAAATATATTAATATTTTAAAATAGCAATAATTGACATTCCAAATATTATTTATTATTAAGTGTACAACAGTTATACTTCTGAAGTTATTAAAGATTAATACTACTTTAAGACTTTTGGGACCCATGATATATCTGAAATATGTTATATTTCAAATATGGATCTTTTCTCACCAAACTATAGCCATTTCTATATGAGGTCAAACAGGTCTTCTTGTATTCACATCTCTAGTTCATCTAGATTGACACATATATTTAATAACTATTTCTTTAAAAAATTTTTAAGACTTTTTAAATTGAATTTTTCCCAAAACATATGCAAGGATAATTTTTCAACACTAACTCTTGAAAAACCTTGTGTTCCAATTTTTCCTCCAATTCCCCCACCCCTTCTCCTAGATGGCATGTAATCCAATGTTAATAACCATTCCTTTCTCAACTATTATGCACCTATAAAAAAGATCAGGCACTGGAGATAGAAAAATAGAAAACATATCAATCTTGAATCTTAAGGATTTACAAACTAGTAGATGAATAAGATATAAACAAAAACTATAATGTGAATTAAATTGTAAGAAGTATATAGGACATGTTAAAGAGAGTAGAAAGCATGAAACATTCCTAATTGATAAAGGAAAACTTAAAGAAAGTGTTGGTCTATCATTGAAGGCTTGAAGGAAAATAGTTATAGTAAGCATTCCTTCCTTACTAGACACATTCCTTGTGGACAGCATGAATGTTAAGCATGGGAATGGCCCAGACCACTGAATAGATACTGGAAAGAGAAGATCAGGGAATTAGGACATTAACATTATGTATAATTTTTATTTTTATTTAATTCTCATTTCTAGATACATTCTTTCCCCAGAACTCCTATCCCCACTTTTTTATTCTCAGTACCTTACAACATGTCTAGAAATGAGATCTTTATATTAAAAGATTTAAACAGTCTTGTGACTTTCTTTGCATACTTCAAAATCGTTTCCTCAGCATATTTGTACCAATAGTGCATTGGTGAATCTATTTTTTGGCATCTGTACCAACATCAACTATTTTGGATTTTGCTATGTTTGCCAATTTTCTGAGTGTAAGGTGAAACATTATAGTTGCTTTAACTTGAATTTCTCATTTTATTTGTAATTTGGAAAGAAAAACACTTTTATATGATTATTAATAGTTTGTAGTTCATTAACCATTTTTCTCTTGGGAATAGTTTTTGGCTTTATATATTTGTATTATTTTCCCATATAACTTTGGTATAAAATTTGATCAAAGATTTTTGATGCAAAAATCTTCATAATTGGCAGTTTTCCTTCTTTTTTTTTTTTTTTTTTTTCAAAAAATTTTTTTTTATTTTTTTTATTTTTTTTTAAGTTTTTTATTTAATAATTACATTATATTGACACTCATTTCTGTTCCGATTTTTTTCCCCTCCCTCCCTCCACCCCCTCCCCTAGATGGCAAGCAGTCCTTAATATGTTGGATATGTTGCAGTATATCCTAGATACAATATATGTTTGCAGAACCGAACAGTTCTCTTGTTGCGTAGGGAGAATTGGATTCAGAAGGTATAAATAATCCGGGAAGAAAAACAAAAATGCAGATAGTTCACATTCGTTTCCCAGTGTTCTTTCTTTGGGTGTAGCTGCTTTTGTCCGTCATTTATCAATTGAAACTCAGGTCTCTTTGTCAAAGAAATCCACTTCCATCAAAATATGTCCTCATACAATATCGTTGTCGAAGTGTATAATGATCTCCTGGTTCTGCTCATTTCACTTAGCATCAGTTCATGAAGGTCTCTCCAAGCCTCTCTGTATTCATCCTGCTGGTCATTTCTTACAGAACAATAATATTCCATAACATTCATATACCACAATTTACCCAGCCATTCTCCAATTGATGGGCATCCATTCATTTTCCAGTTTCTAGCCACTACAAACAGGGCTGCTACAAACATTTTGGCACATACAGGTCCCTTTCCCTTCTTTAGTATTTCTTTGGGATATAAGCCCAATAGAAACACTGCTGGATCAAAGGATATGCACATTTTGATAATTTTTTGGGCATAATTCCAGATTGCTCTCCAGAATGGTTGGATTCGTTCACAACTCCACCAACAATGCATTAGTGTCCCAGTTTTCCCGCATCCCCTCCAACATTCATCATTATTTTTTCCTGTCATCTTAGCCAATCTGACAGGTATGTAGTGGTATCTCAGAGTTGTCTTAATTTGCATTTCTCTGATCAATAATGATTTGGAACACTCTTTCATATGAGTGGTAATAGTTTCAATCTCATCCTCTGAAAATTGTCTGTTCATATCCTTTGACCATTTATCAATTGGAGAATGGCTTGATTTCTTATAAATTTGAGTCAGTTCTCTATATATTTTGGAAATGAGGCCTTTATCAGAACCTTTAACTGTGAAAATGTTTTCCCAGTTTGTTGCTTCCCTTCTAATCTTGTTTGCATTAGTTTTATTTGTACAAAGGCTTTTTAATTTGATGTAATCGAAATTTTCTATTCTGTGATCAGTAATGGTCTCTAGTTCATCTTTGGTCACAAATTTCTTTCTCCTCCACAAGTCTGAGAGATAAACTATTCTATGTTCCTCTAATTTATTTATAGTCTCGTTCTTTATGCCTAGGTCATAGACCCATTTTGATCTTATCTTGGTATATGGTGTTAAGTGTGGGTCCATGCCTAATTTCTGCCATACTAATTTCCAATTATCCCAGCAGTTTTTATCAAATATTGAATTCTTTTCCCAGAAGTTAGGGGCTTTGGGTTTGTCAAACACTAGATTGCTATAATTGACTATTCTGTCTTGTGAGCCTAGCCTTTTCCACTGATCCACTAATCTATTTCTTAGCCAATACCAAATGGTTTTGGTGACTGCTGCTTTATAATATAATTTTAGATCAGGTACAGCTAGGCCACCTTCATTTGATTTTTTTTTCATTAGTTCCCTTGAGATTCTCGACTTTTTATTGTTCCATATGAATTTTGTTGTTATTTTTTCTAGAACAATAAAATATTTTCTTGGAAGTCTGATTGGTATAGCACTAAATAAATAGATTAGTTTAGGGAGTATTGTCATCTTTATTATGTTCGCTCGGCCAATCCAAGAGCACTTAATATTTTTCCAATTATTTAAGTCTGACTTTATTTGTGTGGAGACTTTTTTATAATTTTGCTCATATAATTCCTGACTTTCCTTTGGTAGATAGATTCCCAAATATTTTATAGTATCAACAGTTATTCTGAATGGAATTTCTCTTTGTATCTCTTGCTGTTGGGTTTTGTTGGTGATGTATAAAAATGCTGAGGATTTATGGGGATTTATTTTGTAGCCAGCTACTTTGCTAAAATTATGAATTATTTCCAATAGCTTTTTGGTAGAATCTCTGGGGTTCTCTAGGTATACCATCATATCATCTGCAAAGAGTGATAGTTTGGTTTCCTCATTGCCTACTCTGATTCCTTTTATATCTTTCTCGACTCTTATTGCCGAGGCTAGTGTTTCTAATACGATATTAAATAATAATGGTGATAGTGGGCAACCTTGCTTCACTCCAGATCTTACTGGGAAAGGTTCCAGTTTTTCCCCATTGCATATGATGCTTACTGATGGTTTTAAATATATGCTCCTGACTATTTTAAGGAAAAGTCCATTTATTCCTATGCTCTCAAGTGTTTTTATTAGGAATGGATGTTGGATTTTATCAAATGCTTTTTCTGCATCTATTGAGATGATCATGTGGTTTTTGTTTGTTTGGTTATTGATATAGTCAATTATGCTAATAGTTTTCCTAATATTGAACCAGCCCTGCATTCCTGGTATAAATCCTACTTGGTCATAGTGTATTATCCTGGTGACAATTTTCTGTAATCTTTTTGCTAATATTTTATTTAAGATTTTAGCATCAATATTCATTAGGGAGATTGGTCTATAATTTTCTTTCTCTGTTTTCAGCCTACCTGGTTTAGGTATCAGTACCATATCTGTGTCATAAAAAGAGTTTGGTAGGACTCCTTCAATCCCTATTTTTTCAAATAGTTTATATAACATTGGAGTTAATTGTTCTTTAAATGTTTGGTAGAATTCACATGTAAATCCATCTGGTCCTGGGGATTTTTTCTTAGGGAGTTGATTGATAGTTTGTTCTATTTCTTTTTCTGAGATGGGACTGTTTAGGATATTTACTTCTTCCTCTGTTAGTTTGGGCAAGCTGTATTTTTGGAGGTATTTTTCTATTTCATTTAAGTTGTCGAATTTATTGGCATAAAGTTGGGCAAAGTAACTCCTAATTATTGCTCTAATTTCCTCTTCGTTAGTGGTGAGTTCTCCCTTTTCATTTTTAAGACTAACAATTTGATTTTCCTCTTTCCTTTTTTTAATCAGATTTACTAAGGGTTTGTCTATTTTGTTGGTTTTTTCATAGAACCAACTCTTAGTTTTATTAATCAATTCAATAGTTTTTTTACTTTCAATTTTATTGATCTCACCTTTTACTTTTAGAATTTCAAGTTTAGTGTTTGACTGGGGGTTTTTAATTTGTTCCTTTTCTAGCATTTTTAATTGCAAACCCAATTCATTGACCTTCTCTTTCTCTATTTTATACAAATAGGCCTCTAGAGATATGAAATTTCCCCTTATTACCGCTTTGGCTGCATCCCATACATTTTGGTATGATGTCTCATTATTATCGTTTTCTTGGGTGAAGTTATTAATTATGTCTATGATTTGCTGTTTTACCCAATCATTCTTTAGTATGAGATTATTTAGTTTCCAATTATTTTTTGGTCTACTTCCCCCTGCTTTTTTGTTGAATGTAATTTTCATTGCATCGTGGTCTGAAAAGGATGCATTTACTATTTCTGCCTTACTACATTTGAGTTTGAGGTTTTTATGTCCTAATATATGGTCAATTTTTGTATAGGTTCCATGAACTGCTGAAAAGAAAGTGTATTCCTTTCTGTCTCCATTACATTTTCTCCAGAGATCTATCATATCTAGCTTTTCTAGTATTCTGTTTACCTCTTTAACTTCTTTCTTATTTATTTTCTGGTTTGATTTATCTAATTCTGAGAGTGCAAGGTTAAGATCTCCCACTATTATAGTTTTACTGTCTATTTCTTCTTGCAGCTCTCTTAGTTTCTCTTTTAAGAATTTAGATGCTACCCCACTTGGTGCATATATGTTTAATATAGATAGTGCTTCATTATCCATGCTACCCTTTAGCAAGATATAGTGTCCTTCCTTATCTCTTTTAATTAGGTCAATTTTTGCTTTAGCTTGATCTGAGATCAGGATGGCTACCCCTGCTTTTTTGACTTCACCTGAAGCATAGTAGATTTTGCTCCAACCTTTTACCTTTAACCTGCATGTATCTCCCCGCTTCAGGTGTGTTTCCTGTAAACAACATATTGTAGGATTCTGGCTTTTAATCCATTCTGCTAACCGCTTCCTCTTTATGGGGGAGTTTATCCCGTTCACGTTTATGGTTAGAATGACCAATTCTGTATTACTTGCCATCTTGTTAACCCCGGTTTATGCTTTCCTCCCTTCTTTCCCCTTTCCCCGCCTTCCAAGTATTAAGCTTGTGAGCACCCCTTGTTTCTCACAGCCCTCCCTTTTTAGTGTCCCTCCCCCCGCCTTAGAGTTCCTCCCCCTATCTTACCCCTTTCCCTCCCAGTTCCCGTATTCCCTTCCGCTTAGCTTATTCCTTCCCTTTCCACTTTTCCCTTCTCACTTTTCAATGAGATGGGAGAAGTTTCACCATAGATTGAATATGTCTTAAGATTTTTCACTTAAAGCCAATTCTGAAGGCAGTAAGATACCCACTATATTCATCCCCCTCCATTCTTTCTCTCAGATATAATAGGTTTCCTATGCCTCTTCATGAGATGTACTACCCCCACTTTACCCTTTTTCTGGTACAATGTCCTTTCCACATCAATTTCTAGAACAAGGTATACATGTATTCTTTATGCATCTATATAGTCAAAATATAGTTCCCAAGATTAATCTTTACCTTTTTAGATTTCTCTTGAGTTCTATATTTGTAGATCAAACTTTTTGTTAAGTTCTGGTTTTTTCATCAGAAATAGATGAAATTCGCTTACTTCGTTGAATGTCCATCTTCTTCCCTGGAAAAAGATGCTCATTCTCGCTGGGTAAGTTATTTTTGGTTGCATACCAAGTTCCTTAGCCTTTCGGAATATCATATTCCAGGCCCTTCGATCTTTTAATGTGGATGCTGCCAGATCCTGGGTGATCCTTATTGTGGCTCCTTGATACTTGAATTGGGTTTTTCTAGCCGCTTGCAATATTTTTTCTTTCATCTGAGGGTTCTGGCATTTGGCCACTATATTCCTTGGTGTTTTGATTTTAGGATCCCTTTCAGTGGGTGATCGATGAATCCTTTCAATGTTTATTTTTTCCTCTGTTCCTATGACTTCTGGGCAGTTCTCTTTGATAATTTCCTGGAAGACAGTGTCCAGGCTCTTTTTTTCATCATGTTTTTCTGGGAGTCCAATGATTCTCAGATTGTCTCTCCTGGATCTGTTTTCCAGGTCTGTTGTCTTCCCCAGAAGGTATTTCACATTTTTCTCCATTGTTTGATTTTTTTGGATTTGCTTGACTGATTCTTCTTGTCTCCTCGAGTCATTCAATTCCACTTGTTCAATTCTGATTTTCAGTGAAGTATTCTCTTCACTCACTTTTTTAAAATCTTTCTCTAATTGTCCAATTGAGTTCTTTTGTTCTGTGGAATTTTTTTCCATTTCGCCAATTTTGTTTTCCAGTTCACTAATCCTATTTTTCAAGGATTTTACTTCTTTATCCACTCTCTCTTTAACTGACTTCTCCAGGCTCTTTTGCCAAGCCTCCCTCTCCTTTTCCCAAGCTTCCTTCTTCTTTTGCCAAGCCTCACTCTGCTTTCCCCATTTTTCTTCTAGCTCCCTTGTGAGAGCCTTTTTAATCACTTCTATGAGGTTCATCTGTGCTGAGGAACAGACGATCTCCTCCTTTGGGGAATCACCTGGGGACTGCCTGTTTTTAGTCTCCTCAGGATTTAGAGTCTGCTCTCTATCTGTGTAGAAGCTGTCTAGGGTTAAAGTCCTCTTCAGCTTCTTGCTCATTCTGTCTATTAATCAGAGACAAACTACCAAAGAAAAACAGAAAAAACTGGAGTCTTTCTTTGGGGGAGGGGCTGGGTGTGTTATCGAGCTTCCTCTCCAGACTGCGGGGGGCAGCAGTGAGGCACTAGCAGGACTGTGCTGCGCCTGCGCTCTGAGAGCCCAAAGCGTGCTGAGTCACTGAGGGGGGGGGAAGGGGGGGGGCAGGTCCTGAGAGACTCCAGCTGTTTGCGGTTGTGTTCTTCAGCCCCGGTGTTTTTAGCTTCTCTGCTGGGCTGTTGACTTGCTGCAGGTTCCAAACCTGTAGCGAAGCTCTCCCCGCAGAGACAGCTGCGATCACTCCCCACCCCCTCTCCAGTCTGCTCCCGTGCTCTCACTGCCGCTGCCCGCCGCCTGCGCCCGATCTAAGACCGCCCCAGCCCTCCAGTAAAGACAGACCTTTCTTGGCGGATCTCAAGGATGGCTTCTCTTGGTAACTATTTGTGGGTTTTTTTCAGTCAAGCATTGATTCAGAGGCTTGTAATGAAGTGGATAGTGAGAGAAAGCGCGGAGCTTATGCAACTGTGAGCCTCCTCTCCGCCATCTTAACCGGAAGTCCAGTTTTCCTTCTTTTTCTAGTTGCATCAATTTATTCCTACAAAACAAAATTTCAAGACACATTTTTATTGATTAGCTTTACATTTGCATAATTTTCTCCAGTATTCTTTTTCCCTTTCCAATAGAGTCACCCAAAATAATATTTTAAAGAATAAACAAAGAAAAAATTAGCAAAAGTGATCATGTATTCCCTCTTGCAAAAGGCAGAATATATATGCAAGGTACTACACCTGGGGTTTTTCCACTCCTACAACGTGATAGGATAGGGATGTCTTCCCATAGCATTTCTCTGGAACCATCTTTATCCTTTGTAATTTCATTGTATTTGCATTTCATTGTTTTCTATGTATATTGCTGTTGTCATTGTGATATTAATTATTGGTTCAACATCACAGTATATCATTTCTTGTAAAAAACATTCCATGCTTCTCTATATTCATTAAATTTTTCATTTTTATAGCACAATGATATCTAATTAATTCAAGTACCTTGCTTTTTCTAGCTATTTTACCTATTTAATAGCATTCTACCTTGTTTCTAATTTTTTGGTCTCACAAAGAAGATTTTATAATATTTTAGAGTTAGGGAGACTTTCTTCATAGAACATTCTTCTTCATACAAGAATAATATCAATAGTAGCAAAATTTGTGCAATTTGCTAAATCAGGGATTCTTTTTTCCCTAATAGTTAAAACATAAGTTTTTCATATCAGAATGCTGGTTTCAGTATATTATCATAGGAAAGGTTATTTGCTATTCCTATTCATATAGGATAAAACCAAAAGTACCATGTGTACTTGTCAAATGGGTTCTTTATTTATTAACATTTTGAAATAGCTAAATCTTTAAAATAAAGTAAAACTTGTTTCTATAGACAAGTCAAGTGATTAATAATCAATACCTTGTCTTTTAAAATTTTATTTTTAAGGTAGATGTTTTCAAAATTGGTAAATATATAAATATTATTTTATATATTGATTTTCAAAAACTTCAAATTTTCATATATGATTAAATTTTTGTATTACATTTTATCTTTTTTGAAAGACAACATTAATTTAGAGTACTTGATTTCTTATAGATATCCATATGTGCACAAATTTAAGGAAGAAATTTTATCATAAAATCATTTGTATAATTTTTATTTTCAACATTAAGAAAATTGCTCATTTCTTTTTTTAAAACTCAAATCAAACCCAAAGAACATGCAAAAGCATGAGGAAAAAATATTGCTCGCTCCAGTTTTGTGTCATTACATGCTTTTGCAAAGTGACTTTGCTTTAATAATTAATTTTGTTCTAATTTTGTATTAAAAATTTCTTTACATTTTTGATACAAATATCATATACAAAGTAAGTTTGTGTTTGTGAACCTGTATTTTGTTCTGATATTAGTTGAGCTCCTTCATTGCTAAGTCTAATACAATTATCTCACAACATTTTCATTTATAAATTTTATATATACATATTATATATATATATAATATAGATATAAATATATAAATTTAAATTTAAAAAATCCTTTTGTTGTAACATTGTCAATAATAAATTTACAAGGTAACAAATCTTCCTTCACATCATTTTTGACAACACATTGTGCATGTTTAATCAAATGAGCATCTTGAACTACAGCTGGTGCTTTATCCACTTAGAATGAAAAGTTAGAATATTTTAGTTTCACAAGTGAGCATAAAGGTCTTCAGACATAAGAGCACTTTACCTTTTCACTGTATTATCTGTAAGTGGAACCATTTGGAACTGTTTTGCATATGATTCAATGATCCTCATTTTGACCATCTTAATGGCTTCAGGCAGCACTGGCATTTCTTTTATCCAATGAGGCTTTTTAACCTTAGAAATTCAATACACAATCTTTCAAATAAAAAAATCATTTTGATGTGAGATGTGGTTTTTGAGTTTGCTTTTGCCTGTTGTAAGTCTAATTTATTCTGAAAAAAGTTGCTATCTTGCCAATATAGTCTGCTTATTTGTATGTATATGCAGAATATTCTTGGTCAAGATGTCATTTCATAATATCATATAATAATAGATTTAGAACTGGAAGGGGATTTGTAGGCCTTTTAGTCTAACCTTTTCATTTTAGAATTGAAGAAACTGGTTTTTGAAAGGTTCAGGAAATTCTTAGGGTCACAAGGAGTAGAAATGGGATCTAAGTTTGTCTTCTGATTCTAAATTCAATGATCTTTATTTCATACAAAGGAAAAATAGTATTTCCACTCATAATAATAATTAACTTCCATTAATAAAATAGTATTTCCATTCCAGCTTTGTGAATCCCAGTGAAACCTACAGTGAGATTATATCTTTTAGCTTTAGCTTTTTTTTCCTTTTTAATTCCATATATCTGTTGATTAAATTGCATCGATTATTTACTCCTACTAGCTTCATATTCCCAAGTAGCTTTCCTCTTTAAACTCTTTATGCATTTATATGTACTGAAATGATAGTTTTACTTTTAAAAATTAAATACAGAACTTTAAGACCATTAAATTTAAACTTAATCATTGACAGTGTTAAACAATTTTCTATAGCTATTCCTGAGTTATTTTATTTTTAAGGAGTTATATTTTAAAAATTAACTTGTACTATTGTTTTTGCTTAAATAAATGATTTTGAGAAGTTTACCAGATCTTAAGATTCTTTTAGTTTTTTTTTTAAGTTGCTTAACTTCAAGCTTACACATTTTTTATTCAAGTATAAGCAAATACCATGAGGACACTCAACTTTTCTATATCATGAACTATGCAAAGTGATAGTCATGGTGAATAGATTTTAAACATGTTCTGACTTAATTTTAACCTCAAATGAGCCCACTATATTAAATAATGTGGATTTTCTGTCACCTTAGAATAATTCTCTGCATTAATTTCATTTTTGTATGACTTTTATTTGAACTTTATTTATTTTCAGGTTATGCATGTATATCCATTTTTTTAAATATATTTCCATCATAAGTCTTGTTGAAAGAGACAAATCAGAGCAAAAGGGGAAAAAACATGAGAAAAAAACAGAAGAAAAAAATAAATGAAAATAGTATTTATTGATTTATATTCAGTGTCCATAGTTCTCTCTATATGTGGATGGTGTTTTCCATTCAAACTTTATTGGGATTGCCTTGTATCTCTCTATTGCTGAGAAAAACCAAATCTGTCGTAGTTGGTCATCACACAATCTTCTTGTTGCTGTGTATAATGTTTTTCTGGTTCTGCTTTCTTTTCTCAGCATCAGTTCATAAAAATCTTTCTAGGCTTTTTAAAATCAGCCTGTTCATCATTTTTATAGAACATTAATATTCCTTTATTTCCATAAGTATAATTTTTTCAGCCATTCTCCAGTTGAAGGGCATCTACCCATTTCCCAACTCTTTGCTACCACAAAAACAGCTGGTACAAATATTTTTGTATATGTGGGGATCCTTTTCCCTCTTTTGTGATTTTTTTTGAAATATACACCCAATGATGACATGGCTAGACCCAAGAATGTGCAGTTTTTTTAAGCCATTAGGCATATGAATTTTATTTTTTTAAAAGCAGCTATATTTATATAGTAGTTTTACTAAAAGAAAATGTCCAATCCTCCTCTCTCCCTACTCTGTAGTTCTGAAAACTATGACTTAAATCACAGTATTTTGTGGTGCTCATTTCCTTTGTATTATTCTTTATTTCCCATCTGTATTTAGGACTTTTGTTTTCTCATTCTTGAGCTATACAATTAAGTTCTTTCTTTAAAATGTTTTTCACTTATAGATCCTTCCTCTATTGCATTCATGTATTACTCTATTTGTAGTTTTCCCTCAAATCCTACCTTTCTTTTTCTTCATGTTTTGAGGATTTCTATGCGGGAGGAAGAGGTAGAGAGGTAGGAGAGGTATCCTATTTTTCCAATGTGTTTGACTCCTACAGCTATCACTCACAAAGAAGATCGTGTGGTATGGTGATCATCACTTGTCTATTCATCCATCTTAAAGCCAGTAAATCCTACCTCTGAATTGTTGTTTGTCTATCTTCCACCCCTCTTTAGCAATCAAAATGCTGGTTAGTCTGGATGTTGTGGGCAGGGTAAGGTAGAGGGAGTAGCCTTGCCAGAAGGTCAGTATGGAAAAAGGTGGACAGTTCAGAGATGATAGTCATACAACTCTTAACTGGGCACAAGAAACAGTGGTCTGGAGTCATGGGGCTTGCTGTAGAGCTTTTCCCTCCCTTCCTATGGGCATCATGTGTGCACAGAAGAAGGGCTTCTCATTTGCTTTCTAGTGTTCTCCTCTCCTGGTATCACATATTACTACTGAGCAATGATGAGACCTACTAATTAGCTAAAACAAGTGGATTCAATTTTGTGCAGTACAAGTTATTTGAACTATGGGAGCTAAGATTGCTTCTGAAGATCCATTTCTAAAGGGAAGTGCCCGGAGGAGGGACGTGATTGGTAACTGGGGAAGATAAAATTGTGGCCCTTTGCCATATAAAATATACATGGAAGGAGGTGAAAACATGTAACTTGCAGAATCTCAAATGTCTACAATGAGTCTAAGTCTAGAGTCTAGAGTGAGAGAGTCTGGCTAGTAGTTCCATGTACTCCAGGCATGGAACAATGAGAAAGCAATGAGATCAAGAGCCTTCAAAATTGAAATCTGGGTAGTTATTGCCATCCTTCTTATTCTTCCTTCTTGTGGCACAATGGTAGAATATATCATTCCTCTTCCTTATGCCCCACAGAATTGCTCTGGAGTACTGCATTTTTCACTTTCCAACTACTTGTTTTAAATAATTACATAATTAAGAAGCAAAGATACATTCCGATAAAACTAACTCTGGGAAAAAGTTGTTGTTCTGACTCAATATTTCATACTCCAAATAATTGTGTAATATGACTTTATAAAGCTATTTGACAAATCTGTGAGCAAATCCTGTTTTTTTTTTTTTTTTAAAGTGCTGGCTAAGTGATCTTTACTGAAACCATATTAAATTTTGGGTATGTGTCTCTGTTTACACACACACACACAGTGCATTTAAATCAGTGCATTTTAACTTAATATTTTAATCTTGTTAGGAACTCAAAAAAGCATATATAGTTCATCACATTTTTGATACAAATATCATATACAAAGGAAGTTTGTGATTTGTAAATCTGTATTTTGTTCTGACATTAGTTGAGCTCCTTCATTGCAAAGTCTAATACACTTATGTCACATTATTTTCATTTATAAATCTATCATCAACTAAATTTTAAAAATATTTTTTAAATTTCAGAGCATGGGTATGGAGGAGAGAAGTACATTTATTACAGGCAGCATGATAGAGTAGATAGAGTACTGAACATGTAGTCAGGAAGATTGTGGTCCATATCTTGCTTTTGATAATAGATGTATGGCTACAGACAAGTTATTTAATCTTTCTGAGCCTTAGACAACTCTTTAAGACTATAAATTACAAATGGGTTTTGATCAATAATGGTGGAGGGATTCCCTACCCAGTAGTCCTTAGTGCAATTTAGTTCAGAGATTCTTGACATATATTATATGTAATATAGAAAGGCAATATGACACAATGAATAGGGAACTGACTTTGAAGCTAGAGATACTTGGGTTCAAATTCGATTCCCCATATTTAACTCTTCAGTTCTCTCAGCAAATCATCCAGGCTATAAGTTGCAGAGAAGGTGCTGACTTTACTTTAGTAAAGGGTATTTTTTCCTGTAGGAGTTCTCCATACTAATGAAATCACAAGTCTTGTCACTATCTGTATTTTAAACAAGCAAATTATTGTTTTTCTATAATGTCTATATACTAGAGTGCTTCGCCATTTTCTTCTCCGTATCATTTTTCATATGAGGAAACTGAGGCAAGCAGGATTAAGTGACTTGCCTAGGGTGAGACAGCTAGTGAATGTCCAAAGTCAGATTTGAAGTCATCTTCCTGACTCCAAGGCTGGCACATTATTCAGTGCATCACCTAGTGGTCCATGTTCGTGATATAAACCTTTATTTTTAGTAGTATCTTCTCTAGTGTTCATTGGTTTCATGAAAAAAAATGATATATAGAATGACATTACAGGGGAATTGATATTATATCTTATTAGGCATATCATATGTGTCATTGACATTCAACTAGATCATGACAATGTGGCTTGGAACAGATTTGGGTTTATTTATATTAAAATTCATAAGATCATAGATTTAGAGATGGAGAAGAAGGACTTTACAGGTCAGCCAGTATTCTTTTCATTTTTATATAAGGAAACAACTCCAGAGAGAATGAGTGGCTAGCTCAAAGTTGCCAGGTTTATAAAAGGACTTGAACCTAAATCCATTACTTGAAAGATAGTACTCTTTTCTCCATCATTTTGACACTCACAAGGTAATGTTGTTTGAGCAATGGTTATGTAGTATATGCTAATGGCCCATTTAAAAATCATCTTTAAATGAAGAAAAATGTATTTCTGCAGGGAAGTTGCTATTGATTATTGGCCATTACAATTCCTATGTGTGACATTTGATGTTTCTAACTTATAGAAATTACATGGGAAATTACAGTTCATGGACATGAACATGAATTTTGACTGTCTTTCTTTTAATCTGAACCCAATGCATAAATATGTGCATTTCATGAATACTTGAAATCAATTTAGACACTACAACTGCTTTCATAGTATTAAGTATAAGAAAGAAAAGGTCACAGAGAAGGAAATTTAAAGACCAAGAAGCCATAAATTCCATTCATTGATTAAATTGTGTTCTGTTTGTATTTATAGTCAAATATTGACATTATTATATGTATAGTTAGTATACTAGGTAAGAGTCTGTATGTTTTATTCTGTGAATTATGGAATATTAGAGCTAAAAGGAAAATGAACCCCATAGTGAGGAAGTGAATTCATATTCAAAGCTGATATTGCTATACTAATAGCTATTTGTGTTTGTATGAAGGACTCAAAACAAATGTGGAACTGTTTCTTTTTACAGCATAAGCAAATGCAAATTTCTCTATGTAATACTTTTCACTCTCTGTAAAATGAGGGAAGTAGAAGCAGATTAAATTCTAAGGTCACTTCTATCTCTAGATTATTAATGAATGATTCAGTGATTCTATTCTTTTTTGAGACTGCTTCTTAGAATTTATCAATACCCATCATTTTCTATAGCTTCAATAAACGTTGTCTGGATGACTATTTCTTTAAGTGAGATTTAGTCCAGATGTGTTTAAAATTGACCTTTAAAAATTGACTTGATGATTATTTGAAAGCTGAAATGACTTTGGCACTTGAAAAAAAGAAGTCACCTTTTCCTACAATATGGAATATTCCTGCATTTTAATGACTGTTCGAATGCACATCTACTTCCTTTAGTCTCATTTATGAGTAGAGTTACAAACCTTCCTTGGAGAGCTTCAAGTAAATCACTGACATCTTCACTATCTCTCTTTACCATGATTTGCTAGAATTTTTTTTGAATAATTAACCAAAGTTTATTTAGCTCTAAAAAGAAAGAATATTAAGCTAGATTTTCTTTCTTTTTATTTTATATTTTATTTTATTTTATAATAACTTTATATTGACAGAATCCATGCAGGGGTAATTTTTGCTAGAATTTTTGATACCAAAATGTATACAGTTGTCATTGGTGCCCCATTACCTTCCATCAAACATAGGGACTTAAGTCTTTTTAAGTTGATCCTATTTATGACTTCCTAGTGTCTATTCACATCCTCAAGGATAACAGATTTCCTTAAGGCAAAAATAGAACAGTGATTAACTGGAAAACTAGATTTCTAAATTTAACTCATGACAGTCCAGTTGAATTTCTGAACTGAACATAAATGAAACTAAAATGTCTATTTTGTCTTGTTACTGTCTGTCACATTTTAGTTTCCTTGAGGGATGCGGGTAGACACTAGGAAGTCTGGTCTAACATCTTGACAGCATCCATGTATCCTTTGAGGATGTCTGGTTCATTATTCAAAGAAGTCTGGTCCACTATCTTTACTATCCTTGCAGGTCAACTCAAACAATAAGCATTTCTTAGTCACAGGAAGTCATTCCCAATTTCAAACCAATTATATTGTCTCTCATGTCTCAGCTCTATAACCAATCATCAATTTTGCCTTTCATGGTCAAACTCTTGTTCCCCACATACAAAGTCATGTGCTCCCCCAAAGTGTAAAAAGTACTATCTCTCCAATTTGTTAAGAAACCTGAGATTCTATTTATTGGTAAAATTGTACTTTACTATATAAATTGATTATGTTTGAAACTTTAAGCCTTAGTCAACCTTTATTTTAACTGTTACAACAATAGCAGTTACAACAATTAAAGGATATTGGTCCTGAGGCATAATAGCGATATCCAGAAGAGGGTCACAGGATGGGAAATGGAAAGATGGCTGCCCTGTCCCACCCTCCTTAAATGGGGATTCTTGCAGGGAGTCTTCCACTCTCCAATCAGAAGGAGGGGCCTCTGCAAGGGGCAGAAGATAGTTTTGAGGTGTGAGATCTAGGATTAGAATGATCTTCTAGTGTGAAGAGCTTTTTGGGTTATGATGGAGAATGCCAGAGGAGTTCAGCTTGCACTTCATTGGTAGAGGGACTTTCCTCATTTAGGAGATCTCTCTTACACAATGAAATCACAGGTTCTGTTCCTATTCCTATCCTTTTTTTTTTTTTTTACATAAATGCTGTATCATGTGCTATTTTTGACAAACTTGTCATTCAGCACTAGAAATAGAGTAAAATTTATTCAGAATTGCCTCCAGTTCATCATGCTTTCAGTTGTCTCCTTGGTGTCTCTTTTTTATCCTTGCTTTTGCAATGACCTTGCAAATTTGCAATAAAGATAAAAGATTTCAGAACTCCCAGGAAATGATTCTATAATTGACTTTATTTCCTGCTTGGACACCAGCCTGAAAACTGGCTTCAAGTTTTCAAATTTGTTTTATCAGTTTCACCATGAGACCATATACCTTAATGCAAGTTCAGATCCCAGTGAGTCACTTAAACACAGATTGTGAGTCAGAGCAATGCAGATAAATGTAATAGATGGCCCCTACTTTTGGATAAGGGAAGGATAAGAAAAAGTCTGCTCGAGTCAAGTGAAGGGTATTTGTGCCAGAAGAGATAGGTGATAGCTTTGGAAGAAGTAGATTCATTGGCCTTTAGATTTTTCATTTTAAGGTAGCATCTACTTTCTTTAAACCTTCAGCTACTGAAAAACATGCAGATTTTGAAGATTACTTTGCACTGGATTTGATGGACTTTCTTGTCCCTTGCTTCCTCTTGGATTGTGAATATTTCACTACAGATAGAATGGAAAAAGCATATCCAGTAGACGAGATGTGATTTTCTAAGTTTAGTAAAGTGATCTAGTGTAATCCCTGACATTGGTGTACTTGACTCAAAGGAACAGCTTTCAGATTTAGGACTGATAACCAGAAACTTAGGTATCTTAGGTGGCATAGTTAATAGAAAATAATATTTGGAGTCACGAAGATCTGAGTTTGAATTAAGCCTCAAACATTTACTAGCTGTGTGACTGTCAGTAAGTAACTCAACCTCTGTCTGCTTTAGTATCCCCATCTCTAAAACATAAATAATAATACCTACCTGCTAGGAATTTGTGAAGATAAAATGAGATAAAACTCTTTCCAGACTTTCAAATGTTATAAGGTTACTTTTTCCCAGACTAGAACTCCTCCTTCCTCCCACAAAACAACAACAACCCCCCCCCAAAAAAAAGCCCCAAAACCCTCTTCTAAAATTACTATCTTTCTGGCTCCTGCTGTTAATACTGATCACCACCCTGAGTCATTGACTCTGAGAGAAGGACATAGAAAGGAAAAGAAAAATGTAATGGAGTGGAAATAAAATAATTTGAAATCCCCAATGTTGCTCACACTCCCTCCCCTTACATTGATTGTCACATTTTCCTTTTAGAACCATATTCACATTCTTCCTGATATCAGACCAGAAGGATAGCTAGTAGGAAAAGAATTGGAGTAATTATTTTGCAATTGCCTCCACCTCCACTTTGAAGGAGAGAATTATGAAGGGAAAACCAGATACTGATGTTGAACTGTCTTTGGCCCCCAAGCTACTTTTATTAACTCTGTAAAGTATGTGTAGTATCCATCCAAGGGATCATTTTTTAAGCTACTTTCTGAGGTTCGCTACCTAATGTTGAGTTTGCAGTTGCAATTATAGTAGTCCACACAAATGAGTATGTATCTAAGAACAAAAGAGACAAAAGAAAATCTCATTAATGGCCACCTGGTGAACTCCTGGTTGGATATGTGGTTCTGCCCACACAGGTGAAATGTTACAAAGGACAATGGCTCAGTATTGACCATAAAATTAATTAAGATAATTTAATATGATTATTGTGCAATTGAAGCAAATTACAACCTTGTTGAAATTCTACTTTCTGATCAATAACATATG
Organism: Antechinus flavipes; assembly: GCF_016432865.1. Taxonomy (NCBI): domain Eukaryota; kingdom Metazoa; phylum Chordata; class Mammalia; order Dasyuromorphia; family Dasyuridae; genus Antechinus; species Antechinus flavipes. The sequence goes on from NC_067402.1 coordinate 117,075,263, forward strand.
GGAACAATATGCAAATTAAAAATGACCTCATAAAAATAATCACTGCAGACTTAAACTCTTGTTGGTTTGAATGAATAATTGATGGTGGGTAAAATTACCTTTCTTTGTCTTCACATAAGAAGTGAACAGAACTAAAACATCAGTGTTATTCTCTTCCTGAATCACAGAAATATTGATTGTTTTTTCTTTTAGTGATTTTGCATCTCATCTAAATGATGAAATCTTTAACAAGAACTTAAAATACACTGGAGATAGTAATTATGTTGCTTAATCCACCCCCTCATATCTTCTTGCAAGACAATATTTACTTTGAGTTATATTTGCCAGAGAGAGCCCAGTTTTAGTTTATGGGTGTTATATTGTACCCATGAATTCTTTGTGAGGCACTATAAGGAGCTAAGTTTGGGAGTTAATTAGTAATTTTAAAACTCTCATTAATAGCATCATATGTTATCAATTGTCTTTTTAACTTTAGTTTGAAATAGATTTAAATATATAATTTCTGACTAAAATACATGAGATTGACTCTAGAAGAAAATTACTTTCACTATTTTATAAGCACAAATATTATTGTGATATGTTCAATTTAATTCAATGAATATTTATTGTGTCTATGCAGTACAAAATACTGTTCGACCTGGTGGAGATACAAAAACAGAAATCAAAAGTAATCCATTCCTTGCCTTGAACCTGTTTAAGAGAAGTGGGATCTAGATTGTGATTTGTTGTGTGACTTTGGATGTGTCACTTTATAAATTTGGGACTTTGTTTTCTTATCTGTAAAAAGACAGACAAGATGATCTCTTTCCTACCTTTTAGGTCAAAAAAAAATCTATCGATTCTATCAATAAAGATAAAAGCTGGTTAATGTCAAGAATAGCAATGATTGCCTTAACCTTGATACAATGACTGGAAAGGTTGTGTTAGAACAATAACTCAAAAATGTTAATATTAATGAAAAGTTGATAATGCTATTACCCTTTAAAATGAGGATTTCCTAAGTTTGATCTGAGCATTAATAAAAAAAATTAATCTGATTGGGTCACTGGGTACATTTAAATGTTGGCAAGCAACAACATTTATTAAACTCTTATGTGTAAGATACTGGTGAACAACAGTGATACAAGTCAAAAAAAAAAAAAAAAGATGGGCTCTTCCCTAAAGGAGCTTACAGTTTAATGGGAGAAGACAAATAAAAAGGAACTGAGAAGGGGGAAGGGACAGCTGTGGAGAAGTGTGTTGGTGAGGTTCAGAATATTGGTCTTATATTTGTTTTGAATTTAAAATGAAAGAATAATGTATTTGTTTTGATTTTTTGCAGGGGATTTCAGAACTATGATTTTAATAGTGTTGAGAAATTCTAGTGAAGTAATCTCTACTAATAGGCAGTTAGCTCAGTTGTGGATATAAGGCTATACTTGGACTCAGAAACACCTGGGTTTAAATCCTCTCAAATACAATATATGTCACCCTGTACAAGTCCCAGATTTCTTTTAGCCTTGGTTTCCTAGTCTGAAAATTGAGATATTGATAGCATTTATCAAAATCAGGATCAAATGAAATAATATTAATGGGAGAGTTGCTAAGTGATTTGCTCAGTATTCTGTAGTTAGTATGTTTCAGAGGGCATACTTAAAATTAAGCTGTGCCAGGAGTCAGGCTCTGCTTCCTCCCACACTCTTGGAAGAGAATGATAGGCCATGGTGCTGTCCATAATATAGTCTGAAGGTAGCTGCAATGGACTTATAATTGGAGTAACTGGTTTCTGGTCATTTATTGACAGTGAAGTTTGAGGCCCCCATAAAGGCCCCAAACCAGTGCCCATAATCTTGAAGCTTTGGTGTTCTCATATTGAATGGAAGACATACTGATAATTTACTTTGATTATACTGAATTATTGCTCCATGAGGTACCCTTTGACTTCATTGCTGGTAGTATTCTCAGGAGTCTGGGGCTTTGTCACATTGCCATAGTAGCCTGACCTGAGAGTTCCTTTTGTTTTTCCCCTAATATCTCTAAAACAGTTCTCCCTCCTTCCTCTTAGAATATTACCTTCCCTGTAACTTTACCAAAAAAATATAAGCCATTCACCATGGGCTTCCTCATCTCTCCTACTATGCATCTCAAAAATCCTATACAATACTTTCCCTCTGCCCATATTCTCTCCTTATTTGTTAAAATCTTTGTTGAAGAATTAGGTGGCCCTTCTTTTGAAGGTCTACCTTATTCATCACATTTTCTCTCCCATGTTCCTCTGCTTTCCTGATGAACTTATTTTCTTTTTTTAAAGTTGGTAAATGTCTTTTATTCTTTAGTTTTTACATCACAATCATTTCCAAATATATCCCTTCCTCTCTCTTGTACACTGGTATTCTATTATAATAAAGATTTTATTTTATTTTATTTTTTATTTTAATAACTTTTTATTGATAGAACTCATGCCAGGGTAATTTTTTTACAACATTATTCCTTGCATTCACTTCTGTTCCGATTTTTCCCCTCCCTCCCTTCACCCCCTCCCCCAGATGGCAAGCAGTCCTTTACATGTTGAATAGGTTACAGTATATCCTGGATACAATATACGTGTGCAGAACCGAACAGTTCTCTTGTTGCACAGGGAGAATTGAATTCAGAAGGTATAAATAATCCGGGAAGAAAAACAAAAATGCAAGCAGTTTATATTCATTTCCCAGTGTTCTTTCTTTGGGAGTGAACTTATTTTCTTACTCTTTACTTTTCATTTCTATCTTTCCTTCTCTTTCTCCTTTATCTATTTTCTGATGACCTTTTAGAGGTGAAACTCTTGTTTTATTTTTTATGTTTTTATCTTCTATGTCTTCAAACTCTTTTGATGATCTTATTAATTCCCACGGATTTAATTATTATATTTATTGTCAGATCTCTATATCCTGCCATAATATCTCTTTTATCTCATGGGCTAATCATAGACATTTGATATTTTTATATATCCAAAATTAGACTCATTGTCTTTTTCATTAAATCTACCTTTTCTTCAAACTTCTTGAGGTTACCATTATTCTTATAATCATCTAGGTTAAAACTAATCTTCATTCTTTTTTTTCCCATTTTCCTCCACTACTGTAGCCAATCAATTGCCAAGACTTCCAAAACACATTTCATTTCTGTCCATTCTATTCAACAATCATTTATTAAGTGAATATTAATGCAATACACTGTACTCAGTGCTGGAGATACTAAGATAAAAAAATGGAACAGGACCTACTCTCAAATAGCTTTTCCATTCTCTGTTTATATGGCCTCCTTCCCTTTATTTATATGGCTACTATGCTAATCAAAATTTTTATTTTATCTAAACTATTCACCTAAACTACTGCAATAATTTCTGTCTGGTTTTTGTTCCTAATCTCTCCACTCACCCATTAATTTGTTACCAAATTAATATTCCTAAAGCAAAGGTCTATGTGTGCCATCTCCTCACTCAGATATTTTTGGTAGCTCCTATTTTTCCTAGGAAAAATTACAAATTTAAGAATCTAGTATTTAAAGTTTTTTACATTCTGGCCTTTTTCATACTGACTTCATACTAGCCTCCTTCTTATGCTCTTTAATATACTCAAACCACCTTATTAGCTCTTCCCTGAACTCGGGGTAATAGGTACATTTTTGATGCCCTCCTCCATACTTCCTTTTGAAGTATGTTTAGTAGCTATTCTTGGTAACAATAATGAAGCTTGAGAGAGGCAAACAGTGTAGGGAAGAGCATCTGAGGACACTAGCTAAACAGCATTCTATTTCCACTTTCTGTGCTTTCACCCTATCCCCATGCTGGATAAAGTGTTCAACTTGGGAGTTAGGAAGATCTGAATTCAAATCCCAGTTCAAATATTTATTGGCTATGTAGCCTCAGGGAAGTCATTCAGTATCTTTTAGCCTCAATTTGCTCATTTTGAAATGGCAATAACAGTAAAAATTACTTCACAGAATTATCAAATGAAATAACATGTAAAGGCTTTTGAAACTTGGCTATTGTTGTTGTTGGTATATTATTACCTCTCAGATTTTTCCTGTTCACACTGCCCTACCTTTACAACCCAAATCGTTCATGCACTTCCATTTCTGAAATTACCTTTTTTTTAGTTCACTGTCTACATGATTTATCTGTAAATTTATTGAAGGAAGAGACTGTTCTTTTTTTTTTTTTTTGGTCTTTAATTCCATAGCACCTTCAACAATGCATGATTCATAGTAAGCATTTAAATAAATTTTCTTAACTGAATTGAATTATTGGTTCCATAATATGAAGATGAAGCTTCTATTTATGTCATTTGCTATGAGTGAGATAGAAAAAATAGTAAAAGCCAGTGGAGACTTTTCTATTATGATTTCTTAGTGTGACTGTGGTTTTTTGTGGCCTTTACTTGTTGTTGGACTGCATTAGATCTATATTGGTCCTTACCTAATGACTGTACAGAAGTCAAGGACCAGGAACCTTGACTGCAAACACAATCTATGAAGTCTTTACTGTGCATTTGAATTTCCCAAATATGTTCCCATCTATTATTTCATTTCATAATCATACTTTAATATATGGTTAGTATACTTGTCATTTGTCTCTATCACCAAAATATCAAAATTATTCTTAACATAGCACACTACTATAAACCCAAGACCATCAAACTTTATTTTGACCTTTTCTTTGACAGTTTTCCACATCAATAGGTTTCAGCATTTTTGCTTTAAAAGTCTTTATTTGCAAATCTATGTTTCTTTGTTTTTTTAAACTTCCTTTACTCTTAATAAAATATCATGAACTCTTTCCCAGAGATTGGTCACTTTTTCCTCACTTTTTATTTCTTCATGATCTTAGCTAACTGGGTTTCAGAAGTTATTTGCCCTCCCACTGTCAGTGATTAGAAGATACACTCAGTTTTGCTTTGATATATTAATGAATCGGAAATGTGCTATGCAAAATATTTTATGTAATGTATTACTTCAATCTAATCCTTTTTCTCACAGGCTCTTAAAAGATCTTTTAAAAATGCCTTTTTTAAAAAATAACTTTTTATTTTCAAAATATATGCAAAGATACTTTTCACCATTTACCCTTAAAAAATCTTGTGTTCCATTTTTTCTCCTTCCATTCTTCTTCCCTCCTTCCCTAGATAGCAAATAATCCAATATATGTTAAACATGTGCAATTCTTCTATACATATTTCTACAATTATCATGCTGCACAAGAAAAATGAAATCAAAAAGGAAAAAAATGAGAAAGAAAATAAAAGCAAGCAAACAACAATAAAAAAGGGTGAAAAAACTATGTTGTGATCCATATTCAATCCCCACAGTCCTCTCTCTGGGTGCTGATGTCTCTTCCTCACAAGATTGTTGGAACTGCCTGAATCATCTCACTGTTAAAAGGAGCCACGTCTATAAGCATTGATCCTTGCATAATCTGTTGTTGCTATGTACAATGATCTCCTGGTTCTACTCATTTCACTCAGCATCAGTTCATCTAACTCTTTCCAGGCCTTTCAAAAATCATTCTGCTGATCATTTCTTATAGAAAAATAATAGCCTATAACATTCATATACTATAATTATTCAGCCATTCTCCAATTGATGACTATTCACTCAATTCCCACTTTTTTGCCACTACAAAAGGGCTGTTACAAATGTTTTTGTACATGTGGGTCCTTTTCCTTTTTCATGTAGAGACATTGCTGGATCAAAGGGTATGCACAGTTTGATAGCCCTTCAGACATAGTTTCAAATTCCTCTCCAGAATGGTTGAATTGGTTCATAACTACATCAACAATGTATCAGTGTCCCAGTTTTCCCATATCGCCTCCAACATTTATCATTATTTTTTCCTGTCATCTTCTGAGAGATGTGTAGTAGTACCTCAGAGTTGTCTTAACTTGCATTTCTCTGATCAATACTGATGTAGAGCATTTTATATACTAGAAATGGTTTTAATTTCTTCATATGAAAATTATTCATATCCTTTGAGCATTTATCAATTGGAGAATGGCTTGTATTTTTATAAATTTTAGTCTATCCTCTATATATTTTAGAAATGAAGACTTTGTCAGAATTCTTGGATGCGAAATCCCAGTTTTAAAAATCCTTTATCTTTGAATCCATACCCTTTTAAAACTTCATAAATATAGATTTTCTTTGATATTTCTCGGGGTTTTCTAGTTTTCCTTTTTAAGTCTCTAATCTTTATGTTTCTCTACTATCTTTGGCTCCCCATCCTTTTATTAACTTTTACTTTTCCTTTTTTCAAAATTCTCCCCTAGTCAAGGGAATTGAATCTTGAAACATCTTCAAATTGTCTAAATTGTTTTCCTTTCTTGATGTTAAGACAGAAAAATATCCAATTTATCAATGTATCTGTGAACTTCTTGATACAGGCATTCCATCTAATAGTATGAACCAAAGTCCAATTGTACCCAGGGGTGTACTAGAGTTTACTCATATTGACACTTGAGAACTGATTGTTAAATTTCCAGTGTGAACATTTAAGAAAGGGGGTAGAAAATGGGCTGATTCCACAAATCATTGCTTTGATTTATTATTTGGTTGATTCTCTACACTGAAAAAAGTAATAGATAAAATGTTAACTTTTTTATTATAGCTTTTTATTTACAAAATATATGCATGGATAATTTTTCAGCATTGACAATTGCAAAACCTTTTGTTCCGATTTTTCCTTTCCTTCCTCCCACCCCCTCCCCCAGATGGCAGGTAGACCAGTACATGTTAAATATGTTAAAGTATTTGTTAAATATAATATATGTGTACATATCCATATAATTATTTTGCTGTACAAAAGAAGCATTGGACTTTGAAATAATGTTCAATTAACTTGTGAAGGAAATAAAAAATGCAAGCGGACAAAAACAGAGGGATTGGAAATGCTATGTAGTGGTTCACACTCATTTTCCAGAGTTCTTTTGCTGGGTATAGCTGGTTCTCTTCATTATTGAACAAATGGAACTGATTTGATTCATCTCATTGTTGAAGAGAGCCATATCCATCAGAATTGATCATCATATAGTATTGTTGAAATATATAATGATCTCCTGGTCCTGCTCATTTCACTCAGCATCAGTTCATGTAAGTCTTCCAAGCCTTTCTGTATTCATCCTGCTGATCATTTCTTATAGAACAATAATATTCCATAACATTCATATACCCCAATTTATTCATCCATTCTCCAATTGAGGGGCATCCACTGTTACCAGTTTCTGGCCACTACAAAGAGGGCTGCCACAAACATAAAATGTTAACTTTTTAAAAAATGTGTCTTGCATCCTTTTTTTGAGATCCAGTTGCTTAGTATTTAGAAACATACTTCCTGCCTATACTTTTTATATTATAATTCTTTATTTACTCCATTAATTAATATTCAGTGAGTACCAATGCAGAAATGAAATCATTCAACTTCTGTTTTATTTTCTCACTATATTATTGATTCACTTTCTTAGATAATTTATTGCATGTAAAATATATTTTTTGTTATTTCTGATATATTATTATTGGTAATAAGATATAGTTTACCTAGCCCCATAATAATGTTTAAGTCATTTGTCATACTGATTCTTCAGAGAAGATGGTATGCCATGTTGAGTACAATATGAAATCACTAGAAGAACATTGGTATTCTTTATCTTTTCTATTTAGGGGTTTTTATATTGAGAAACAGAATTAATTGCAGAGCATTTTCTCAAAATCAGTCCAACCTATTTTTCTTTCTTCTCTTTACTTCTGGGAACAGCTTGTTGTCTATTTGTAGTCTTTGGACAAATTATATGTATTATAAGGTTAATAAAATAGACTCCCCATACTATAGTTGGCTATTGTTTAGGCAAAAGGCATGTTTTATTCATTCAATGTTTCTTAATATTTGTTCAGCTCTTTTCTTTGAGTAGTTGTAAATTAGATTGAGAAGATCCAGTTTTTCTTAGGGACTTATGCAGTTGGCACAATATCATCTCCAAATATTAGCACTTCAGGGAACCTCACCATCTGTAGGGAATCTGTTTTGATTTGGATTCTGCCATTAAGACAAAATATCCTTCATGGAGGTGAACATATTTGATTAGTGTACATCTTGTTTTCAGTTTCGCCTGAGACTGACAGTAATTTGTAGCCAAATTACCACTCTAATTGCTATTTCTAGCATTTGTACTAGAGAGGTCATCGTTGAAGAAAGTCTTTAAGAGTATAATTTACCAAATCAAATGTATTTTTCTAATTAAATAATAATGGAATCAACTTTTAGTTAACTGTGTGAATATGAAGATATTTGGTATAAAAATCATTTGCAAAATCATTCTCCTTAGATTTTCATCATCAATGCCAGTTATTTTTATAGATGATTCTTATGATTATTTTATAAAAATTAAAAAAATATATAGATTAGTCATTATTCATTTATTTTCATTCCCCCCTGAAGAGAGTAATATTAATATTTGCAGTGATTTGCATTGCCCACTCCTACTGCCCAGTCATTCAGCATTTTTTCTCTTTTCCATATCTTAAAAAGCATTCTCTAAACACCTTAAAAATTGTATCACCTCCAAGATAGATTTGATTTTTTCCTGTTTTTGCATGGCCTTCAGCAGATGTTCTTCCTGACTGCATTTTCTTGTATAATTTCTAGATGATGAAAATTGGTTATTATAGAAATGTTGGCAGATTTGTACCATTATTGTTTTGAGTCATTCTTCCAGTTATTTCAAAATGCTCTTGAGATATTCTGGCTCATTTGAATCTCACATGAAGTTTTTTGATTTTTCTATTTTTCTCACCCAACATTCTCTGACACAGCATAAGGAAATATTTCATGCAATCAGAAGAAAACAAAAATATTGAATTGTAAAACAGTTTCCCTAGAGCATGTCCTGTTGTAGTTTCCCTGTTTCCAAATATGAGTACTTCATTTTCATCTTCATAATCTATTTAATTCTCACAATGATATTATTTATTACATAGTGACTTTCTGAGCATAGGTTTCTCAGAATTCAGCTAAGTTGGTACTCACATGGGAGATACATACATTAGACAATTGTGATGTTCTCTTCAATTGTTTTATCCTGGGACAAAAGTACTAAATGTCTGTAAAAATACTTTTGAAAATTAAAAAGTAGCTGAAAACATTAAGAAAAATAAAAAGCTTAAAAATGCTATAATTGGATGATCAATTTGTGAAAAATTAGATTTTTGTCTATACTAGATTTGTTGTGTCTGTTTATTAAACTTGGAATCAAAGAAATATTATCATCAAAGAGACAGTATAGGAGATTCATACATGGGAGAGGAGGCTAGACAATATAATCTCGGAGATTGTTCACCTCAATAATCCATCTACACTGCTTTTCTATAGAATTATTTTCTGAACTCTATTTATTAAGGTTTACTGTAAGGGATCAAATTAGAAAGAGGGAAGTTTTTCAATAATGTGGCTGATATGCAAGTGAGAGATGAACTCAGCTTTGACAAGGGTTTTAGTAAAAAGAAAGAAGGACACCGAAAAGATCTTTAACCAGTGATATTAAGGATCACAACAAAAATATTTCAGATCTCAGACTAGAGCTTCTCTCTCATAATATCTTTTTTCAGCTGTCAGTATACTATATTGTATATAGTAGGTATTTATTAAATACTTGATGGATATACAATTAAAGGATTTTTAAATTCATATTCTCAGATACACAAAATAAAATATAACTTATAAGAATGAACTATAAAATACCATATGCACAAATACGGGTTAAAATCTTATCTGTAACAGAAAATGAGTTAATCTTCACATCACTGAAATTCTTTTGATCTTTTATGTGAATGTGTGTATCACATACACGTAAGTACATACATAAACACATGCATTTTCATAATATAGTATGTATGCATACATGTATGTATATAATATACATATATGAATTTATGTATGTCTCTATATATGTTGTTTATGCTATGTATAAGATGAGTTTGAAGTCTGTAAGACTTTGGTTTGAACCATGCTTTGGGTAGAATTCCATGTAAATTTCTAAGGTAAGTTATAGTTGAGCTAGATAGCTACATTGAGATAAGAAAATCTTCTATAAAGGGAATTACGTGCATAAATGAAATTATTGTTCTACAATTTTGAAAAATGAATGCAAATATCAAGCAATCAACAGGCTTATTAAGTGCCTGCTCTATGTTGGACCACATTAACATACAAATATCTAAATGAGATTATACCTTTCATAGGAGTTTACATTTTCCTTCAGAAGTGGGAAATTTACTGATAATAATATAGAGTATATATGCTGGATATCTAAACAAAACAAAACAAAACAGACATGATATTTGTCTTGATTACTTAACCAGTTTTGATGAGTAATTTGTAATTTATCTGAAAAGCTTAGAGAGTCAATGCTTTGGCAAAAAGAATTTCTTATGGTAGAATCTCAGCCACGGAAAGTGTATGTATACTTTTAGGCAGAAGTTTCTTATCTCCTTCATATCTATTATGTAGGAAGTCTCTCCTTTCTTCATGAGTCAGACTGTTTGCGGCTGTTCAAATGCCTTTCTGAAAAAAAAAAAAAGAATAAATTAAGCATTGGAAATACAAATTTAAAAAAATACACAATTAGTCCCTAGTGCCAAAGAGAAAGCAAAGATTTTAATGGGGGAGACTAATACATATAGAGAATGTCAACTACAAGTGAGAATAAAAGATCACAAAGTTCTTTAGGGCAAAGCAGTAAAACAATCCATTCTCTCAAAGGATTTCAGTTTTGTCATCCACATGGTTGTAAGTCCACATCACTTGCCTTCTAGAGTATTTTTTTTTTTATGTCTTAACAGTGGTACTGTTAAATTTTATGTGATCCTGATTTTGGTTCCTTGGGACTTGAATATTTTCTTCTGATTACTTTTGCTTTGTTTGCTTGTATTTTTAATTTTTACTCAAAAGCTCTAGATTTCTGTTATAATGTTTCTAGGAATTTCATTTCTTCCAAGAGATAAGTAGTAAATTATTATTTTTTTATTTCTACTTCTTGGGTTCTAACACATTTGGAAAATTTTCTCTTATAATTAAAAAAACATAATCTTTAGGATCATTTTTGGGGATATAAATTTATGGCTTTCAAGTAGTACAATGATCATTAAATTTTCTCTTCCTGGTCTTGTTTTCCAGAATTCTTTTTAAAGAAATTCCAAGAAATTTCTGGAAAATTCCAGATTTGTATGTAAAGTTCAAATAAAATCTACTTTAAAAAATCAAATAACTAAAAATATAATTCTTTAAGTTAAAAATAATTTCTTGTCTCAGGAAGTCCATTAGTTTATTTTTGTTCCTTTCTAATTTTTAGAGATCTATTTGGATAAAGTTTTATACCTTTTAGGCAGACTGTTAACTTCTTTTCTAATTATTTTCCCATTTCTTTCATTTCTCTTTCATTTTTTTCCTCTAGTATTCTCATTTTTTATTAAAAAAGAAAACAATTCAATTATTTAAAAAAATTCTCTATTGCTTCCAAGAATTCTAGTTATGCCAAACTGTATTTTTTCTTTGTGGCTTTGTTTATAGGTCTTTTAGAGTTGTCTTCTTTTTCTAGGTTTGTGTTTTAGTGTCCCTTTAACAACCATACTATTTTGGCAGGATCTTTTTTAAGTTTACTCAGTTTTCCAGGCTCATTTCTGATTTCAGACATATTCTTGAAGCCAGAATCTACACTTTTCTGGAGGACATATCTAGGCTAAATTATAATTCTCTCAGCTCTTATTCTTCTTCCTTGGGAGCATTATTTGTTTTGTTATTGCAGGTTTTTCAGGAAAGCTGATGCTAGCAATATTCAAGCCGTTAGTCCTCCAATAATGATCTAAGTCATGGTACACTTTTGCTACTGTCTTTCTGTTCTATATTCTGAAAATTCTTGACCTGGATTTTTGTCTGAGTAACACATCTGATGACTTGCTCCAGTTAAAGTTCCAGTGAACAAGTGCTGGATGTAGTTACTATTAGAACAGCAGAATTTATACCTCCTTTTGCTTTGGAGTTTCTGCCCTGGATATATTAATTTGGGCTTTAGGGTTGTAGACTTCATTCCTGGGGGTCGGTATCACATGGCTGCTGTTTGTTCTTGAACTTATTTTTTTGTTCAGTATGCAACCTAAATTCTGCAACTATTCTTCACCTTGAAACATCATCCTTAGGTTCAGCTCTCTTCCTCAGTGTGCCTTGGATCCATATCTAGAACTGGATAATAAGAAACAGAGCTGCCAAGAAGCTCACAATAGAAACTGGGAGACAGCATAAGAAATATGTAATAATATAAACTACTATAGATTCAATAAAGATTTATAATGAATTTTTATTTTATTAAATACAACAATGAGTCAGCCAGTAACATTTTTAAGTGTTAGGCATTGTGCTAAGTGCTGGGAAAATAAAAAAGGGCCAATAGTTCCAGCCCTAGAGGAGCTCATAATCTAGTGAGAGATAACATGCTGACAAATCCATACAAATAGATTTGCATGATAGGAAGTAATTAGCAGAGAGAAGACACTAGACTTAAAAAGGACTAAGAAAATGATTCCATTAAAAGTGGTATTTTAGCTGGAACTTGAAGGAAGCCAGGGGAAAGAGGTGAGGTGAGAGAGCATTCTAGATACGTGGGATAATCAGTGAACATATCCAAAGTTGGGAGATGGAGACTCTTATTTGAGGGACAAAAAGAAAGCCAATATCATTGGAACATAGAGAAATGAATAAGATGTAATAAAACTGGAAAGATAAGAGAGGGGAAGTTTATGAAGGACCTTGAATGTGCAGCAAGTTATTTAATATTTGATACTGAAAGTAATAAAGAGCCATTGGAATTTATTGAGTTATGGGTGGAGGTGTCATAGTTAGACAGCTTCTTCATATATCTAAAAATATTAAAATATATATCATCTTATAAATCATAATTTATATAATTGTATCTATGTAAATTATAAATTAAATTATAAAATATAATTATATTATAAAATACAATTATATTATCAATTACAAAATAGAAATATATTTTATATAAAACATTTTTGATCTATAGGAGGCTTATTTATTTTTACCATGTCACTCTGAATATCTCACTGGCATTTAATAAAGATGAAAATGGCAGTATTGTTGTTCAGTTCATTTCATTTTTGTCTGATTCTTTGTGAACTCACTTGGGATTTCTTGGCACAAAAATATTGAAATGATTTGATATTTCCTTTTTCAGTTCATTTTACAATTAAGGAACTGAGGGCAATGGGTTAAGTGACTTGCCCAGGGTCATACAGAAAATATGTGGCTGAGGTCAGATTTGACCCCAGATCTTCCTGCTCCCAGATCTAGTGCTTTATCCACTGCATCACCTATTATTACTATTACTAGTAATAACTCCATAACCTTCTGGGATTCTTAGCCCATAGTTTGAGATACACCATTCTAAGAGTAACTGTTCCTTGGCAAAGAGAGTTAGTGCATGATACTGGAAAGAACCCTGGGTTTAGAATCACTAATCCTGGATTTTTACTTTCGTTTACTACATGCATGCTATTGGTCTGGTCACTATTCTTAAATCTTCAGTTTCCCCTTCTCTAATATGAAGATGTTAGACTAGGTGGTTCCTAACAGTAGTATATACTATGAACCTGATACCATTAAGACTGACTCTGAATTTACCTCCCTCTCCTCTTTTAATATAAAATATATTAGTAGAGTCTATGTATAGGTAAGAAAAGATCATAGTGTATACATGCTGAAATCTGAATGTTGAATTAGCTGAACACAGAGAAAATAAACAGAGAAATAGAAAAAAATGTCACTGACAGTCTTGAAATATGCCATGGCAACCTTATTGTTCTTATTTTTTAGGGTGTATGTCATGAAAAACCCTTTTCCCTCTCCCACTTCGTGTCCTTTTTTTCCCCCCTTCAAGACACTATTCCTTAAAGGTCATGTTTATTTTCTGTTTTCCCTAAATATGAAAGTGCAATATAATTCAAGCTGGAGTGAACCAAGAAGATTGAATAGGTTCTCTGAGTCCTTTGTTAATTATAACATTATTTCTTTAGGAGTAATATATCTAATGGGCAAAGGTAGTAGTTGCAATTGAGCATCTGTTATGATTTTAACCTCACAGGCAATAGTTATCTTTTATAATCCTTTTAAAATCACCTTCATGGTCTCTTGAATTTTAAGATGAGATGTCTCCTTTTCTAGATTTTTAAAGGAAACACTACAAGTGCTTTTGATATTTTGCAGCATGGTTTGAAAAATGGAGATGTCAAAATGGATGACAGTTAATGAACTGAATCCTCAATAGTTCATCACCTGGGTTTTTCCAGAAACCATTTCTTGTCCTTTCCTGGTCAATTGATATCATTCAATTTTGTGGCCACACCTGAAACAAATCAGATTATCTAAATGTCCGGATGAGAGTAAATATCTCTCAATATTTAAAAAAAAATCCAGGATCTGGCCTCAGAGTGTAATAGCAAGAGTTCAAAGTCATATTTATATGACCTTAGGAGAATGACTTCATATAGAGAAAAAAAATCTTCTTTAAAATTCTAGCCCAAGGAGGCAGTTACCTTAGGCCATATAGTCACAGTGTTAAGATAGATTTTACAGATATATTAGCCCAAGTCAATTCCCAATATTGGAGAAAATTAATAATGTACATATCATATTTTAGGTGTTTGAAGACCCTTAGATAAGAATGACATTTTCATATGCAGAATATACTCCCATATTCCATACCAGATATTTATTCACATGAAGACATTTTGGGGAAGAAGCTAATATACTTGTGAAAGTTGCCTAACATATGAAAAACCTGGATATTTTATCAGTGAATTTCAACATGATTATACTCCTTTTGCTATTGTATATACCAATGCTTAAATATTTTTATCCTGTCTAATCCTGGTTCATGTTTCCTCATAAGTCTTCGATGAAATATTTCTTACGAATGGAGAGCTTAATTTTTATTCTTCATTTTTGTATGTTTAAGAAAACATCAGTCATCTCTTTTCTACCCAATCAGAGCTGAACTTCCCTTTAACTTAGAGTCATGCTAGTGTCATGGAAAAGAAAAAAAGATCTCTTTCAAGTCATAAAGCCAAAATATCACAGATTTTGGAAATGAAAGCAGGTTTTCCTGACCTCAAGGCCTGCTCTGTATCAACTGTACCAGACTTTAATTTTGCATAATATGAAATTTAATAGAACTTTTAAAAAAATAGCATTTTCAGAAAAAAAATGCTAAAATAATCAGATTAAGATTATTTAAAGACATCTTTTAAAATAAATTGACAGCTATTGGCTGGGGAAAAAGCAAATTGATCAAAGCATATATACATACATAATAAATATATTCATAAACACACAGCTATATATTCATGTATGCATACATAATCATGTATGCACACATAGAGATATCTATCTAAAACATATCACACACATACATGCACACACATATCATGCACACATATGTAAACAAACATCTGTTTGTCTATCTGTAATGATAAATGTTCTTATGGAAAAAAATAACAATTCAGAAAATAAAATGTAAGTAGTTTAGAAAATAATTTTCAGGAAATTTTCAGGAAATACTTGTATATGTATGCATATATAGGAATATATATGTGTATATATACTTTCATTATATATATATATATATATATATATATGTAAATATATATATGCATGCATTCATTATATAAGTATCTTATACCAATTGCAGCTTCCTGAAAACTCTTTTCTAAACAACTTATATTTTATTTTCTGAGTTTTTTTCCCCCAGGAACTTGCTACTTATGTATGTATGTATGTGTAGGAATACATGTGTGTGAATATATATTTTTATAATATATTTATACATATATTTGTTTGTAAATATACACATGCATGCATACGTTATATAAGTATCTTATACAAGTTGTAACTTCCTGAAAACTCTTTTCTAAACAACTTACTTTTTACTGTCTGAGTTTATTGACATAGGGACTTTTTCAATAGTCATTTATAGAAGCACTTTCTGGTCCATTGGTTTTTGTGTAGTCTCTCATTCTTGAAGCCAATCCACATATGCCTGTCCAGAACTGCACTGCATTTATTATTTGATTGCCCTTCAACTAAAACATGTTCCAAGTAAATCCAATATCTAAATAATTTAATAATGAGTAGCACTATCAATGAAGTAATTCATTTTTCATTTCCTTCCAACAGCAGTCATTTCATTCATTCTTGTTTGAAGGACAACTTGAACTTTTACTGGAGAATACATAGAGTACTAAAAGTCATTTTAATTTTCTCAGATTATGTTCTTCCTTTATTTGGTCTTTCACAATTATGTTGAGGAACAATAAGAGTTGAAAATTCATCATTATATGAAGTTTACAAAGAAAAGCAAAGGCAATAAGCTTACAAAGCTTTATAAGTAAATTTAGTGTTGTAAATTCGGAGCCTGCCATGCTTTGTTCTGTTTAAATCCTCCACATTCATGGTTTATGGAGTGCAACTGTGATCATAACACATTATCTGGAGAACAATTTAATTATCACTTCTCCTTTTGACTCTCTTCTGAATCTTATTATTTCTTTTGTTTGAACTAGTTGTCATCATGACCATGTTCAGCAAGTAAGAAACTACTCATTGGATTAAAACAGACTTTATTTATCCATATTCTAGTAAATTGGACAGTTTATAGAGTTCTGAGCCTTGAATCAGGAAACTCATCTTTCTGAGTTCAAATATGTCCTCAAACACTTATTAGCTGTGTAACCCGGGGCAAATCACTTAACCCTGTTTGCCTCAGTTTCCTTGTCTGTAAAATGAACCACAGAAGGAAATGGCAAAGTATTCCAAAATCCCAAATGGGATCTCAAAGAGTCACACTTGACTGATATAAGTGAATAACAACAACCACAAAATTCCAGGAAAATGCTAGCTCTTTGTGATTGACATAGCTTGAGCCTAGCACAGTGCTTGGCATGTAGTAAACACTTGTCGATCATTTAGCTAGAAGGTAAAGCTGCTATTCTCCTTCGCTTCTAAAGTCTACAAATATTGATCCAATTTATAATAGGCCAAGAGTGACTTTGTCTTTTTCCAAGTGAGATGAAATCCTGGAGTACTAGTTCTTAGTTATAGGATGCTAAGGGCAGTATCTTTATCATTTTTGCATTTTCCTTAAAGCTTAATAAAATTGCTGGCACATTGTAAACATTTAATAATTTTTTTTTCTAAATGAGTGAATGAATATTTGTTTAGTTTCAGGAAGATGCTCCTCCCCTCATTCCTTTAAGTATTCAATAGACTCATATTTCCTCTCCTCTTTTCTGATTATTGGGTTAAAATGTTTATGGAAAAGAATAGTGAACTAATGGTTACCTGTAACCTAGAGGACTTGAGGTGAGTGTATTAATCATAGTTTTATTTTCTAAATTGCTTAATATCATCTATCCAGGCTGGGCAATGAAAAATTATGAACATTAAGGAAGCAAGTTTTTATTCATTTTCTCTATTTAGTTGTTATAATATTGAATTGGTGATATATAATATCTGATCTCCAAAATATCCCTCTTCTCTAGTTCCATCTAATCCAAAATCATATAATAGACACATAATAAATGACTATTGCATAAATTCATGCATATTTTTGGCTAAAAACAGGACTTTCCTTTTTCTATAACCCCCATTGGGTTAATTAGGGGTTAAATCAGACCCTGTCCAACCAAATTCCTTTTTTATGATTTCATCTTCTCTTCATAGAATGGAAGATTTGGAATAAGAGTGGGGATGAAGATGGAATTGGGGTAGGATGAACAGTCACTTAGAACTGTTCATTTATTTTCATCCACTTTCATTTATTTTCATCTCCAAAATGGATCATTCTTTACCTAATATTATTCATACCTCTCATGACATGTCTATGCATCTTCTTTCTTTTGATCCTCCTGTCCCTCATTTTTGCCTGTATTGGGTAAAAAAAAAAAAAAAAAAAAAAAAAGAAATCTATATCCTTATCAGATGTTAAATTTACAATTCTAAAATTCTGGTTCATTCTCTACTCCTGACTGGTTTAATTTCATTACTGAATGATCATGATATAGAGACTCTTTGTGCTTCTGAAGTGCTAACTGAATTTGTTTACTCATTAAATTTGAGAATATCATGTTACCTCACATTGCACACTGCTAAAATTGACTATGTCCCTTTAATCTTCTCCTTCCTTGTACTGTTTTGAGTGGTACTGTAAAATTCATGAATCATCATTGAATTTTCAGAAATTAAAACAGCATGTTAACAAATGAGAGTAAATATGATTTGCTGCATGATTCTATCATTCAACATATGTTGTTGCTGTTTTATTTTGTTATTGCCACTAGCAGGGGAAATCATTGCAAACTGGGTAGAATGAGAGATCAACACAGAAGTGGATTACCTTAAATGAAAACAGTTTAAAAGATTGTCTTTCAATGAAAAGATCCAGAGTGCATAGTAGCAGATGTTGGAAAAGCTCAAAGAACAGCTCTACTCTTCCTTATCTTCAGGTGGTTACGTTAAACTGTAGCCTAAGGGTGAAATTATAATTCAGGTCAATTCAACAAACATATATTAAGTGATTAATGTTCCTCAAGCACACAACTAGGTGAGTAGTTAGAGCACTGAATTCAAATCAGTCATAAGACAATTATGAACTGTGTGACTCTAGACAAGTCATTGTTTGTCTCAGTTTCCTTATCTGTAAAATTAATTAGAGGAGAAAATGGCAAACCACTCAATCTTTTTCAATAAAATCCCAAAAGACTCATGGAAAATGACTGAAATGATTGAACAACAACCAATATTCATCAAGCACTATGTTAAGTGATAGGAATTCAGAATCAAAAATGAAACAAACTTTCAGGGAACTTATATTCTACTAGTGGTAGAGATATAACCTGAACAGAAATCAATACTACTCATACACACAAGGCAAAGTGATTTCAAAGAGGGAGTGTTACTAACAATTGGGGAAACTGGGCTATTTCCTCAAAAGGAGGTGGCACTGGAGTTCAATATTTAATGCAAAGCTTCTTAAATTCTTGGTTAGGACCCCATATGGGGATGCATAATTGAATATAGGGGGCACAAAAATTTGGTAACAGTAAAAAGTTTCTGAACATGATGAGCAAAGCTTAATTCAAAATCAAATACATGATGAATCCAAGGTGTTTCTGGCAGCACTTGCCTGTGTTGTATCCTGCAACTTGTCTCTAACCTTGGTGCTGAACACAAAACATGCACATTTTGTTTACATTGTTCATGTACAAATACTGCAGGAGACACCTTGACTCAGATTTGAGATGGGCTGCATAAAAGGCGATCAGACAAAAAGGAGTCACAAGTACAAAAGGTTTAAGAAGCTCTGGTTTAATGGAGTTAGAGCCAGAATTAGGAAAGTGAGAGCATTGCAGGCAAAAACACAGAGAGAGGAGATGAAATGTTACAAAGGGGGATTATCAGTCTGTTAGTTCAGTTGGAAAAAAGAGGGTATGAGAAGGAATAATACATAACCAGTCTGGACAATTGGTTAGAAAGTTAAAAATGCAAATGAAGATAACTATTTTATTTTTCATTTTAAAATATGTTTTATTATAATATCCTTTTATGTCTGTATTTTGTATGTTTTTATGTTTTGTATGTTTTTAGCATAAATTGTATTTTGTCAAAGGCAAAGCTTTTGATTCATTATTAATATAATTATGGTTTTCATTTTCATTTTTAATATGATCATCTATTAATTAATATTGTTAATTGTATTAATGTTGATTTGTTAGTTTTAATGAGTATTGTTTTCCTAATGATGAACTAACTTTGCATTTCAGTATCTGTATCTTTATCTTTATCATAGTGAATGGTTGGGTAAATTGCCACAATGTTTATGTTAAGATTTTATTTAAATTTCTGAATCAATATTTATAAATTATATTGGTCTACAGTTATCTCTCTTGTAATAGAGAAATAAAAATAGGAGCAAAGGATGAATAGAACTTTTTGACTTTAAAGTGTTTTAAAACAGTAATGAAAACCATTTGGTATTGGTTTGAAATAGATTAATGGACCACTAACCAAGGAAGAATCAGAAACAAAACAAAACAAAACATTGTTCAATAAATTTTAAAATACAAGTGACCCCGGAAAAATCTATTTGCCATGACATGCTAGAAAACTGGAAAAACAGTCCTCCAGAAATTGGGTTTGGAACAACACCTCACACTATATTACATGATAAATTCAATCTTGAGGCATTGTATTTTTTATTGATTTAGATGTGAGATGAAAAAAGCTATGCATATGGTAATATCTTGTACTTCATTTATTTCCCTCGCTTTGACTTACCTGAAAACATCTTTAACAGGGTAGTTGCTATCATTTGCCTTAAAAGATAACCAAGCACTAAGTCCACATTCCAGAAAATCATATTTAATTTGATTTAAAGATAGGATTCCTCTATTCACCTCCTGTTACAATACTTCCTGGGATTTCATGGAGGAAAGTACTTAATCTATTGCAGAGTCAGAATTTCACTGGAGAGAATGAGAAATCTGTTATTTTTGTATTTGACAAAATTTCTACCTCAAGAAGTTAATAATTAAAATCTATTTAAAGATGTTTTGTCTTCACTCTATTTTTTATTCTCTTTTTTCCCCGTCATTCACCTCTTCCTTTCTCTTTCCCTTCCTTCAAAAATGCTAAAAAGTTTTAGGGTATTACCTAATACAGAAATGACAAAGTTAGAGACATTTGAGTAATGTAGTTCAAAAGCATATGAATTACTTAATGATTATCCTTTATGGCTATTTTCTTGTTCTCCTCTTGAAAGCAGACTTAAACTCAGCAAAAATTATATAGTATTTTATTTCTATTGCACAAGGATATAAAAACTGGCTTTTCTAAAACACACACACACACACACACACACACACACACACACACACACACACAAAACCCCAAACCCAATACAACTAAATCTTTTGTTTATTGTGGTAAATTATTGACTTAAAAAAATAAACATCACTAATCAATTTCTCCTTCTATCCCACCACTCTCCTCCCACACACCAAAATCTTATTTCTGAAAATCCATTTCTTAAAACTGGTGATGGCATAAGTGGTCAGGATGTGTTTAACACAGGACAAATGGCAAAGAATGCTTTTTTGTAAATATGAAACCTACAGGATATTATCTAAGTTTACTGGTAAATGTACATTAATAAGCTACTGTAAATAAACTGAGCCTTAGAAATAGAAGTCAAACACATACCATTCCTTATTTATCATCTTTCTGAGGAAATTGGTAAACATTGAAAATATTTATATGGTCATTTAAAGCACTTATTAAGTGAACCATTATGAATATCTTCAAAGGTATCAGGACACAATTCCCTTTGCTATAATAAAATGTTCTAAATAATAAACACACATCTTCATTTGAGTGGCTCATTTACCAAAATATCAACAAATAGCATACAAAAAAGGTAACTAAGATAATAAAGTAAGTATTAGTATAGATACATTTTCTTATTATTCCATTTGACATATTCTTATAAAGCACCCTCCCTTGAGTAGTTATGTCTGTTTTATTGAGTGACTCCCTCATACTTCATTGAACATATAAGCTCCTCTGCTTGACATTTAAAGCTCTTCACAATCTGATCTTATACTGCCTTTTCAGTCTTCTTTTAAATTATTGGTCTCCACAATTTCCAAATTTTAATATTACTGGCTTACTTGTTTCTACATGGTAGTCCTCTGATTTCCATGCCTTTTCACTGCCAATTTCCTCATGGCTTAAATGAGCTCTCCCCTCTTATTTATCTCTTGCAATCCTTGCTTAAGATTCACTTAAGGAGCCATTTTTTGAGGAAAGTCTTTTTCTGATCCCCCTAGTTACCAGTTCCTTCCCCTCCAAGGATACCTTAAATCTGTCATCTATATATGTTCATTTCTCTCCTCTATTAGAATGTAAAGGATGGTTTCAATTTTTCTTTTTTATCCCCAGTGCCTGGTATATGGTAGGTGCATATAAGTGCATCTTAACTGGCTAATTAATATTTTGCCTTAGTACAATATTCTATTGAAGATAAGGATCTTGAGAATTGCTTTATGAGAAGGGGACTTGATTTGTACCCACCTTTATTTTATGGGATGAAATTGGTAATATAGTATGCTGCAAAGCTTTAAAAAGAAAATTCTTTAGGAAATCTTCAGTGAAAGACAGAGTGGAAAAAGAGGGAAAGAAGAAGGGAACAATAGACAGATAATCATCTTGACTGATGTCAGAAGAAACCAGAATATTTCAGATGAGTGGTAGATTGACAGGAGTTCCAGTTGGAGATATAAGATGCAAAAACTGAGGTAGGAGATTGGCATGTATAAAGGAATGTAATTTATACTAACTTTTATTTGGAGTAAACTTATTTTATCCTTTCTACTTAGTGAAAATGAATAGTTGATATCTTTTTATTTGAGTTTAGTCTGAATCAAAAGAGTCTCTTTCTTGATATTATTTATTTTTCTAACATTTAGATAAAGTTTAAGTAGAACAATTTTCTATTTGGAAGTCTTAGGCAAATATATGTGCCTCTAAATCTTCAAGACTCTTAAGTTATTAAGATCATCAGATCAGCAGGTTCAAGGACCATGTTTGCAAATAAAGCTTTACCTATGAAGAAAAGGATAAATTTTAGCTTCTAGTCTTACATTACAGTAAATATGATTTGATAATAAAAGGAATTGAATGGAAGTAAAGCATGATGTTTTAAGGAAATGTAGAAAGATATTTTCCTTTTAACATTAAATTTGTTTTTGTAGTTTTGTCTTTTGATCTCAAAGAGGTGGGGGGAACCATGATATCAGCGATGTGATGCCATGACATGCAAGTGAATTGAATGTGTTACTAGCCTCCCTTTATCAATGAATTTAAATGTTATCTCATTTGCTATTACCTTTTGTAGAGTGCAATTTTATTAAAATGTTGCCATGAGCATTAATATTTATTTTAACCACATTGATGAGAACAATTGGTTTATCTTAGACATAACTCCAAATCAATGCATAGAGATTTTATTTGGTGGTCCAATTATCTTAAAACTCAACAATACTAAAAAAAAAAAAAAAAAAAAAAAAAAAAAAGCTCAACAATGCTTTGTAATGTTGATTCCTCTAAATTGTAAATATAAGTTTTCTGGCCTGCTGGGTGGCTGGTGGATAGAGTGCTGGATGTGGAGTATGGAAAACTCATCTTCCTGAATTCAAATTTGGCTTTAAACACTTATTAGTTGTGTGATTCTGGGCACTTAACCCTGTTTGCCTCAGTTTCCTTTTCTATAAAATGAGTTGGAGAAGGAAATGGCAAACCACTTCAGTGCCTTTTCCAAGAAAACTCCAAATAGATTCACAAAGAGTCAGACATGACTAAAAAAAAAAAAAAAAAAAAAAAAACAAACAAAAAAAAAACAAAAAAAAACTGAACAACAATGATGTCCTTGAAATTTGACCTTCCAGACTCAACCAGAGAAAGACAAAAAGTACTTATTCTCTTTCCAAAACATACAGAGAGATATTGTAGCATAGCAGAAAGAGTTCTTGACTTGGAATCAGGAAAAATATCTATTTGGATCATGACCAACATTAGTTACCCAGCTTTGGGTAAATCACTTAAAATCTATCAGCCTCAGTTGCCTCACCTGAAAAATGAGGCTAACAATATTTGTGTGGCCTTCTCTGAGAAATGCATTTTGTAAATTATAAAGTGCTAGGCAAATATAATTAAATGGGAATTTTATGAAAAAAAAACTACTGTTCACATAGTGGAGAAAGAGTTAACCTATGGGTCCAGAAGATTTAGATTCATGTCTAGCATCTGGTACATATTGATGTTGTGATTATGGACAAGTCAGGGAACTTCTCATTGCCCCCATGCAACATTTTAATGCTATGATTCAATGGCTGATTAAAATTGGTAAAGTTTGTTTCTTTGTTGAGAGTTCCTTACATCAGTGTAATTATAGATGTAGGCCATCCACCTATAAAGAAAAAAAGTGTGTGTGTATGTATGTATGTATGTATGTATGTATAAACATACCTATATGTGTATATTTGTGTGTTTGAACTGTTTAAATGCTCCAGGAGAATAGTTTATCTTTAAATGGATTTTAACTTAGGAGCAGAAGAATTGACCATTTTGAAGTATCTAATGCCCTGGCATGGAAATTTACCTAACCTGTTTCTTACAAGTCCCACTGTGAAGAATTTCCAGAAAATTTACTGCTGGTCATTGCATTCACCTTCCCCAGAGTCCATTAGTTTAATTCATATGATGTTATATTTATATGAGTACTATATCTACCTCAAACTAAGCAGTGTCTCTATTTCATCCTGTCCCCAAAACTTCTTGACCTTTTTATTTTAAATGACAAAACCTCAAATGAATTTTCTAGTTGAGCTGTGTGTTTAGATCCCTGGCCACTTTGTTCAATAGTGAATTCCTTATAATTGTAGGTGATTAGGTGGCACAAGGGGTAGAGTACTGGACTTGGAGTCAAAAAACCCGAGTTTAAATTCAGCCTCAATTATCTGGAAGTCACTTAATTTGTCTCTCTCAGTTTGTTTATCTATAAAGCAGGGAGTATAATTATAGCACCCATTTCCCACAATTGTTGTCTGGATCAAATGAGATAATATTTGTAACCTGACTTAGAAATCTGAAGCACTATATAAACCACTTCTTAGAGATATTTAATAGGAAGGTATTCAGGCTTTAACCATAAGTTGAACTAGATAACCCCTGAAGTTCTTAGCTCTAGGATGATGAGTCTAGAACAACCTAATAATATGATTACATGGTGTAAGTTGCTATAAGGATATATTAAAATAACATGGAAAAGAAGCAATGTGGTACAGTAAATAAATGAAAACAACAAGGGAGAACCTATCAAGATACCTGCTTGCAATTAGCTAGTTGATAAGGATTATTCTGACATTAATGTCCTTATCACTGAACTTTGAATGTCTGACAAAACTTTTATTTCCAAATAATATGATACAGACTTTAGCTATACCTTCAAAATTTGCAGAGGTAGAGATAATATCTTATTGAAGATCAATCATTCAAGTTTTTGGAGGTCAGACACTTAAGGACTGGGTAAGTTAGAAAAAGAGTCAACTGTCAGAGAGTAGAGAAGATATTTTTTACTACCTGCCCTGTTCTCTCTCTATAGTGTAAATTCTGCTTACTAGGGATATAGAGCACAAAAAGAATGTCTTCCTTCTTTGTTTATTGCCCTATTTTGTAATTAATAAAGGATGAGAGAATGCTTTCTGCATTTTTCCTTTTTGGTCCTGAATTGTAGGAAAGTTATGTTTCCATGGTGTTGGAGCTATAATTAACCAAAATTACACCCACAACACATTTAGTTAAGTTGGGGGAGAAGGGTAGAATAGTATTACAGAAGATAGTCATTCCCATCGTAGTTAAATCACATGGGGAGGAAAAGGACTATCCATCCTTCAAAGAGTGTTGGCCCTTGTCTTGGGGGGTATCAAGAAAAAAAAAAAAAAGGAGAATCTGGGAGAGGAACACAACTGTCACATGATCTCGGAGATAGTGGCCAGGGATGGATGTACTCTGTACTTCCAGAGACCCAGGGAATTAGACTTAGGGATGTCAAAAACTTCAGGGACGAAATACCAAAGTATGTCCCCATCTATTGGTGAGTCCTGGGACAAAGCCTCATTGTTCCATATTATGGCTTATTGGTCAGCTGACCTCCTCTAACTGGACAAAAGGACAACTCATTGTAATCATTGGGAAACAAAGAAACTAGGCAAATTTTTAAGTAAATAATTTAACGTGTTCTTCTCAATAAGCAAATGATTCAATCAGATGAGACCAGTTTTAATTCAGTTAGTTTAGTGGGTTCAAGAAGCCTGGGTTTTCCTATTCAGACATTTCTTGGCCTGTTTCCTCATTTGTACAATGACCTGCATAGGAGTCACTTGAGAAGCCACTCTCCTTTCCCACCTGGAGGGTCAAAGAGACTTGGAGATGACAAAGATGCAGTTGTGGGTGAATGAGCACGAAGTTTCCCAGCAGAATCTGGTAATCAGGAGATTCCAAAAAAAAGATAATAGATCTGGACTCAAAAGATATAGGTAGATTCAATCCTTGCTCTGTTATTAATTAGCTGTGTGACTTTGAGTAACTAACAACTCCTTTCTGGGTCTCAGTTTCCTCATCTATAAGAGTGATAATAAAATTCATTCATATGGTTATGACAATATTTATCAAGGATTCTGTAAGTCACAAAGTGTCAAATAAAGATGAACTACCATATTGTTTTTATTTCACCATTATACTATTATTTTGGGGATTAGAAAGACATTTTAATTTAAAAAAACCCCAAATATCGCAGAATTTCTAAATTTCTAATGATGATAATTTCTAGAATGATGGCAGCAAATAAAAGGATCTTCAGTGTTCCTTGAAGTCTAAACTCAAGAACCTTTGGTCATATAATTCTCTTGTAAATTTGCTACTCTTTATGGTTGAACCAAGAGTATCTGAACCATTGAGATGACAGTCTGAAAAGTAAATGTGGGTTGATTAGGCAATCAATGAATAATATGTGGGTGCTCCCTCTTGATTACTTGACAAAAGAGGGTAAAAAAAGAGGGTAAAAATATGGTTTATTGAAATGAAAAAATGAGACATTTTTAAAAGTTCAATTAACCTTGTACAGAGTCTTATAGCTATTAATCATCTGAGGTGGTATTTGAACCCATATCTTACTGACTTCAGGTCTACTTCCCTAATCACTACGCTGTGATGCTTCTAAAAGAAAGAGTAAAAAGTAGTTTTCTATATCCAGCTGTGAATAGAGTCATTAAGTATTTCATAGTTGTGAGACCTTTATCTCATTTAGTTCAACCCATGCTTGGAGTATGGATACACTTCTACTATATTAAATATAGAAAAGGGAAAATAATAAATTACCATTGATAACATAATTATATTATATTTATAAATATTTAAATCAAGGAAAGAGATAGGGTGAGAAAGTCTCTCCAGCTTTTAGTCATTTCAAATGGAGTATTCTCTATTTGAATCCAGAGTCCCCTTATTTACTCTTATGTGTTAGATATTATTCAAGTGCTAAACCATTGGGTTACATCTGTTGAAGAAATCCAATTAGTTAGCTAGTTGAGTCACAAAACTCAAATTCTTTTTTTTAAATTACTGTTCTTTCTCAATCCCTCTATTTATGTCCACCTGCATTTTTTATTTCCTTCACAGACTAATTGTACACTATTTAAAAGTCCAATTCTTTTTGTATAGCAAAATAACTGTTTGGATATATATACATATATTGTATTTAACTTATATTTTAACATATTTAACATGTATTGGTCAACCTGCTATCTGGAGGAAGGGGTGGGGGAAAGGAGGGGACAAGTTGGAACAAAAGGTTTTACAATTGTTAATGCTGAAAAATTACCCATGCATATATCTTGTAAATAAAAAGCTATAATTAAAAAAAATTGCTATTCTTACTGAGCTTAGCTCAGTACGTGTTTTATTCAGATCAAACCTAACACTAATACTCCTATACAAATATCCCAAAGAGATGAACTATTGAAAAAAAAAGGTTTCTATATAGATCAGAAAGTTTATAATATTCTCCCTTTAAATTATAGCAGATTATTGCAACTGGATCAAGACAAAGTTTGTTTCTTGTTTCTAGAGAGTGAAATAATGATTCAGTTTTGGTTTTGATCCAAAGGAAATCATTGAACAATTTCCCAAATGAAAGCTTGCCTAATTTCCTCCTATTAGTCAATTTTAGGTCTAGGTAATTGCTCAGGTAATATTCAACATCTCTACAAGGTATATGAGCTGATAAACCCAGCCCTATACTAGTCTATAATTGGATTATAGATAGTCTTCAACATTATTCTACCCTAACAAAAATAAAATAATAGTAATAATATCATTTCTCTCTCTTATGAGAACATTGAGATTGTCTCTTATGAAGATATTGAGAAAGCCTTTCCCCCCCTTATCTGTTACCATTATTAGGAAGGTAGGACAATTTAGTTATAGTAGCATTAAGACAACAACTATTGCCAATGGAAGTATTGAAGACATTGATTTTAGCTTCTTTCCCATTGCTGAAGCTGTTTGAAGATAGGAAATGAAAGTAGGAAGAGCAAATCCTCTAGATTTTCTTTTAAATGCTTGGCCATAATAGAGCTGTTTGCTGAGATTGAATGAATTCTTTGAAAACGCTCAATGGTAAGTGCTGTGATTTCGGAGATCTGGTTGTTCCTAATGATTTTACCTACATTGTCTGTGATATGTTCCCTTGTGACATATCTGAATGTCCCCGGGGAAGTTTTGTATATTTGATTTTGCTGTGTGCTTCTTAGTCTTAGGTATTTAACATACAAAAATGTTTAGTGCCAATGACCCTATCACAAAATCAGCAATGGCTATCTACTCCTTTAAAAAAAAAATAGATTTCACTCTGAACCCTTCTTTATTTCCTTAGTTCTTCCTATCTCAAGGGTCATTGAACCTCTGCAGCTGGAGATTGTAAGGCTCCCAATATGGCCTTACAAGATTATATGGCCTTGAACAAGGCCTCGATTTCATTATCTTTAAGATACTGGGTCAGGCCAAATCAACTCTAAAGTCTATTGCAGGCCTGAAAAAATCTGATCCTGATTATTTCTCTAAAATGTTAACCTACCTACAGTGTACACTGTGTGAAATGTTGAGGGCAGAGGACCTGATAAATTGAAAAGCCTGAGAAAATAAATTCTGGGTGGCATTCATCAAATCAGGATTTAAGGAATCTTAGTGTTATTTGGCCTTCTCTTGAGGGCTAGCACCTAATCTCATATCCTTTCTCTTGGGATAACTTTTTTTTTACACTTACAATATATAATCCTTATTCTGTTTTGGAAAATATTTATAATTGTACATAGGCAACAAGCACTTTTATATTAAATAGTGAATCCTAAGCATTCTCCTTTGTCATACTTATTAATGTACTCAAGAAAGCAAAGATTCATTAGTCTAGCTGCAGTTCTAATTTTATGTGCACAGGAAAAGTAGGATAAAAAAGGCAGCAGACTTGGGGCTTCTCTGTTATTGGACTCTTATTATGATGTTTATAGATTTGGGAAGAAGATTTTGTTATATAGGAGTAATTGTGTTTAGGCCATTCTCTACTTCCTCCATGATTTTCCTTTTTAAATATACAACAGTAAAATGTAATTGAGAAATCATTTCCTGATAAATTGAAAGACTTAAATTTACCTATATCCAGAGATTTCAGATGTGAATAGTGTTTCAGGACAAGTATTTGGATGAGATCTTTAAGGTTGTACCCCACAGCCAAGTGAAACAATAGACATTTGGGTATTCAGATGGATCAAAAGTGGTATTCTGCTTAGAATGAATTGGAAAAAAATTAGTGATGATTGAATGATTGAATGGATTTTTTAACATAATAACATGGATATTATTATCTCTACTCCCTTTAAGGTATATATAATCAGTATTCTGTGGACCTGTTTTTTCACTGGTATCATTAGATCTTCCTTCAGAAATGAATATTACATCCCATATGTAAAGGAATACTACCTCTGGATTCACAGATTTACTATCTGTTTGTTTTGAGGCATCTTACTTTGGAGAAAACTCTTCCTGGGTTTCAACTTCCTCATTTATAAAATGGAAAGAGTTGGATTAAGTGGCTTTTGGGTTCTTTCATTTCTAGATCTATGATACTCACAATAGTTTGAATAACAAAGAAATTAAGTGACCAGGCAATGGTCACATAGTTAGGGGAAGAATTTGAACCTTCGTCTTCCTGATTCCATATTTAGGACTTTATCTACTAAACAATATTGCCTGTCCCATTTGTACCATGTAGGGCATAAACAATATTGCCTCTCCCATTTGTACCATGTAGGGCATGGCATATATATATATATATATATATATATATATATACATACGTATATATACGTATATATATATATATATATATATATATATATATATAAATTTAATTTTAATTATTTTAATTTAAATTTAATTAATTTTATTTATTTTAATTAATTAATAATTATTATATATAATTTAATTTTAAAAATTAATAATAACAAAAATGGAAAATATATGCCATTTCACTCTTTATATTAAGTGAAATTTTGACAATTTATAAAACTAATGAATATGATGTTTTAATGGAATTTTCAAGTTATGTAGTTTTAGTCATTTTTCTACTATTAATCATAATATAGGCAAAACACACAGGTGTGCATGCACACACACATAGTATATGAATATATGGTATGCTCTAAAATTTTTGATTAAATTCTAACTATATGCTGACAAGCAAAGCTTAAAGAATCAAAAGATAAAAGAATCGTCTTTTTCAAAAATTAATGATCTGCGAGACTGATAATAACTCATCGTAGGACAAACTATCCCATTTACTCTTTCTTTCTTTTATTCAATATGGGGTTACCTTTCAAGGAGAAAAAAAAGTTTCAATCCCTTCCCCTCTTTTCCCTTCCTCTCTTCTTCCCTCCTTTATTCTCTTTTCTCCCTTGGTCCATATTTTTAAACCTCCTAACTTTCTTTCTGCTGGAATAGCCTTTAAAAACATAGGATCATTTCATTTTGATGAACTATCAAAGTTTCACCTTGGGAAAATAATAGGTAATAATATTTTAGATAGTTATATTATTAGGTTTTTAATACATTTTGGTAAAATGTGTTATGTTTAAAGCTTTCAAGGAAAAAAAATGTCTTATGAGAACAGAAATGTCAGGAAGGAATTTTAAAGATCTCAACTAATTATATCCTCTCAATTTAGAGAAATGAAAAATATTGCTTATGCTGGCAAAGTAATTTACTTAAGATCTCATAGTAAGTAATGCTACAATTAGGACTAGAGTAAAGGAGGTCAAATCTTTAGCCATCAAGGAAATGGGGACTAATATATGCCATTGTTTAAAGGAAATTAACATTCAAGTCTATAAGTTTTTTGCTAAATGCCTACTATGTACCAGGCATTTTCTAAGTGTTGAGTATATAAAGAAAAGATAAAAATAGTCTTTCCTCTTAAAGAGCTCATCTTCTAATATCAGGAGACAATATGCAAAACTACATGTAAATTAGTATATAAAACATTTACATATGTACATTTTTTTTGTATGTTATACAAAAATATGTATGTATGTATGTGTATATGGGTATATATATATATATATATATATGTATATATATATATATATATATATATATATATATATACAAAAAGTATGTCTATGTCTATATCTGTCTATCAATTACTGGTCAATATCTACTTTGTCAAACTATTTTTAGGCTTTCTCAGGTCTTAGTGAATAGAGTTCTTTTTCAGAGGGCTTTTTTTGTTTTTGGTTGTTTTTTTTTTATATTATCAACTACAAAGCTGCTTCACATGTGGCTTTTCAGTCTTATTTATACTAACTATTCTGCTAATCCACTTCTGCTTTTCAATCTACTTATCAGATAGTTTCAACAATAACTAATTTGTAATATAGATGAGAATCTGATAATTTTGAGAAGCACCATCCTTCATAGTTTTTCATGAACTTATTTTTCTCAAAGAGTTTAAGAGATCCTTTCTTTTCCTCCCTTTCCTCCATTTTCTTCCTTCCTTCCTTCTTCTCCTTTCTTTCATTCTTTCCCCTCCCTCCCTCCCTTCATTCCTTCCTTCCATCCTCCATCCCTTCATCTGTCCCTTGCTTTCTGCTTTTCTCTCTCCCTCTCTCCCTTCCTTTGCCCCTTCTTTTCTTCCTCCTTCCCTCATTCAATTTTGTTTACTTTTTTGATTTTCAAATTTTATTTTATTAAAACTTTTTTGCGATTATGAGTATATTAGTTTACTGATTTTAATAATTACAGTGAATTCATTAGACATCTTGCTGTTGTTTCACTTAGCATTCTCAATATTGTAATTATTTATCTTTTCTATGATTTATTCTTTGCTCCATTAAATAGTAGCATAGTATTTAGTCTTCATTGAAACTTGTTTCTTCTGTTTATATTGCCCTTTATCATGATCATTTAATTGTCCTATAAGGAAATGTTTTTTTAATTTTTTCTTTCTAAATTTATTAGTTTTTCAACATGTGTTCAATTTAACAAAATTCTTTTATTATATAAGCATTCTCTTTTTAAATTAAATTAAATTTTTTAATTGCAGCTTTTTATATATAAAGCATTTGCATGGGTAATTTTTCAACATTGATCCTTGTAAAAACTTCTGTTTCAACTTTTCCCCTTCTTCCCTTCACCCCCTTCCCTAGATAGCAGGAAGTCCCATATATGTTAAATATGTTAAAGTATATGTTAAATACAATATATGTATACATATTTATACAGTTATCTTGTTGCACAAGAAATGAGATTTAGAAAGAGGTAAAAATAAGAAGAAAAATACAAAAAAAATACAAGAAGAAATAAAAATGCAAGCAAACAATAACAAAATGAGTGTAAATGTTATGCTATGTCGTACATACTCATTTCCCAGTGTTCTTTTGCTGGGTATAGCTGGTTCTATTCATTACTGATCAATTGAAACTGAGTTAGATCTTCTCTTTGTTGAAGAAATCCACTTCCATCAGAATACAGTCTCATACAGTATCATTGTTGAGGTATATAATGATCTCCTGGTTCTGCTCATTTCACTTAGCATCAGTTCATGTACGTCTCACCAGTTCTCTCTGTATTCATCCTGCTGGTCATTTCTTACAGAACAATAATATTCCATAACATTCATATACCACAATTTACCCAGCCATTCTCCAATTGATGGGCATCCTTTCATTTTCCAGCTTCTAGCCACTACAAACAGGGCTGCCACAAACATTTTGGCATATACAGGTCCCTTTCCCTTCTTTAGTATCTCTTTGGAGTATAAGCCCAGTAGTAGCACTGCTGGATCAAAGGGTATGCACATTTTGATAACTTTTTGGGCATAATTCCAGATTGCTCTCCAGAATGGTTGGATCTGTTCACATTTCCACCAACAATGCATCAGTATCCCAGTTTTCCCACATCCCTTCCAACATTCATCACTGTATTTTCCTGTCATCTTAGCCAATCTGACAGGTGTGTAGTGGTATCTCAGAGTTGTCTTAATTTGCATTTCTCTGATCAATATTGATTTGGAACACTCTTTCATATGTTCCACTCTATCTTTTAATGAGTTACATGTCTTATCCTGACCCTCTTGCAAAGCTTTCCTTTCCTTTCCCCATTTTTTTTCTAGCTCTCTTTTAAGATCCATTTTCATTTCTTCTATGAGAGCCTTGGGTGATGGGGACCAGATTATATCCATCTTTAGATCTAGAGACAAACTGTTTTTAGCCACCTCAGGTTTGAAGTCTGCTGTCTTTCCACATAGAAGATATCTATAGTTAGAGCGTGCTTTGCTTTTTTGCTCATTTTAATAAAAGAAAAAAAAAAGTGGGGAAAAAAAAAAAGAAAAGCTATGATCTGCTTATGGGGGGTAATGGGGTATTTCCAAGCTGCCTCTACAGATGACAGAAAGTGGCAGGAAGGGGCAGTGGGATAGTGTCCCCTGGATGCACTGGGATTAGCAGTTGTGCTGAAATCAGGGGCTGAAGAAAGGCAATATCTGCACTGGGAACAACAACTGAGGCTGTGCTTGGATCACACTAAATTACTTTGGGTGGGTGTGGTCAGCATTTTGGGGTCACAGTCTTTACTCCCTGTGTTTGTAGCTTCTTTGCTAATCTACTGGCTTGTTGCCAGGGCAGAGTAGCTCACACTGGATAGTGTTCTCCCTGCAGATTTTCCGCCAGCAGAGACCACATCCCACCCCGCTCCAGTCTGCTCAGAGTGAGCTGTTCCCCATGCTCTCACTGCCTGCCTGAGTCTGCCCCTGGCCTAACCTGTTCCATCTCCGCCCACAAGCAAAACAGACCTTTTCTGGTGAATTTGGAGAATATCTTCAGTTGGTAATGTGTTGTACTCCCAATATTTGTAGGTTCTGACACTCAAGCACTAATTCCAAGGCTGAATTTCATTAAAATTGGTTGAGGGAAAAGGAGAGCCTAGGAAGACACATGTGTCCTCTCCACCATCTTGGCTCCATCCCCTATAAGCATTCTCTTTAAGTTTCCAGTTAAAAAAAAAATTTTTTTGTTTATCGAACATATGATTTGTCCAACATTTTGTTGTTATAATATGCTTCTTGTTTGTTTTTCTATTAGATTTAAAATATATAAATATTTTATAAGTGTGTGAAGGAAGCACATTAAAATCATCTACTATTATTCTATTACTGCTTGACAGTAAATATTTTTTAAGAAAAACAGGGAAACCAGGAAAACTGCAATATGCTTAAAGGCATTAAACTCTCTCACCATTAAGATACATGTATATTCCTCCCCATTGTGAATTTATGTACGTACACACACACACACACACACACACACACACACACTTGATTACTTCAAGTATCCTTAAGCATAATGTAGTTCTCTAGTTTTTTCTCTTGACAGTATTTATTTTTTTTTTACTATTATCTTGCTTAAAATAATGTTTATAATTCCTAATTTTTTAAATTTCCCTAAAGCACATTTATTTCAGTCCTTCACTTTATTTCTGTATTTATTTTTATGTTTTAAGTTTTGCACAAGGTATTTTCCTTTCACCAAAGCTTTTTACCCCAAAAAAGTAAGAACTAGAAATTTCCTTCAAGTTTTGCATGAAAGAATCTATCCTTCACACAAGTTAGACTCAGATCTCTTTATCTTGCCTTAGATTTTATTTTAATCAGTCCTATGTATTTGAATTTTCTTTTGCTTGAAGCAGATCAATTATAGTTTCTCCCCACATAAATACCTTTTTCAAATGATAAGTAGATCCCTTGAGTCTATTTTTTCTTGATATAATCTTTCAAAT
Source organism: Antechinus flavipes (assembly GCF_016432865.1). Lineage (NCBI taxonomy): Eukaryota > Metazoa > Chordata > Mammalia > Dasyuromorphia > Dasyuridae > Antechinus > Antechinus flavipes. Next base: position 117,110,328 of record NC_067402.1, read on the forward strand.
AAGTCTTTGCCTCACTCATATTGGTGTGGTTCATGAGTCTCCAACTTCCTTATCCCCTACTTTGTGTGAATTGCCTTCATCTGTAATCCTCTATTTCAATAAATAGTAATTTGCTTTTTCCACCCTTCATCCTTCCTTCTTCATTCCTTTAGGATGCATATGATCACTCTTCAAGGAATATATATTGTTCCCTCAATGACTCTTAGATGAAGGGAAACTCCTGTGACATTGTTTTTTTATCACACTCATGCAGCATATAAAATCTAGCCTAAACTTTTCATGATATGCAGACTTATTTGTCCCCATATTAATTTTTTGTTTCTAAAGTATGTGTGTGTGTGTATGTATGTATGTGTGTATGTGTGTGTATATATATATATATATATATATATTTTTTTTTTTTTTTGCTGAGGCAATTGGGATTAAGTGACTTGTCCAGGATGACACTTCTAGGAAGTGTTAAGTGTTTGAGGTCAGATTTAAATTCAGGTCTTCTAACTTCGGGGCTGGTGCTCTATCCACTGCACCACCTAGCTGCCCCTAGAGTTTGTATTTCAAAGACTGTCCATCTCAGATTTTCTTTGAAGGAATGTTTGAAAATTTGTTATTTTTAAAAAAATAAACCTCCCCCCACCACTGTATCTTACATGATCTTCAAAGCATTCTCTTTTATATATCATCATTAATGAATGGTCCTGCATGATTGTAACTGCTATGATTCTGTCAATTCTTGATGTACAAATTGACTCTTATTTGTGATACTTTGAGAATAAAACCATGGAACTTGATTTACTTTTTCATCATTAATTACTTTCTGATATTATTTTGTATATTTTATCAAAATATATTGTATTAGAGATTCAAAAGTTTCTAGGCAATTCTCTTCTTTGATTTCTGAACAATTGCTTAAACTTTTTATCTCATAATTTTCATAAAACTAACAATTTTCATGTTTGGGGGCTGACATTTGTCATCAAGGTCATGAGTTATGTTTGTTGATAGCACATGCTTATATTTTAGCTATATTTTTATTTTTTTCTGATATTCTTGTTTTTATTACTGCATTTTTGAATTTGATTTTGGTCATTCTCTTTAGCAGCATCTACTGACTTAGCATTTTCTATCCCATCAGTTCTAGATGGTTAATTATCTCCTTTGTCTTTTTAATTTTTTCTTTAAGAGCTGTAATTTTTCTCCTTATATTGCCACATTTTTTTGAAGAATAATAATCATCTTTCTTCCACCCCTACAACAAATATTTTGCTATTTTATAATTGATAATCTGGGAAATAAAGATGTGTTAAGCAAGATATTTAAGAAGATATGTTACTGAATCAGTACCAAATACCTATAATGTTAGTGAAAATAGCATATGAATTCTAATGATATAATTACCTCTTTGAGAATATAAATAGGAGGATATAAAGTAGAAAGAACACCAGGTATACATGGTAAATCCTTGACAGAGTCTATAATAAACTTCATGTATTCCAAATAGGAGTACAGTAATTTTATACTTAAGGTAGTTTTCCCAAACTATTTTGGCTTAAAAGCAAACAATATATAAATTGATTTCTGTAATAAACTATTATGAACTTGTGTTGATTATTATCAGTTACATATTTTGTTACTTTTTTTTAAAAAAAGCAAAAGCAAAATAAAAAAAAACACAGTGCATACTGGCTTAGCTAGTATGCTAAGAATAAATGTCATTTTGCTTTCATATCTTATGTCAAATGTCAGAGAACAATGAATTATTTGTCAGAAAGAAAAATAAAACAGTTTTTTTAAAGCCTTTTATAAAATGCTCCTGCTTTTTTGTTACACACAATGAAGGGGATTTTACTTTTCAGAATCAGAAGATGTGCATTTAATGGGTTGACAATTTGCTAAGTTAAATTTAACCTCTATCTCCCTAGGAACCTAATCTCTAGTAACCAGAAAGAGTGGCTTTATGAGCTCTTAATTTGGGAAGCTGACCCTAGCAATTTGGGAAGAGCGCTGAGCAAAAGAACTATGAAAATATAATCCCCAAGGTTAATAGGTTTATTTTAAAAATAAGGAGGTGAGGTGGGGCAGGGATTTTATCCTAGGAAAAATAATTCAGTTAACTAGTCATCGCCAAAGGCTACTTTTTGTTTGCTTGTTTTGAACTGACAATTCAGTTTCAATCATAAAATGAATCAGGGAATTCTCTTATCTCAGCTACTTTGGGAAAATTCTGAATTCCAATTAATACATTTTCTTCATACATTAAAGTGCTATGCTTACATTGGACAAAATATCTTTTTTCCCCCCTCTATCATCTAAAATAGTGGCAAAATAATTTATTGGTGATGATAAACAATATCTCTTCATATACAGAATTTTCCCCCTATGATTCATCAGTCTATTTTCAATAACTCTGGAGGTTATCTTCAATTTATTAGTTTTTCTAAGAATGTAGTCAAAATTTTTAATATGCAAAGTTGCCTATTTATTTTTGTCATTTCCTTTAAAAAAAATTAATTTTGACCATACATTCTGGCATTTGTTTTATCCACAAGGTACTCTTTTTAAAAAAAATTAAAGCTTTTTATTTTCAAAACATATGCATAGGTAATTTTCATTATTTTCTCTCGAAAAATCTGGTGTTCCAATTTTTTCCCTCCCTTGCTCTCACCCCTCCCAAAGATAGTAAGTAATCCAATATATATTAAGCATGTGCAAATCTTCTATATGTATTTCCACAATTATCATACTGCACAAGAAAAATCAGATCAAAAGAAAAAAATGAGAAAGAAAGTAAAATGCAAGCAAATAACAAAAAGAAGTGAAAATGCTATGTTGTGATCCTACAGTCCTCTCTCTGGGTACAAATGGCTTTCTATATCACAAGATCATGGGAACTGGTCTGAATCATCTCATTGTTGAAAAGAGTCACGTCCATCAGAATTAATAACATATTTAATATATTTAACATGTATTGGACTACCTGCCTTCTAGGGGAGGGAGTGGGGGAAGAAAGGGTCAATGTTGAAAAATTACCCATGCATATGTTTTGTAAATAAAAAGCTATAATTTAAGAAAAGATCTCTTTGAGATATAAGCCCAGTAGAAACACTGTTGGATCAAAGGGTTTGGAAAGTCTGATAACTTTTTGAGCATAGTTCCAAATTGTTCTCCAGAATGTCTGGATCCATTCTCAGTTCCACCAACAGTGTATTAGTGTTCCAGTTTTCCCACATTCCCTCCAACATTTGTCATTATCTTTTCCTGGCATCTTAATGGCTTGAATTCTTATAAATTTTAGTCTGTTCTCTACCTATTTTAGAAATAAGGTCTTTATTAATACCCTCGAATGTAAAAAGCCTTCCCAGTCTATTGCTTTCCTTCAAATCTTTTTTTTTTTTGCATTGGTTTTGTTTGTACAAACCCTTTTTAACTTAATATAATCAAAATTATCTATTTGATATTCAATAATGAGCTCCAGTTCTTCTTTAGCCATAGATTCCTTCCTTCTCCATAGATCTGAGAGGTATATTATCTTTTATTCTTCTAATTTGCTTAAAATATCAGTCTTTATTTCTAAATCATGAACCATTTGGGCGTTATCTTGGTATAGTTTATTATATGTGGGTCAATGCCTAATTTCTGCCATATTAATTTCCAATTTTCCTGGCAGTTTTTGTCAAATAGTGAATTCTTATCCCCAAGGCTGGGGTTTTTGGGTTTGTCAAACACTAAATTATTATAGTCACTATTTTGTCTGGTGAATCTAACCTATTCCACTGATTGACTACTCTGTTTCTTAGCCAGTACCAAATGGTATTGCTATCTACTGTTTTATAATATAGTTTAGGTTTGGTACAGCTAGGCCACCTCCACATAAGGTACTCAAGTCATTTTCTCACTGTGACCTGTGTCTATGACTAAGTTTACATATGTCTGCTGTGATAGAACTTACTCATTAGTAATTCTATAAGAGTTATTAGGTATTTGGATCATTAACCAATTTCCTTCAACATTGTCCTGTCATTTCTATGTCTTGTTATATTCTAGGGTGGAATTTTTAAAGTTGAAATGCAAATGAAATTTGAAACAGACAAATCATATGTAGCCTTGATTCATGTTTATGAGGAAGATTTATAAAATAGGACCCAAATTCACAGTTGTTTTGGAACATAATAAAAAACTTATACTTATGTCTCCTGATAGAGAACACATCTCTTTTAATAGTAGTCTGCATTTTGAACTCTCACCTCTATGTTAGGATCTTGAATTTCATGATTATGTCCCTGGTTCCTGGGATATTATTTTGGCAGATTACTGAATCCTGTGGCAATACCACTTAACATTTCTTTGTAAGTTTTTTTGAATTGGTTTTATTTATAAGATTATGCTCCAGCAAGTTTGCTTAATAACTAGAAGATTTGTTAATCATTGATTAAGACCCATTTTTAATAGTGTAAAGGCCTGGTTGTTACTAAAGAAACTTTGTTGTGGGAAGAAAAGAGAAGAAAGGGAAGACAGACTCTTCTTCCTGACTGGAAATGGTGCTGATGACTTTCTGAGTTTTCCTATGGATATACTAGGCCATATTGCTTGGGGAGGGGGAGAAGATGAGCTCATCAGTTGTACTTCTCATGATAAGAGAAGAGAAGGCCACTGTATTTACACATCAAAGCTGGCTACAAGTAGATACAAAAGGAGCCAGAATTTCTCCTTTAGGATATCCATGGAGCCTGTGGCCTACAGTCAAATTGTGACTATTTGCCACCATACAATGTGAACCCTTAATCTATGACCAATAAGAGACAGAAGATTTCTGTTCCTGCTCTAAACTGAGGTAAAGGAAGAATTCTTCCATCAAAATGGCTCTAAGTAGGCCTACTTCTAATGGAGCACTACATTCTGCTTTGGGTATAACAGGTGTTTAATAATCACTTGTTGAATTAAATTAATTTTAACAAAACATCATTTTGTCTTTCCTAAAAAGATATAAAATATTTAAAGTACAAAATATGAGAGTAGTGTTAATATTGAAGGACAATGGTAATTTTTTAGAGAGACTACACTGTGAATATATATATATATATATATATATATATATATATATATATATAATATATATATATATATATATATATTTGGTACACACATTTGAGTGTGATGTGGATATTCACACATGAATATACATTTATGAGATAACTATAAATAAAATAAAGATATTTAAAAGTCAAGACACAACTGGAAAAGTGACATTTCGAATGACGTCCTTATTAAAAGAGAAAATACATAATAGCTTGAGTATTAATGAGAATATTGTGCTATGTATACATAGATGTTTGGTTTCTGTCTAGAAGAATCATTATCATTCAGACAGATTCTTCAGTTTTATTAATCACTCACTGGTAATAAGCTAGTCACTCTGCGGTATACATTTATTCCTACCACCACACAGCTACCATTTGGCACACTGGTGCCTTCATTTGTCAAATGGCACCCTAGTGCTAAGGAAGAGTTAATGAAGCTAATGAAATCCCATGCTTATTTCAACAACCTGGAAGACTCTAACTCACCATTTATCAGTCTAGCACAGTGCTTAGCCACTCTTCCCATAACACCAAGCATTCTCCTGCTGAGTGATCACTGCTGTTTTCATTAGGGCTTGTTGGAGATGAGCAGGAGAGGAAGAGAAAGAAGGAGTATTATCGCTGCTCTCACATATTTGCCTTTTTCATTTTCTTTTGATAATTCATTTATCCCAAGATATTCTTTTCTATCTCATCTTGCCTTGACTATGTTCTTAACTTGGTGTCTATGAATATGTTTTTATAAATATTTTGATAACTGAATTTTAGTATAATTGGTTCTTTTATAATCATATGTATTTTATTTTGTATACTTAAAAACATAATTCTGAGGGGGAGGGGTCTACTGGATTCACCAGAGCACCAAAGAAAGGGATCTATGACAGAAACAAAAAGTTAAGGAATTTTGAACTAGATGATTTCTAAAATCTCTTCTAACTTTAATGCCAAGTAAATAAAAAAAAGGCAGACCATTTCATCTTCCATTGCTATATAGGAGCTATATTAAGCAAGCTTTTTATCCTTCTTAGAATCAAGGAACATTTATTACTTTCTATGTGCTAGACGTTATGTTGGGGACCGTGGCTACGAAGACAAAAATATAATATTCCTTTCTTTATAAGGCTAATAATCTAGCTGGGGGAGTTATAAAATAATGCAGCAATATAGATCAGGTAGCTAGGTGGTACAATAGATAGAATGACCTCAAGTTTCTCATAAAATAAAAGGCTCATCTTTGCAATATTAACATTTACCATGATTGCTATATCGAAACGAAACATGAAACACTATCTCCTCCAAAGAACTAAACCTGAACATCATATAAGGGCAATGGAGAGATACATAAGGAGTGTGAGCAGACTTTAATATGTAACCTGAGTCCAAAGAATAATACTAAAAAAGATATCTCTAAGGAATTGTACGATAGCTTGAAAATGATTGACTGGCTATATATCAAGAGTTAGAGATGAGGTAAGTAACTAGAATAAGCTGGTGCTACTATTATAACAGAATTTGAAGAAGGCCTACAGCATATTGACTAGACCCTTTGGGATGAAGTTTTGAGACAATGAGTGGGAACCTCATAGAATGGTCAGAATCACATTGTTGGAAAGAATCCCCAAATTGAGAATTTATATAAGAAGGCAATATATATTAGAATGAGTGGAAGGGAGTAATAGTCCTAGAAAGAAAATAGGGAACAGATTAGGAAGGGTTTTAAATGCCAAAGAAGAGTTTATAATTGATTCTAGAGATTTAATAAGAGCCTCAGGAGATTAGATAGGAAAGTGATGTGTTCAAGTCTGTGCTTGAGAAAAATCACAATAGTAGCTATGTGAAAGATGGGAGAGGCTTGTGGCAGGGGGAACTATTAGAAGGTTCTTATAATAATCTATGTAAGACATGATGAGAGTCTGGAATGAAGAAGATGAATAGGAAAGCTTTGTGGAAAATAGAAATGGTGAGATTTGGCAATAGACCGACATACACACACACACACACACACACACACACACACACACACACACACATACATATATGTTAAGGGAGTATGAAAAGCTAAAGAAAGATGCTTGGGCTTGTAATTAGTGCAAAGCAGAACTGAGGCTTAAACATAGGTTTATCTACCTCTGAATCCAATATTCTTGACACATCCTCATGTTCTTAATTGTCCCAAGGTAGACATTATCTGTAGAAAGCTATTAATAGCTTCAAAAGTTGCAATCTTCTTTAAGTATATTTGTATCCTAGGCACACAGAGATAATTTGATAGAGGAAAAATAAATGGCTAGATTCAATGTTTTACCTTGATTATTTGATAAATCTAGACAAATCATTGATTACTAGCTGGGTATTTGATTGAATCAATAAACAAAACAGCACTCATAAAGAACCTCTAGGTTCCAGGTACTGTGTAAGATGCTACTGATATAAAACAGAAATTAGAGCAGTCCCTACTCTCCAAGAACTTATAGCTTAGCAAGGGAAAACAATATTTATACTTAATAGATATAAGATGATATGGTTTGATAGGTGGGTACCATATTTTCTTTAGTTATCAGAAAGATTTTGTGTAGAAGGTAATATTTAAGCTGAATCTTGAAGGAAACCAAAGATACCAAGAAATGGGCAAGAGAAGAGATTACATTCCAGATGTAGCATAAAGTAAGGAAGTGAAAGACAAAGAGTCACAAAATGAGGAATTGCAAGGTTTAACCAGTAGTGTCACCCCTTTTTCCAACCAGCATCTTTACTCTCTAACCCCACATTTCCAAAAAAGGCTAGTTTTTGCTTATATGACACACCTTAAGGTCACTGCTCAGAAAAAGTTAATGTCTAGAGCAGCAGAAGGAAAAATACACTTTCCATTTGGCAAAAATAAAATTATTTAACAAGTCATGATTTAAGTAAATAGCTGTTAATAACCACATTTTGTGGAAGCATTTTTCCTATTTTTTTCAGAGCTGTTATTTGTAATGGACAAATAGAGAGCTGCTTTCTCTTGACTTTTGATTGTATTTATATTTTTAAAAGTCATGTTATTTCTCACACTCACACACTTTTAAATTTTTGAAGAAATAAATTAGCCTTTCTCATATATTAACTTGTGCATCTGGATTTTGCTTCTGATGAAGAGAATAGTCACCTCAAAACTTCAGTTTTCCAGTTATCTTCCAGGGAAAAGAAGATAAACAGCCCAAAGATACTAATAAATTTATAATATAAATATAATTTATAAATTTATAAATGATATGGAATTTCTTGCTGTTTCTTATGTGTTGCCTTATTTGCATTGCCATAATTATAAAATGATTATAGCTGGGGGGGGGGTCTTTCTTGTTCTCCTCACTGAGTAGTAATTACTTTGAAACTATTTCCCTGATCATTTTTCTAATCTTTTTAACATCAGTAGGCTATCTTAGACATTGGCTTGACTGTTGAGGAGCTCAACTGTAATAGAGGTAAATATATATGCCACATTTACAATGTCTTTTATCATGGTTAATTAACCATTCTATGAATGCATTGAGTATATATGTGAAAAAGAACCTCTTTTCAATCATGGGTATCCTATTTGTTCTTTGGCCAAGGACAATTTCTCTTTTAGTTTAAAATTTCTCCTTTAGAATAAAGAAAAGGATGAACAATGAGCAAAAATAATGATCATTTTTGGCTCCTAAAGAACAAATAGTAAAATAGACTTCCTTTTTCTTGACAAAGGGGCAGAGGATTCTGTTGACAGAAAGTTATATACATTGAGAACAGGAGACCCAAAGAGGATTCAACACTTGGGAGTAAGGGCTGTGGTACTGTTATCTAGAAATGAATGTAATAGGAAAAAAAAAGACAAATAACAAAATTTTTAAAACTAATTACAAACTTTTGAAGACTTTTCATAGTGGCAGGATAAAATAATTCTCAGATTATATTGGAGTAATTAATAGTCAAAAAGAAACATTTTTAAAGCTGTTTCAAGAGATGGTATTATAGACATGACTCGGGGAAAAATCTGAAGGAGAGGTAGAAGAAAAGCTGTGACACAAATAGGGAATTGAATGTTTAATTGAGAAAATGAAGAAAACAGGAAGAGCTTTTGAAATATTGAAATAAAATATTAATTTTACACATGGCATTTATTTGGGAAAGGACACAACCATTTCACTGGGGGAATCAAATGAAACAGGTGCAGTTTTAATTTGATACTTTCATATAGTAGGAATTAGTCAAAGATCTAAAGACTGGAAAGCAAAATTGGTCACAATGAATGCTCAGGCTTCCAATAAAATGGAAGAAGAGAAATTAGCCGAAATAGAGAATTAAATCTAAAAAAGCATATACAACAGCTCTGGAGGTGAAGCCTAGAGAGCAGAGTAAAATTAGGAAGCTGCTCAAGCTCTCCCAGTTTCTCTTGAAAACCACACTTTTCAACAGTCTGATGGAATGAGAGCACTCTCCAGCTCATAATAGTCTGAAAAAACTTCAAAAAAAGTCAATCTTACTGAGGTGAAAAGGATGTTGAGCCCAAGTTAGACAGACCCTGGCAAATCTGCTGAGAGGGTCTTAATCACATCAAATCAGTAACTAAGACCCTCACTCCTGGCTCAATAGAGAAGCAAATCATGGGGGCAGCTTCCAATCCCAGCTTAGAAGGCAAACTCTAGGAAACCAGACTTTTTCCTGAACAGAGGAGGCAAGACTACCCCCTACAAAAATAAGAGTCCCCTGTGCTCAAGGCCATGGCTAGAGCTGCACAGGAAGCTTGAGACAGTGCACTTTCACCTCAGGAGCAGAACTCCACCTTAAAAGTAAAAAAAAAAAAAAAAGAGAGAGAGAGAGAAAAGAAAAGAAGAAATACCAAAAGAAAAGGAAAGAAAATGAGCAAGAAAAAGAAAAGAACCTTATCGATAGAAAGCTACTATGATGACAGGGCAGACCAAAAGACAGATTTAGATGAGGACAGAATGTCCACAGAAGAAATCTCAAGGAGTGAGGTAAATTGGTCTAAAGCCTAAAAATGCTAATTGGAAATGCTCATAAAAGACTTCAAAAGGCAAATAATAGATATAGAACAAAAAATGTAAAAATAAATGAGAGTTATTCATGAGAGAGTCAACAGTTGGTAAAACTTATTCTACTTAAAAAGTAGAATAAACCAAATAGAAAAAGAAATACAAAAGCTAACTGAAGAAAATCAGACATTAAAAACTACAAGGCAAATGGAAGCTAATGACTTTGTGAGGCAGCAAGAAACAGTCAAACAAACTAAAAGGAATGAAAAAAAATGGAGGAAAATGTGAAATACCTTATTGGAAAAAAACAACCAACCTAGAAAATAGATCCAGAAAAGACAATTTAAAATTTATTGATCTATCTGAAGGCCATCACCAAAAAAAGAGCCTGAATAGCATTCTGCAAGAATTCATTGAAGAAAACTGCCCCATTATTCTACAAACAGAGGGGAAAATACTCATTGAAAAAATCCAAGGTAATCCTTTTTTCAATTTTTTCAATGGATTTTTTCAATGAAATCCAAGGATTACCTCTGGAAAGAGATCCCACAAGGAAAATCCCAAGGAACATTGTTGTGCAATTCCAAAAGTATAATCTCAAGGAAAAAAATACTGCAAATTGCCAGACAGAAAAGAATTCAAATGTTAAGGAGAATTCATCAAGATTATCCAGGATCTGGCAGCTTCTATAATAAAGGCTCAGAGGGTCTGGAATACCATATTCAGGAAGGCAAAGGACATGGGATTACAACTAAGAAGTAAGTAATCAGTTAATTTCAGCATCATCTTTTGGGGAGGTGATAGAACTTCAATGAAGAGAATTTTAATGATTTCCATTGGAAAAAAAAAGAACTAAACAGAAAATTTAATCTACAAACACAGGACTCAAGAGAATCATAGAGTGGTAAGCAGAGGAAAACTGTATATTTAAAGGTTAAGCCCTAGATGGGAAAACAATATTTGTAACTCTCTAGAACTGTTTCTGATACTGGGGCAGATAGAGAAGGGTATCACGTGGACAGAGGGTATGTTGTGAATGGGCTCTGAAGTGATGACATCAAAGAAAAATACATAAAGGGATGGTCAAAAGCCTATACTGGGAAAAGAGGAAAGGAAAAGCATAATGGGATAATTAGTTCACACCAAGAAGCTCAAAAGACCTATTACAATCTAGGGAAAAAAGGGAGGAGGATGAGAATTATATGAAGCTTGATTTCATCAGTTGGGCCTCTAAAAGAGAATAACTTAATCATTCAATTGGATATAGAAATTTATTTAAGCCTACAAAGAGTAAGAGGAGAAAGAGGAAAAGAAAAGGAAGGGACAGGATAGGAGGGTGGGCAGAAACATTGGGAAAAAAGGTAAGAGAAGGGGAGAAGGACTGATAGAAAATAAGGTATAGGGTAGGGTGGGTAAAAAAACACTAGAAAGAAGGAGGAGGGTGATAGAAGATAAGGTAGTGGTGAGTAAACATATGACTAAAGATAGGGTGGAAAGAGAGAACGAAAGTATATATCATAGAGAAAATAGATTGAAGTGAAAAACAGAGCTGGTAATCATAACTATTAATGTGAATGGGATGAACTCTCCCATGAAACTGAAGTAAATATCAGAGTGGATAAAAAACAGAATCCTACAATGTGTTGTTTACAAGAAACACATTTGACACAAAGAGACACAGAGTAAAGATAAAAGGCTGGAACAGAATTTATTACAGGGGTAGTAATACTCATCTCAGAAAAAGAAAAAGTAAAGATAAAAAGAGATAAGATGGGAAAGTATATCTTGATAAAAGTTACAATAAATAATGAAGTACCAATGATACTAAATGTATTTACCAGTGGTAGAGCAGAAAAATACATAGAGAAGATTTTAAACAAGTTATAGGAAGAAATAGACAACACAACTATTCTAGTGGGGGGCCTCAACCTCCCCCTCTCAGAATCAGACAAATATAATTACATAATAAACAAACAAACAAACAAACAAAAAACTAAGGATGTTAATAGGATCCCAGAAAATCTAGATATGATAGCCCTCTGGGAAAAAAAAAATGAATAAGGACAGGGAAGAATACCACTTTTCTCAGAAGTACATGGCACCTGCACAAAAATTGATCTTATATTAGAAGATAAAAATCTCACAATCAACTGCAGAAAGGCAGAAATAGCAAATGCTTCTTTTTTCAGACCAAAGTGCAATAAAAATAATATTCAATAAATTGCCTATGAGAGATAGACAAAAACCCAATTGGAAATTAAATGATCTAATTTTAAAGAATGAATGGGTCAAACAACAAGTTTCAGAAACAACCCAAATTTCATCCAAGAAAATTACAATAATGAGAGAATATACCAAAACCTATGGGATGCAGACAAAGCAGTTCTTAGGGGGAATTTTTTATCTCTAAATAGCTATATTAATCAAATAGAGAGATAAGATCAGTGAATTAGGTATGCAACTAAAAAAGCTAGAAAAGGAACAAATTAAAAATTCCCACTTAAGTACCAAATTAGGATTATTGAAACTGAAAGGAGAGGTTAATAAGATAGAGACTGAGAAAACTATTGAACTAATAAATAAAACTTAAAGTTGGTTTTATGAAAAAATAACAAAGCAGTTAAATCTTTGATTAATTTGATCAGAAAGAGCAAAGAAAAAAACAAAAACTAAACCAGCAGCATCAAAAATGAAGGGGGTGAACTGACCACCAAGAAAAAAAAAATTAAAGCAATAATTAGGAGCTATCTTGCCCAACTCTATGGTAACAAGTCTGGCAATCTACCAGTGTAAATGAAAATTTACAAAAATATAAATTGCTCAGGTTAACAGAAGAGGAAATAAAATACTTAAATAGTCCCATTTTAGAAAAGGAAATTGAACAGGTTATTAATGAACTCCCTAGGAAAAAATCTCCAGGGCCAAATGGATTCACAAGTGAATTCTCTTAAACATTTAAAGAACAATTAATTCCAATATTATGTAAATTATTTGCAAAAATTGATAAAGACGGAATATAGCCAAATTCCTTCTATGACACACATATAGCACTGATACCTAAACAAGGAAGGACCAAAACAGAAAGAAAATTATAGACCAGTCCTCCCTAATGAATATTGAAGCAAAAATTTTAAACAAAAATTAAGCATTCATTATAGCAACTTATCAGCAGGATAATACACTATGACCAAGTACGATTTATAACAGGAGGGCTAGTTCTATATCAGGAAAACTATTACCATAATTAACCATATCAATAACAAAACCATCAGAAATAATATAATTTTTGACAAAATACAGCATTCATTCCTATTAAAAACACTAGAGAGCATAGGAATAAAAGGAGCTTTCCTTATAATAATAAGCAGTATCTATTTAAAACCTATAGCAAGTATTATTTATAATGGAGAGAAGCTGAACCCATTCCCAGTAAGATCAGGGGTGAAACAAGGATACCCATTATCACCAATGTTATACAACATTTACTGGATATGCTTGGCTTTAGCAATAAGAAAGGAAAAAGAAATTTAAAAAATTAGAATAGGCAATGAGGAAATGAAACTATCACTCTTTACAGATGTATGATGATATACTTAAAGAGTCCTGGAAAATCATCTAAAACCTGCTGGAAACAATTCAAAGCTTTAGCAAAGTTTCAGTATATAAAATAAACTCACACAAATCATCAGCATTTCTATTTATCATTGACAAAGCCCATCAGCAAGAGGTAGAAAGAGAAATTCTATTTAAAGTCATTATAGACAAAATACTTGCAGGTCTACCTGCCAAGACAAACTCAAGAATTATATAAACACAATTACAAAACACTTCTCACACAAATAAAATCATATCTACACAATTGGAAAAATATCAATTATTCATGGCCAGGCTTAGCTAATATAATAAAATGATTCTTCTACCTAAATTGATCTACTTGTTTGGTCATGCCAAACTGCCAAAACATTATTTTATAGAACTTGAAACTATAATTACAAAATTCATCTGGAAGAACAAAAGATGAAGAATATCAAGGGAATTAATGAAAATAAATATAAAGATTATATAATATTCTTAATAATATATAAAAAATAAAGAATTGGTAGGAGTACCAAACTATATTATAAAGCAGCAGTAATCAAAACCATTTGATACTGGCTAAGGAATAGAGTGGTGAGTCCCATAATACAATAATCAAGGTCTATAGTAATCTAGTATTTGATAGACCCCCAAACTCAAGCTTATGGTATAAGAACTCACTATTTGACAAAAACTGCTGAGAAAACTGGAAAATAATATGTCAGAAACTTGGCATAGAACTACATCTCACACCCCATACCAAAATAAGGTCAAAATGGATACATGACTTGGGCATAAAGGATGATGTCACAAACAAATTAAGAAAACAAGGGATAATTTACCCTTAAAATCTTTGGAGAAGGGAGGAATTTATGGCTAAAGAAGAACTAGGGAACATTATGAAGGGCAAAATGAACAAATTTGATTACATTAAATTAAAAAGGTTTTGCACAAACAAAATGAACAGAAACAAGATTGAAAGGGAAGTACAAAACTAGGGAAAAAATCTTTACAGCCAGTATTTCTGATAAAGGTCTCTTTTCTAAAATATATAAATAACTGTGTCAAATTTATAAGAATACAAGTTATTCCCAATTGATAAATGGTCAAATGATATGAACAGTTTTCAGGTTATGAAATTAAAGCCGTCTATTGTTATATAAAATGCATATTAGAAAAATGCAAATTAAAACAACCCTGTGGTATCATCTCACAACTTTCAGATAGGCTAAAATAACAGAAAATAGACAATGACAAATGTTTGAGGGGATGTGTGAAAACTGATACACTAGTGTATTGTTGGTGGAGTTGTGAAATGATCCAACCATTGTGGAGAGCCATCTGGAACTATTCCAAAGAGCTATAAAACTGTGCATACCCTTTGTCCCATCAGTGCTATTACTGAGTCTGCATTCCAAGGAAATCATAAAGGGGAGAAAAGGACATCATATGCAAAAATGTTTCTAGCCACTTTTTTATAATAGCAAAGAATTAGAAAAGGAGTGAATGCCCATCAATTGGGAAATGGCTTAAGAAGCTGTGTACATGAAGGCAATGGGATATTATGGTTCTATAAAAAATGATGAACAAGCTGATTATAGAAAGGCTTGGAAAGATTTATATGAACTAAGGCTGAGTGAAATAAGAAGAGCCAGGAATATGTTGTACACAATAATAGCCAGAATGTGTGATGATCAACTATGAAAGGCTTGGTTCTTACCAGCAGTTCCAAAGCAATCCCAATAGACTTTGGACAGAAAATGCCATCTGTATCCAGAAAAAGATCTAAGGAAACTGAATGTAAATTGACACATTCTATGTTCACTTCTTTTTTCTGTTTTTTTTTTTTTTTTAATCTCTCCCATGGTTTTTTCCTTTTGCTCTGAATTTTCTCTCCCAACACGATTCATAAAGCAATGTGTATTAAAAATAAAAAACTTACTCCAATAAAAAAAAAAGAAAGCATATACAAGTATATGGCAGTGTAAAATAATTGAAAGAACTTTATGATCAAGGGGCAAGTCTAGGAGACAAGGATATGCTTTGTAAAAAGAATTTTAAAGTCATAGGAGAAATTCCACTCCATTTTCTTGTCAACCTTCCCTTCCCCATAAATGACAAATCCTGGAATATGCTAAATTGGCTGAACAATCAGTTGATTAAATTGCTGAAATGCAAAAGAGAATACTACAGAAATTTAAAGCTATGGAAGATTATAAAATCTAAAGCAAAATAGAAAAACTAAGAGGAAATGAGGCAAAATCTAATAATGGTAGGGATAGAAAAACTAAGAGGAAATGAGGCAAGACTTGCAACAAATATCAAGGAAAATAGAAACTTATTCTGTAACATTTTTTTCATCAACTATCTCCAAGTAACCAAAAATAATATAGAAATCCTTGCACCATATTTAGATTGAGGAAAATATGACAGAAGTTCCAAATGCACTTCTAATGCATTTTATTTTGTATATGTATATAAAATAAAATGCATTGGAAGTGAGAGAGAAACTAAATGTGAACTTGATGAGGTCTAGATATGAGGTACCTAAATGAAATTAGAGTTTAATTGAGGTCTAATGGCAGGTTTGGGGTACAGGGAATCAAACAGAGCTCCCCTGTAACCCCACTGGATTTGGCATAAAGATATGGCATTACATGAGGTCTAGTAGTGGCGCGAGTCCCCAATAAAAGCATTTATTGGCCCAAAAAGCTAGATTGATAAAAGAGGTTTATTATGGGGTTTGGAAAGTAATGTAAAGGAAATAGGTGAAGGTAGAGATAAGAAGGGCACTGGACATAGGGTCCAGTGGACAGAAAGTCCTGACATGCCAGGAGTAAGATTGGCATGTTTGGGACCTCTTCAAAGAGGGGGTCCCAGCATGGCCCTTTTATAATGGGAGATTTAGGTAGAGGGGCCTTTGGGTGTAACCCCGAGTTGGCTCAGATCCAATGGGGACTGGGATAGGCCCGGATCTTCTATTCGAATTCAAAGGGACCAGGATTTGTGAATCAAAAGGTTAACTAGGAGGGGTTGGGAATCAGAAAGAAAGGAATCTTAAAGGGACCACCTCCACACCAAACTGTGTTAGTAGGGGGAAAAACTATAATGCAATATAACTTGGTGAAATATAATTTAAATATGTTATCTATAATAACTTTTAAAACCAAATGACTTACAGGATCAGAGGATTCAGAGCAAGACCTTAATGATTATATTATCCAACACTGTATTGAGTAGTGCAGTTGTGATTTGGAACTACATTTCCTAATTCACAGTGTAGGACATTGACTTCTACATTCCTCTGACTAGATTTTGTCCTCATTAGGAAAGTAGAATATAGTCAGCCCCATGATTCAATTAGGATCATGATATAAAACTAAGCTGGCTGGAGAGTAATTTGTATTTTAAAAGTGAGGTATTTTGGAGCCTGCAGCCTCAATATGAAACAAAGATGTGTTTTGCTTACCTAGAAAGCTGATTAACTCTCAGCTTGTATCATCAGACATAGGGTCTAGGACAAAACAGATGTGATAAGCTTATTATATTGCCACATATGAGAGAATGTGTTCAGTTCCATATTTTGGAAGGCCAGTGGTGACTTGATTAGTTGGTTCTCCAAGAGAACTAAAATGACAGCACCATATTGGAATCACATTCCATTGTGTCCAACTGTAGCAAATCAGACCAGCAGGACTTGACTGCTCTATCATAAGCTGGGCATAAATAGTCCATATGGACATTTAGGGGTGAGATATCTTGAACATTTGCTTATCTCATGTTTCTTTACTGAAGTTCTTCTTTGCTCATCGAACACAGACATGCCATACTGAAAGGTCCTGTGCTAGTGTCTACCGTATTGTACAATCTATTCCAAAGTTTTTCAGCAAAATGAATGAGAAAGTATCTATAAGAGACTCATAAAATCATTATGATTATAATAATAATAGCTAACATTTATACAGTAGTTCAAGGTTTGCCAAAAGCTAGCTTTAAACATATATTTATATGTATAAATATAAATATACATGCATATATATTTGTTTATGTATATAGATAGATTTATAAAAAGATAGAATCTCAATTGATTGTCATAACAACCATGCAAAGTTGGTGCTATTATTGTCCCCATTTTACTTGTAAGGAAATATATAGCAAGAGAGGGCACTTGATTTGATCACCGAAGTAGAAAATTCTGAAGCAGAATTTGAACTCAAGATAAGCCTTACATTCATGCATATGAGATTCAGTTGAAGGAAATGAGAATTAAGTTGGAACAAAGAGGGATTATATGGGTTTTGATAGAGGTTTCAAGCATTTTAAGGACTGTCCCAAAGAATAGGAATTTGCTTTGTTTAAAGGTTAAATTAGTTTTCCTTGATGCAGAGAACTAAAATCCATGGGTAAAATCTCGAGGAGGAATAGTCAGACTGTAGGTTAGGAACAACTTCCTAAAAATTTCATTTCTCTGAAACAGAATAAATTGCTTCTGGTTTTCAGAGTATCATACAGATTGGAGGTGTATAGGCAAAAGCTATAATATAAAGTCACCTACTGATGCTAGTATTGACTAGAGAATTTTTTTTAATGTTGGGGTTATTTTTTGATACTAGAAAGTACCATCTTGGGAACTTAATCCTTATAGCTAAAAAGGAAAAAGGATGAGGTAATCAATCTGTAAACACTTTGAAAAATTCTTTTTAAAGCATACACATACATCTTGGATTCAAGGTGAGTGATAGATGTAAGCTATTCTAACTTTAACAAGGTTTTAGATTCTGTCTCCTATGACATATTCATCAATATACAGTGAAAATGTGGTGAAAGTATCAATCAATTTATCTAGGTAGATATACAGTTTGTTGGGAGAAATATAGACAGAAAATGATCATCATAATGATTTATATTTCTACAGTTATTTAAGCTTTAATACATTAAGAGCTAACATTTATGTGGTATCTACTATGTTCCAGGTACTGTCTATGCACTTTACAATTGTTATTTCATTTAATAGAACTCTAAGAGAGAGTACTATTATCCTCATTTTACAATTGAAAAAACTGAGGCAAAAAAGTTTAGGGACTTATTCAAGATCACACAACTAGTAAATGCCTAAGGTCAAATTTGAATTTGTCTTCCTTACTCCCCACGTAGTGCCCCATTTATTGTGCTAAGTGGATGCTGCCAAAATATTTTAAAGTTCAAAGTTGACAAAATTCTTTTTCATGACATGCCCAAGACATATGTGATTCAAGTGTTATCAATCCCATTTTACAAATTAGAAAACTCAGGATTTGAGAAACAACCTCCTTATTTATATACAATTAATCAAAAGTGTGACAAACAACAAACAGAACCAGTGCAGTCAAGATTAGGAGAAAAATATAAAGCTAGGAAACAATCTTTACAGCTAGCATCTGTGATGAAGGCCTTAATTTTCAAGTATATAGAAAACTGAGTAAAATTTATATTACATCTTCAGTTGATAGGCAAAGGATAAGAACAGGCAGTTTTCAGATGAAGAAATCAATCTAACAATAGGTACTCTAACTGTTCTAAAAAATTTTGCTTAGAGAAATACAAATTAAATCTGTATCTCAGAATTGATACTGACTCAAACCATTCAGAGTAGTTAATATGACAAAAAACAAAAAAAGAAAAGTGATACATGTTGGAAAGGATGGGAAAATTGGGATACTAAATGCATTGTTGGTGAAGTTGTGAGCTGATCCAACCATGGAGAGCATTTGAGAACTATGCCCAAAGGGCAACCAAACTGTACTTACCCCTTTACCCAGCAATACCACTACTAAGTCTGTATCCCAAAGAGCTCATTAAAAAGATAAAAGGATCTACATGTGCAAAAAGATTCATAGCAGCCCTTTTCCTGGTGGCAAAGAATTGGAAAATGAGGGAAACTGGGGAATGGTGAACAAGTTATGGTATATGAATGTAATGAAATACTACTGTGTAATAAGAAATAAACATTTAGGAAACACATACAAACCAATACAAAATAAAATGAGAAAAACAAGGAAAATATGGTAGATAGCATCAGCAACATTGTATAATGACCAACTATGAATAATTCAGCTCTTCACATTAACACAATGATCCAAAATAAGTACAAAGGACTCTTGAAAGAAAATGATATACATATTCAGATAAAGAATTGATAGACTCTGAATAAAGATCAAAACATTTTTTAACTTACCTTATTTTTCCCTGTGGTGTTTTTTCCTTTTGATCTGTTTCTTCTTTCAAAACTGTGACTAATATGGAAATATATATTTTATATGATAGTATATGTATAAACTATACCAAACTCTCTACCAACTTTGTAAGAGGAAAGGGGAGGAGAAAGAGGGAGGGAAGGAGAACTAAAAATTTGGAACTCAAAATCTTGTGAAAAATGAATGGTAAAAATTTTCTTGTTATGTGACTGGGGCTAAGATAAAATACTATTTAATTAAAAAAGAAAAATATCAACCAACATTTATTAAAATCCTGCTGTATGCTATGCACTGTGGTGAGCACTAAGGATCCAAAGAAAGGCAAAAAACATAATCCTGCCCTCACGGAGTTCACAATTTAGTTCACAGTAGTGTGTGAATAAGATGTACAAAAAAAAACAAAAAACCAGAATAAATTGCCTCTAGGAGGCCAGGGTTTGCCCAGTATGGAATAGGGAGTATCTGTTCATTGGATGCCATTGGATAGCAGAGTACTTGGAAAGGAGAAGATGTAGGAAGACTGGAAAAATAGGAGAGATATGGGTTATAAAATGTCCCAAATGGGGCAGCGATGTGGTGCAGTGAATAGAGCACCAGCCCTGAAGTCAGGACTTGAGTTCAAACCCAACCTCAGATGTTTAACACTTCCTAATTGTGTGGCCCTGAGCAAGGCACTTAACCCCAATTTCCTCAGGGGGAAAAAAAGTTTCAAAAACCAAACAGAAAATTTTGTATTTAATTATGCAGTAAATAGAGAGTCTCTGATAAAAGAAAGATTAGCCATAAAGGCAAAGAGAGTTATGTTAACTGTTAAAAGCTAAAATACAAGTTCTCATTCCCCTCCCCTCCCCCCAAGTGTATTTATTTTCACTTAGGAAGCTTTTTATCTGGGATGAGTGAGTTTGTAGCCAGTGAGAAGATGCATCAAAAGAAGAAAAGAAAGAAAAACATGGTGAAGCATGAAAATCACCAGAAGAAATTCCAGAAGTACCACACAAAAAGGCAGTTCTTAGTTAAATATCTATTTTTTATAAATAGAAATTCACAGTTTCATATACCATTCTTTTTTTCTGTTTGTTTTTCTTAATTTGTTAAAATATGTGGATTTATTGGTTTTTTTTTTAAGTTCTCAAAAAAGGAAAAAATAAAAGCCACCTAATTTCTTTTTATATTTCATTTTACAGTCTGAGCCAAAACATGGATGGAGCTAGGGACTGAACTCTGATACATTCTTGAGTGTGGAATTGCAGAGTATTAGAGAAGTACTTAAGAGCAAGAGCATATTGACTTCCCCCAAGTGTCTAAGGAGATCTCAGATCCTACATCTGCCTACTCTTATACCCTTACTTCAGTGCCATCATGCCTTTGAGATAAGATAAGATTTAAAACAAACAAACACATGTCATTCACTTTGAAATTTTGTCAGAATCACCAGAAAGAAGCTTAGTAATGAATGTATAACTTATGGTCCAAAATATGAAAAAAAAAAAAAAAAGAGTATAACAAGAAAGAAAATGAGAGCTCTAGACAAAAAAAGAAAGGCTACCAGGAATATGATACCTATGCCTGAGTCCTTCTGGTGTCTCCTTAATGAGTATGCCATTTCTAATCTCTTTAAGATCTCTACTTAGTAAAGATTAGTTTATAGGAGACCTCTGATCTCAGTGACAAAGTGTGAACTTGCCTGCTGGGGATATAGACAGGGACTTAAGCTTAATTTAGGGATGACTTCTTTTGTTTTTCCCCAGATGTTCATTGTCAAATTAACAAGTCAATTAGAAATGAAATTAATAATAGAAATTTACTCTTATACTTGGACTTTAAAAAGATGGAAAAAACCAAGTATAAGAATTGGAGAAAGACCAAGAGGAAAGGGAAGTGAGCAGATTTGGATCTCTGGAGAGAAGCCTGCACACAGGAGAGAATCAATCTCTCCTTTGGAATGGCAGTGGCTTTGAGGCAGGGGCAGAGCAAACAGAAGTCCTCTGGGACTGAGCACTCAACACTGAGTAGAATTCCTGCACTCAAGCAGGAGCTGGAACAAACAAGCTTCAAGGAACTGAGCTTCAAGGTAGAAAATATTTGCCTTTCATTGGTTCTATGAATTACATAGACTGTTTGTCTGGTCAAAAAGTGGGCTCTAAGGCGGCCTTAGTGTTTCTGGCTAGAATGCTCAACTCTGGAACTCACTCTGAAGTTTAAAGGACGCTATAAATCTTAGGAGTATTGTGGAATTCATTGCCTCACAGAATATTATGAGGATTAATTAGTTTAACTAAAGACAATTATAGTAAATTATAGTAAACCACCTTGTAAGCTTTAAAATACTACATAAATACTATTTTTATTATAACTACTACTATCATCATTATCATTACAGCATAGGTTACTTCTTTCTCTTTTTGTTAATTTTATTTATTTTACTTTTTAATTTGTGGACACAATTTCCATAACATAGTATAATAGAAAAGATGATTATACATAAAACCGAAAATGTATTATGTACAACTTACTATTCATTTTAAATATATAATAAATCAGAGGAAAAATTGATAAATAGAAGTATATATAGATTGATTTTACATATATATTATAAATACATATCATATAAACATATATGTATATGTGTCTAATGATAGCCATGTTTAGAGTGGAAGGGAGGGAAAAAAGACAAAAGAAATTTGCACAATATTTTTATTATATATTTTAAAAGATTACTTATCTCAAGTAAATATGAATTATTTCCCCATTTTGGAGTGTAAATTGCATATTAGTATGTATGACTATAAAACTTTATATATTTCTGGTGAAGATGGGGATCTTCAGGAAAAGTCTGAAACTAAAAGTCTCAGTTAAAAGCACTTTAGGGGCAGCTAGATGGCACAGTGAATAGAATACTAGCCCTAAAGTCAGGAGGACTTGAGTTCAAATTGGATCTCAGATACTTAATAATTCCTAGTTGTGTGATCCTGAGCAAGTCACTTAACCCCAATTGCCTTAGCAGAAAAAAAAAAAGTGCTTTAAAGTGTAGTGAAGCATCCATCTAGTTAAAATATTGTTAACCTGAGAGCTTACATGAGAATTGATTTTTTTAACCTTTTTTTAATATATATTTATAAGTCAAATTTCCATCTTCTCAAGGGAATACTGACTGGGATGTGTGTTTGTGTGTATGTGTACATGTGTGTCTTTGTGTAATGAACCAAAGAAATGGTTATTGAGAAACCCTCAAGGAATGAAGCCAAGCTAAGGAAACCCAGAACTTTAGTACTAGATCATGAATAATGTAAAATCATATTGTGGGGAGAGGAGGGTGATAATCAAAACAGACTCTCTGGGCCATCTGCTTGCCTTTATACAGGACTGCAGCTAAACTATCCCAAGTAATAAAACATCTCAGCTGCTTTTCAATTGCTTCCTTCTAACCTTCTCCACAGATATTCTTTTGTTAACCCACATCAATGTTTAATAAATATTATATTTAAGGTATTCTTTGCAAAAATCTACTGTAAATTAATTAGGATGCATTTCATGTTCAATCCAAATGGTCATCTTCCTCTATCACATACTTCAAACCTCTTATCAAATCTCTCTTTTACAACTCTACCTTTCTTTCCTATTTGTCCCTTTAACAAAATGGAATCGATCACAGGCTTTGAGTCAAACATGACTCTAGAAGTCATCTTGGATAACTCTTTCATTTTACAGATGAGGAAATTGTGACCAGGAGGATAAATTATTTGTCCAAAGTTATATACCATAAGTAGTAAACAGCAGAGCTAGAGAGATATACACGAACAATTGAAAACATCAACTCAGGGAGAGATTTGCCAGCAGTGAACCTCAGGAGGATTTAACTAGTTTATAAATTTAGAGTCTATGATCTTCACATTGCTTCTAAATTTAACAAATTCTCTAATTATAATTTCTTTCACAAGATGTGTTTTGATATTCATGGCATAAAAAAAGAAGTCTAAAGCTGAAAATATTCTCAATTTCTCTTTGTATTTACACAATGAAATCAAGTGCAATGGCCTATGACGCAAAATGTCAAATATGTTTATATGGCTTATGCTCAGTCTATGAAGATAAGATCACAAATTTTGTTGCTATAACAAATCATGGATGAGCCATATACAATCATCATATATCCTAATTTCTACCTATCTTATTCAGTGAAAGAACTCACCCAAAATTACCTAGAATGTGATGAAGCTCACATTGAATAATTAGCTTTAATTTAGTTTATTTGTTCTATTGTGGTACATCGAAGTTTTTGATGGCTAAAGATCAAAAAGACCTATTGAATGG
This sequence comes from Antechinus flavipes, assembly GCF_016432865.1. Taxonomy (NCBI): domain Eukaryota; kingdom Metazoa; phylum Chordata; class Mammalia; order Dasyuromorphia; family Dasyuridae; genus Antechinus; species Antechinus flavipes. The sequence continues at coordinate 117,134,532 of NC_067402.1, forward strand.
GCTCATTCCTTCATCATTACGGGCTAAAATTCCCAGTCAAAAGCTGTAATTTTTGATCTTGGACAACAATATAAACAACCTCTTACCTATTGAATACCAAGGCTTTATTGATTGTTCAGGAAGTCTTAGAACACAGCAACAAATTCCTGATGTAGGGAAAGTTTGAAATAAAGCATTAGAGCATTCATGTCATCATGGAGCCATCATTTCTTTTTTCTTTTTTTTGAGCAGTAGACTTAATACAAGTTGTAATAAATAACATTAATAATGGTGTTCTCATAGTTCTAGATTGGCAGTTAATTGGTCAGATGCATAGATCATTGAACTTGGACTTATAAAAATTTATTATTTGAATCTTATTTCAAATACATATTAATTTTGTGACATAGGTCAATATATTTAACTTAAATCTAAATCTTGTTATGTAGAATCTCTTTTTAAGCTGAATTTTTCTTTTTTTCTTTTTTAATTCCTTTATTTTTATTTTCAAAACATATTTTTCAACATTGACCCTTACAAAACCTTGTGTTCCAAATTTTCCCCTCCTTCTCCCCACTCCTACCCTAGATGGCAAGTAATCCAAAATATGTTAAGCATGTTAAAATATATTTAAATTCGATATATGTATACACATTTAATCTTGCTGCACAAAAAAAAAATCAAAAAGGGAAAAAAATGAGAAAGAAAACAAAATGCAGGCAAACAACAAAAACAGTGAAAATGGTATGGTATGATTCACACTCCGTTCCCACAGTCCTCTCTCTGGGTGTAGATGGCTATCTTCATCACGAGATCATTGGAACTAGTCTGAGTCATCTCATTGTTGGAAAGAACCATGTCTGTCTGAAAAATGATCATTTTATAGTCTTGTTGTTGCCATATATAATGATCTCGTGGTTCTGCTCATTTCACTCAGCATCAGTTCATGTAAGTCTCTCCAAGCTTCTCTGTATTCATCCTGCTGGTCATTTCTTACAGAACAATAATATTCTCTAGCATTCAAATATCATAATTTATTCAGCCACTCTTCAACTGATGGGCATCCACTTAGTTTCCATTTTCTGGCCACTACAAAAAGGGCTGGCACAAAAATTTTTGCACAAGTGGGTCTCTTTCCCTCCTTTATGATCTCCTTGGGATATAAGCACAGTAGAAATACTGCTGGGTCAAAGGGTATGCACAGTTTGGTAACTTTTTGAGCATAGTTCCAAATTGCTCTCCAGAATGGCTGGATCCGTTCACAATTCCACAAACAATGTATCGGTGTCCCAGTTTTCCCATATCCCCTCCAACATTTCTCATTATCTTTTCCTGTCACTTTAGCCAATCTGACAGGTGTGTAGTGATATCTCAGAGTTGTCTTAATTTGCATTTCTTTGATCAATAGTTATTTATAACACCTTTTCATATAACTAGAAGTGATTTTAATTTCTTCATCTGAAAATTGTCTGTTTTTATCCTTTGACCATTTATCAATTGAGGAATACCTTGAATGATTATAAATTTGAGTCAATTCTCTATATATTTTAGAAATGAGGACTTTATCAGAACTCTTAAATGTAAAAATGTTTTATCAATTTATTGCTTCCCTTCTAATCTTGTCTGTATTAGTTTTAATCCTTTTTAACAATATTATCAAAACTCTCTATTTGGTGTTCAATTACAAGTTCCAGTTCTTCTTTGTCACAAATTACTTCCTTCATGGAGCCATCATTTCAACAATGTCTCCTGTAGTTAATCTCAAGCAGAACATTTTCTCAGTTATCAAAAGCCTGCTTCTATTTTCTTTGGTCAAAACAAAAGCAAAACAAACACCCCCGCAATCCCAACCCACAATGTGTGTATGCATACATACATGTATACACACCTACATAATATATATATATATATATATATATATATATATATATATATATATATATATATATATGATACCCATAGATATAGATATAGCTAAACTTGAAACCAATGTGAAGATCATAGATTCTAAATTTATAAGCTAGTTAAAACCTTCTGAAGTGCACTGTGGGCGAACATTTCCCTGAGTTGATATAGATATAGATACAGATACCCATAGTGTATTGTGTTATATGTGTGTATGTACACATACATATATATTTCCTTATATCTTATTTGTTCACAGTTGAGCTTTCTAGACATCTGAAATCAGAAAAAGATTGGAATATAGGCTGACATATAAATAATTAATCAGCAAGCTCCTTTTTAGAAATCCTTTTGGAAGAAATAAGAATATTTTTCTTTTTAAATAAATTTTATTTTTCTTTCTTGTATCACAGGCATTTTGGAAATATAAAATCAACTAGTAGGGTGACTGGGTGTGACAGTGTGCATAATATTCTAGTCCATTAGTTTCCTGCTGAGTGTACAGAGGCATGTTTTATTATTTGTAGGTTGAAGACCATTACTGTATTTTCAGTTACATTGAAGTCCCCTTCCTTTTCTTGAATTCTTCATTTAAGTGGTAGTTGTCACTGCTTGTGTCATTTTGTATAGACTTTCATTCTTGAAGAGGACCAAATGCATCACTCTGCTGGAGTTGAGGTATGTGTGTCCAACGGTAGCTGATTAGACCAATATCAGCCCAGAGGGCTCTACCGCAGATTAGTCCATATGAACTTTTAGAGTGGAAATGTTTCTAAATCTGTGCATTTCATGTTTCTTTTGAGCTACTGTAATTCTACTTTGCTCATAGAGCACAGCAATTTCTTTGACATGGGCACTCCACACCGGGTAGTCTTGTGCCAGTGTCTCCCATGTCACCCTGTCAAATCTAGAGTTCTTGAGAGATCTTGACAGTGTCCTTTTATAGCTCTTTCTGATTTTTTTTTTTTAATGAGTGCTTGACTTATGTGGGTTCTCCATAACTTAGTCTTTTAGGCAAAAGTATGTTTATATTAAAAAATATCTGCACACCTATGTTGTTTCCCCGATTGAATTTTAAGGAGATAGAACCAGTAATCTTCTATAGCTGGGACTCTTATTTTGACCTTTATTCCCTAGCATCTAATCCAGTCTCTAGCATATATTGTTGTTGCCCGGCACATGGTAGGTACTTCTTAAACTAATTTATAGAAAATGAAATGACAAAGAAATTAATTGACTTATTCATAGTTGTCACCTAATAAATATTGACAGCTATCTGTCCTTACTATTTGGAGCAGTAAATCCAATTCTGGACATATACAGTAAGGAGGGCAAAGAGAAAAGCTAAATAAAGTCCAACACATACCCGAATAACATTTTAATTAGTGGGGGAAGGGAAAGAACATGCTAAGTTCATCTAATTATCCCATAATATCTGCATTTTAGAAAGATCAATTTGATAACTGAATGGAAGACAGACTGGGTTAGGAAGAAATTTGAGGCAACAAGGCCAAAAAGATGGCTATTACAGTAGTGAGTGATGATGGCCTGTAAAAGATTGGTTGCAGTGTCAGGAGATGGAATGCAGTGTAGAAATATTATTAAGATTAAATCAACAGGACTTGTTCCCTAATTAGTTATGGGAAATAAGAGAGAAAGGACAACAGCAATAATGCTCCACATTTATCTTAAAGGTATATTATGAGATTCAATGAGTTAAACATTTTATAGAAAGCTGTTATTATATTCATACATACTTCAGAGCTTATCAGTATGCGTTAGGTGGTTCTGGACCTTTCAGTAATATGGTCAGAAAAAAATACTATATCAGAATGGCATCAAGTTCCCTGGGTTTTTGCAGTATGAGATTAAAAAATCATTTCTCATCTCTGGGTCAGACTAGATAAGAGATCCAAAGTCTCTTCTGTCTGAGATTTTTAGATTAAGTGAACAGCTATCCAAAAATGAATCTTGAAATATTCTAAGAATAAATATTCCTATATTGTTGCAAGTTATTTTATTCTATTTTCTCCTGAAAATGAGGTAAAAGACAGAAAATATCTGGGAAAAATATTTCTACAGAATGATTTTTTAAAGCTGTCATATTTAGAGTTTGACTTTTATCCCAAAGAGAATGACAATGCTTTTAGTGCATGAGTGATTGCCATGCTTAGACTATTGGAACCAGTTGTCAAATAATGTTTCATTTCCATCAAAAAATTTATATAATTGGTTTCCTGAATGCTATTTAATGTTGCATCCAGTTGCAAAATTGGAAAAAGAAGCATATTAGAGAACCCGGTGATTTGAACTCTGGGCAGAAGTTGTAACAAAACTCCACAGATGCAAGCCTGATAAATGATTCCATGCAGTTTTGGGAGGTGAAAGGCTACTGATATATGTACATGTCCTATTAGATTAGAAAGTATTAAGTGTGCACAGCAGGTCAAATGTCATCAGAGAAGCTAAGGGAAACATAATATTATAAAGAATATTTTACTGCAAGCGAGGAAGAACTGGTCTAGAATCTGACAGTTTGTGTCAGTGTGGGTACTGAATGCAAGTTACTCAATCTTTTCTGTCATCCTTTCCTTTGCTATAATATGGTGGTAATACCATCTGCAGATTATAATATCTAAATTGTTGTGAGGATCACAAGATCTCCTCTTAGCACATTATCAAATGATCCTTTTACATATTAAGTGTTTTAAAAACCTTGTTTCAGAGAAATCTAAGAAAGTTTGTTTCCTTCCCTTCTTCCTTCAAATCCTCCTACAGTCTTATCTTCTACAGGAAGTCTTTTCCAATCCCCCTTTATGTGAATGTCTATTCTTTAGATAACTTGCTTTTATATAACTGTTTACATATTATCTCCTATATTACACTGTGGCTCATGAGAACAAGAATTTTTTTTTACCTTTTCCTTTGGATTCCCCAACACTTAGCACAGTGCCTGACACATAGCAGATGCTTAATAAGTATTTGTTGACTGAAAATCAATTTTGATAAACTTAAGACCTTAGACCAACCTTCCAGAGGATTGATGATGAGCATGCTATCTTCCCCCTTTTCCCCCACCCAAACCCAACCAAAAGATGATATACTCAAGGTATAGAATATCACAAAATTTTCAGACAGTTCAGGAATTTGTTTTGCTTCAGTATGCATATTTGCTGCAAGCATTTCCTCCCCTCCTCCCTCTTTTCTTCTCCTGTCCTCTCCTTCTCTTTCCTTCTCTATCCCTTTTGCTCCTTTCCCCCTTTGCTCCTATCTTTCTTTCTTCCTTCTATTTCTTTTTTCTTTTCCTTCCTTCCTTCCTTCCTTCCTTCCTTCCTTCCTTCCTTCCTTCCTTCCTTCCTTCCTTCCTTCCTTCCTTCCTTCCTTCCTTCCTTCTTTCTTTCCTCCCTTCCTCCCTTCCTCCCTTCCTCCCTTCCTCCCTCCCCCCCTCGGTAAAGACATTCAGTGATTTGCTATTTCCTTCTCCAGTGGATTAAATCAAATAGGGGTTGACTTGCCCAGGATCATACAGCTAGTAAGTGTCTGAGGCCAGATTTTAGCTCAGGTCTTTCTAAATCCAAGCCCAGTGCTTTATTCACAAAGCAGGCCAGCTGTCTCTTTATTTTTTTATTTATTTAGTTTTTGTTGTTGTTGTTTCTTCCTTGTTTTAGTCGTTTCCAACTCTTCATGACCCCATCTGTGGTTTTCTTGGCAGAGATACTGGAGTGATTTGCCATTTTCTTCTCCAGTTCATTTTATAGATGAGGAAACTGAGGCTACAGAGTTAAATGACTTGCCCAGAATCCTAGGTTGCCTCAAATTTACTTTCTCAATTTCTTTCATATGTGATGCCAGAAAATAATATAGTGTTTAAAAGTTTTTGGAGGTACATTTGAAAAACAAAAAAGGGTTATATCTTCCTTTTGAAAGAATGTCATTAATGTTCCTCTTAGCGCCCCCTCCTCAAAAAATAGCATTTTTTTTCTTTTTTATGATTTAACTAACTCCAGAAAAATGCTATTTTTGAAAAAAAAAAAACCCACAACTTTTTTTTCCCTTTAAGGTGGTTTGGGGATATATTATAGTAAATGATTTTCTTCAATCTTTTATTTTCTCCAAGTGTTTTTTCCTTTGGTTTGTTTTTGTTGTAAATATGTCTCTTCTTTTTTTTTTTTTTTTAACATGCAATTCAAAATTGAATGCGATTTTGAAAACATTTCAGAAACTTCAATACAATGCAATGAGAACTTAACAACTGGTGTTTGTGTGAAACACTCATACTTTATTTCTGCATGTAACCAGCAACATATATATTATTACAGGGTGTTCTTTTGGTTCTTTTCTATTGTAGAGATTAAACAACATAATTCATGTGACTTTGTAAATTTTCAAGCCATACAAAGAGATGATGTTGCTGCTGCAGTATTTTCAATTAATTAAGAACATTTGATTCTTAATACTATACTGAAATTATTAGAGAAGATGGAGAATGGAGAGTTTTTAGCCTTAGGCCTCTTATCCTTTGAATCCTTGATATATTTTGGAAATTGACAAAGTTCAAATTAGTTCATCTCTGTTGCACATCTTTTTATTTAGATCTTTGCCTGAATGCCTTGGTATTACCACAGGACAATTCAGAAAATAGAAAAAAAAATTTTTTTTTTGTGTGTGTGTGTGTGTGTGTGTGTGTGTGTGCGCCTGTTATTTTTTCAGAGATTTCTTCTTGAGAGGTTCATATATTTATTCAGATGAACATATGAATAAAGATCTGCTTATATACATGCCCATAAATATCTCTACACATCAATTAATATAAAAATATAGAGATGGGTGTTGTTACACATGAGACAATTTGCGTGAAGTATTTTTCAAACTTTAATGTCCTACATAAATGTTGGTTTTGGGGGCAATGAAAAGACTCAACTACCTATTTCACTGATGTAGAGAAATCTCATTGAGGACCTTCATTTGTTATTAGAAATTGTCCATTGCTCTGAAACTGAATTTTACAGAACTGTGTGGGAAGATTGAGAGATTTAATTCCCTGCTTAGGGTCATATAACTAGTGTTTCTATGTAATAGTGGTACTTGAACTTAGGTTCTTCTGTCTCTAAAGCCAGCTCTCTATCTGCTTTGCATGCTGCCTCTCATCACCATCATAGCTTTTATCTTCATCATCTTTATCATCATCATTGTCATCATACACTGGAAGAATCTCTAGAAAACACACACACACACACTCCTTAATATATCATGCTCAAACATGTGCAATATGTCCTTGCCCCACATTTCTTTTTTTAATTAGTAAAATGTTGGAATGGTAAATGGTAAATTTTTCTTATCAATAAGATTTGGTTAAACTCTGTTGCTTTTCTGACTATGATTGTGTGTGTGTATGTATATGCATGTATATATATAATGTGTGTGTGTGTATATGTATAAAATAGGGGTAATAGATTTGAAAGTTGACTACCTTTCTACAGTGAGTTTCCAAAGTGCTTCTGATAAAGTTCATTTTTAAATGCATTTTAATTTTAATTGAACTTTTATTTGCTGAATTTATAAAATATCTCCATATATAAATATACTATAGTCAGTTTGTCTAATAGATAGAGAACATAACCTTGAAGCCAAGAAGTGGGTTTAAGTCCTACATCTAACACAATGTCCCTTTAATCCTGGTCAAATCACTAAGCCCCTCTTGCCCTACACAGCTCTCTATGCTCACAAGGTGTTCATCTGTATTGGTAGAAGGAGTTTTCTTATTTGGGATTTCACAAACCCTATCCCAATCTCCTATTGATATTATGATTTGATTTATTTCCTCTTAACTATTTTGGAATGAAAAGCCAATAGAAAATAAATAAAAACACTAAGAAAACTGGCATGGCCTCTGATTTTGTGTCCAAATGAGAGCTCATTACATTTCAATTTAAACTTAACTCTTCCTCTAACATTTTCCATTTCTGTTAATGGCTTGATGATAAGTATACTGGCTTACCACCTTTTCATGCCTGTCTTCTGCCCCCTTTCCCCCAACCAATGGTCATATTTTTTATATTCTCTCCCCAATGTCATTTATCTGTCCCTTAACCACACAGAGCCACTGCTTTTGTTTAGGACGTCATTACTTTTCATCTCAAGTATTACTATAACATCCTAATTTGTTTCCATGCCTCCAGTAGCTTCCTTCCTTAATTCATCCTTCTTATAGCTGCTAAAGTAATCTTAGCTAAGATAAAATATAACTTTTTAACTTGGCACAATTTGACTTCACCCTACCTTTTCAAATTTATTTCACATTACTCTGCTTCACATACTATTTCAACCAAATTGGTTTATTTTTTAATTCCCCAAAGATGCTGTCTCCTTAAGATCCTTAGCTCCTCCAAAGATGGCTTTTCCAATGCACCGAGTTTGTTAGCATATTGTCTCAATTGTTCAAATTTTCTGTTTATTTAACTGTTAAACAAGGTACCCTTGCCCAAAACTTCCTTTTTTCTAAGAAAGTGAAGTAGGCTAAAAATATCTATGAAACACAAAAAAATAAGAACTAATTCAATTGATTCTCATGGTTTTACATTGCATACCTTACATGCACTAGATTTTTTAATAATTATTAATAAATGAACGGATCAATGAGGGAAAATGGCTTATAATTTTGAATTATAATTTTGTCATAGAAAAATTACATTCACATATAGTGATAATAGAGATAATCTCTCCAAATAGTATGAGCATAGTCTTTATATATATCTTCCCATTGTCTTCAACATAACAACAACCCGTTAGCCTTACATCTCTACTTTTGGTATCATTACTAATCTTTATATAAGTTTATAAGTTGTAGAGAAGGTTTTTGATCTGCTTTGGTTAAAGGGTTATTAGTCTGTTTCCTGTATCTATATTTTTATAGCTATACTTTTACTTTTCTATTATACAATAAGCTTTTTAAATTAGAAATGTTATCTTATTTTTTAATATCTCCTCAAGAGCCCAATAGAATTCATTTCGTTTGTCTTCTACTTAGTGCTTGCTGAATATATAAATAAATATGAAAAGTATAATGATTTAAGATTGATTAATTAGTACTTTAGTGATATACCCAACAACTTCTATGTGTAATTGATCATAACTTTACTTGATAAATAGACCATTTTCCTTGGAGTTTATGGATGTGTGTATATGTGGATATGTCCATAAGTGTGTGTATATATGCACATATATACACATGAATACATATACATAATATCTATATATTTACATATGCATATATTTTTGTGAATTATGTAAGGGTGTAGTAGGAAATAAAGTTGGATTTTAGGTCGAATAGTTTCAGTCCTAATCAAAATGAAAATGAGAAATTCTGCTTTAGAAGTATATCTCCAAGTTTTATGTTGGGGAAAAAAAAGATGACAGATTTTTTAAAAGCAATTTTTAAAAGTTCATGTTCAGTTTAATTTAAAAGAACGTGCTCCTAGAAATTTAATTCAATGAAGAAAACATATTAATTGACTGATGAAGCTATGCTATGGATACAGAAGCAAGCATAGAATTGATTGCTCTCCTCAAAGATGTAACATTTTTATTGGGTGTAGCAGGGAGATAATACAATATTTATGCAAACAAATTAAGAAAATTAGTGGTAAGGGAGAATGCTAACAATAGGGATGATGAGGAAAGGTTTTCTATGGGCTCTTGACTTGACCCTTCAAGAAAGATAAAGATTTTCAGAGTATTTTATTTTGGGAGGGAACATATTCCCCACATGCAGAATAGTCTTTTCAAAAGCATGAAGGTGGAAGATTAATTCATATTTGCTGAATAGCTTAATATTTTACTTTAGTATTGTATTTAATATATAACCTCACTTTATAGCATTTCTTACTATAATATCATTTTATTTGATAATTTGATAATAGATATGTGTACATATGTATATATTAATGCACATATATACATGTATGTATTATACCAAGCTAAATGGTTGAAATCCAGAAATTGTAATCATCTAATTTCCCTTCCTAAAGTAAACAATATCAGCTAGTTTCAATGAGAAAACTGAGTGGATTTATTAGTTGTACAGGCAATATGTAGGCTAACACAGATGACATTTCTCCTTCCTTCTTGGTTTATTTCCATTCCCTGATCTCCTATTATTGTCTTTTTCTAATGTCAGAGTTCTGAGTAAATTTTTGTTCACATGGTTTAAGTCACATTCCTGGTTGATAATGAAATAGCAAATGTCTTTTAATGAAGGGGAAATTATAGGCTTTTGATGCAGCCATTTCCTAATTATTTGTATTTATAGAACCAGTAGTACACCTAAAACCAGAAAATAAATGACCCATTTTTGTCATATTCAATAGCGATTATAACAAGCGGAATCATTTTAAAATGTGTATAAGGGTTTTTTTTTTTTTCTGATTCAGAATGTTCAATAAAGTAACCAATTGTCTTATTTCTTAATTCCACATCTTTATTCAATTGAAACTGTTGTCTTCAAAATTATTAACACTCTTAATTCCCATATTTAAGGGACTTTTCTGAATTCTCACTCTTCCTGAACTCTTTGTACCATCTGACTTTGTTAATTATTGCCTCTTTTTATCTTCTGCAACTATGGATGTTCCTAAGACCAGTTCTTTCCTGGCCCATCTTCTCTATTTCCTTTTTATTTTTTCCACTTACTGATCTCATTGGCTCTCATGAATTTATCTATCATCTTTATAGACATAATTCCCCCATCTATTTATCAAGTCCTAACCTTTGTCCTGACCTCTTTACTCTCATTCCTCTAGCTTTATCCAATCTTTTATTAAATCTCTCGATTTTATCTTCAAAACCTGTCTCCTGCCTCTCTCCTAACAATACTACCACTTTGGTGCAGGAAGGCTCCTGAAAACCAATCAGCAGTCTGCTGGCTGGTCTTCATAACTCAAGACTCTTCTCACTTACATCCATCCCATACTTAGCAATCAAAGAGATCTTCAAGCACACGCCTACCAAATCACCCCTCTTTTCAACAAACTCCATTGGTTCCTTATTATTTCCAAGATTTAAAAAAAAATGAAAAGCTCTGTTCTAGTTCTTTGTACTTTATCCTCTTTCTACCTTTCCAGTCTTCTAAATATCTTATTCTCCTCTATGTATTCCATGACCCAATACTACTAGCCTCTATGATCTTCCCAAAAGATACTCTATCTCTTGATAACATACATTTTCATCTTCATTAGCTGTCTCCCATACCCAGAAATTTCTCCTGAAAGTTTTTTTTCTGGCTTCATTTAAATCTTACCATGTACAGGAATACTTTCCTAATCTTTCTTAATATTAAAATCTTCCATTTGAATTTATCTTTAATTTTTTCTGTGTGTATTTGTTTATATGACATTGCTTGCATATCACCCTCCCCTCTCCCCAACTATGCTTTGTACATATGTGGTAAACTCTTTTTTTCTTCTTTTATTAATTAATTTATTTTAATACACATTGCTTTATGAATCATGTTGGGAGAGAAAAATCAGAGCAAAAGTGAAAAACCATGAGAGAGAAAAAATAGAAAAAAGAAGTGAACAAAACATGTGTTGATTTACATTCAATCTCCATAGTTTTTTTTGGGGGGGATACAGATGGCATTTTCTATTCAAAAATTTTTGGGATGGCTTTAGATCACTGAATTACTGGGAAGAACTAAGTCTTTAATAGTTGATCATCATACATTCTTGATGCTATTATGTCCAATGTATTCTTGACTCTGCTTGTTTTGCTCACCATCAGTTCAGGCAGATCTTTCCAGGCCTTTCTAAAATGTTTATCATTTTTATAGTATAATAATATTCCATTATCTTCATGTACTACAACCTGTTCAACCATTCCCCAATTGATGGGCATCCACTCATTTTCCAATTCTTTGTTATTATAAAAAGAGCTGTTATAAACATTTTTACACATGTGGGTCCTTTTCCCTCCTTTATGATTTCCTTGGGATACAGACCCAGTAATGGCACTGCTGGGTCAAAGAGTATGTACAGTTTTAGAGGCCTTTGGGCATAGTTCCAAACTTCTGTTCAGAATGGTTGGATAATTTCATAATTCTAACAATAATTGCATTGGTGTTCCAGCTTTCCCACATCCCCTCCAACATTTATCATTATCTTTCCTTATCATCTTAGCAATATGAGAGGTGTGAGGTGATTCTTCAGTTTTTAAATTTGCATTTCTCTAATCAAGAGTAATTAAATTTTTTTTCATATGATTATAAATGGCTTTATTTTTATCATCTGAAAATTGTTCATATCCTTTGATCATTTTTCAAATGATACAAATAAAATCTGTATTCTTACAAATTTGACACAATTCTTTATATATTTTAGAAATGACACCATTATCAGAAGCACTGGCTGTGAAAAAATTTCTCCCATATTTGTACTTCCCTTTTAATTGTTTCTGTTGGTTTTGTTTGTGTAAAACCTTTTTAATTTAATATAATCAAAGCTGTCCATTTTTCATTTCATAATGTTCTCTAGTTTCCCTTTGGTCATAAATTCTTCCCTTCTCCAAAAATCTGATAGGAAAATTATCCATTTGCTTATGGTATCACTCTTTATGCCCAAATCATGTATTCATATTGACCTTATTTTGATATGTGGTGTGAGATGTGGGTCTATGCCTAGTTTCTGACATATTATTTTCCAGTTTTCCCAGCAATTTTTGTGAAATAGTGAGTTCTTATTCCAAAAGCTGGAGCTTGGGGATTTATCAAATACTAGATTACTGTAGTCATTGATTATTGTGTTATGTGTATCTAATCTGTTTCATTAATTTACCATTCTATATCTTAGCTAGAAACAAATAGTTTTGATGACTGCTGCTTTATGATATTGTTTTAGGTTTGGTACTTTTAAGCTTCCATTTTATTGATTTGAGTTGTCCATGATATGTGTTATCACCATAGTGTGGTGTTGGGAAATATACAAGACAGTGTAACACATCTATATTTGTTATTGATCAATTCTCAAAACATATAAAAATGGTGAGAAGAAATGAAATATTATGCCAATGAAGTACTCTCTATGACCATGAATTTTTTAAAGACTGCTTTCTGTTGCTCTTCTACGTTGATTTTTTCCAGGGCAGTTCCAAGTTAACTTCCCCACTTATAATAGTTGCTGTGTACTTGAAATGTCTTTGAATCAAATAAACTTATAACTTACTGATTGAGAGTATTTGTATCACCAGAATTAAAGGACTATCAGGAAAAAAAGAATTTTTAAAAAATAGAAATATAATACCCATATCCATATCAATCTATATACACAAATATAAACATACATTGAGAGTAGCCAACACTGATTAAATAAAATCTGGACCATTCATTGTGCTTCCTCAAGACTGATATCTCACTTGTCCATGTTCTATCATTAATCCTACAAAGACGATCTGCTCAGTGTGCCAGGAAGCCAAACAGATTCTTGAGAATTTCTTAGAAAGTGAAAATGCTCAGGCTGCCAACAACAGCAGCTAATGGCCCCTGGGCTTCTTTTCCATTGAAGTCATGCCAAACTCAGTCATAGAAAGCCCAGTTGTGCGGGTACTTACCACACTTGAATGACCATTTCTCCTTTATTTGTGTTTTTATTTAGTCATTTCAATCATGTCCATCTCTCTGTGACTTTTTTGTTTGTTTGTTTTTCTTGGTCTAGTGGTTTATTTCCTTCTCCAGCTAATTTTACAGAAGAGGAAACTGAGGCAAAAAAATTGAGGGTTTAATGACTTGCCTAGGGCTACACAGATATCAAGCATCTGAAGCCAGATTTGAACTCAGGAACATGAGTCTTCTTGATTTCAAGCCTTTCACTATATCTACTGTATCACTGATTGCTCCATCTTTATTCAAAGAGATTAATGAAGCTCTATCATGAAACAAAGGTTTAGCCTTCAACCTATATTGTATTACACAAGAAGGGAAAAAGAGGGGAGGGAAATAGTAGCCTAGTTGGTAAGGTGGAGACTGCCCTGAATTTGGACAAAGAGAACCTGAATTTTAATTCTGGCTTTGTTGCTTCTCTGACTTAGGACAAGCTATTTAATTTCCCTAAGGCTTCAGTTTCTTCAAATGGAAGAATTAGATTAGAACATCTTTTGACATTCCTTCTAGCTCTAAATCTTATGATTTACTCCCATGTTTATGAAAATGAGATACAATCAGAAACTTTAGAATTCATTAATGAAAACATAAAACAATCTGTCTGATTTATGAGGCTGACTTCCTCTCCTACTATGAAACTATTTTTCAATTTATTATGATTTCAATCTATACATTAAAATATATTACAACTTTATAGTCAGGGATGTTTTAAATAATATTAGTAAAGGTGTGACATTTTTGTGGGTGGCTGACATAGAGTCTTTAATGCTACTGAACATTTTTATGGTTATACATTAACATTAACTTTGGAAACTATAACATAATGAAATTTTATTGCCAATTAAGTTGATGAGTCACTGTCACCTTCTTAAACTCCTCATTTAGATGGATGAGAAAATCAGATATAGGAAACATGGTACATATTCTCACTGTTGTAAAACTTTGTGACACCATGAAGTTGAAGTGTTATAGGAAACAAGGGAGTGCATCATCAAAATATCTCAGAAATAGTCTTATGATTGCTTGGATGAGAAATGAAACTGGAATTTGAGGCCTTTCATTTGTCATAATAACTTTGCAAAGATTACTAGAAAAGTGATCTAGTATCTATTGATCTTCATGTAAAAAACAACAACAACAAAACAAAACAAAACAAAAAACCCTAATGAAGCTGACATGATTAATAGTAAACCAAATCTCTAGTTCATATCTAGAAAAATAAAAATTCAAATATTGTTTGCATGTTAAAAAATATAAGGCTGCCTTTTAATTTGTACTTTGTATTTGTATATTGTATTGGTTATCAATTGGTTATCTGTGAAGTTTAAATACCCATTATTTTAGAGAAGTCAAGGAGAGGTATAGTTTATTAAATACTGGTTGTCCAAGTAATAGTAGCTAGTATATAAATATAAATATAAATATATAAATATATATGCTATATGTTTACTATGTGTCAGGCATTGTGCTAAGCGCTTTATAATTTTTATTTCATCTAATCCTCACAAGTCTGGGAGGCAGGTGCTATTTGTTATTGCTCAGTTGTTTTTTAATTGTGCTGAATACTTCATGACCCTCTTTGGAGTTTTCTTGGCAAACATACTGAAATGGTTTGCCATTTTCCTCTCTAGATCATTTTACATATGAGGAACTAAGTTAAACAAGGTTAAGTGACTTGCCTAAGGTCACACAGCTAGTAAATATCTGAGACCAGATTTGAACTTGGGTCTTCCTAACTCTTGACCCAGTGCTCTGGAAAATATTTGAATATTAGCTCTGATTAAGACTTTTTAACAATTAAAAACTTAAGGAATTTTCCCTCAGTTTTAGATTTCATTATCATTTTCTAAAATGGGAGTGTGATCATTGATAAAAGAAGGAAATGTACCAAATGTCAAAAATTTACTGAAATATTTGCAGACTAAATGATAGTACAATTTCAAATGATTATACAGTCAGATGATAGACTTAGACCTAGAAGGAATGTTGAAAGCTATAAAGGTAAATGCCCTCTTTTATAGATGAGGATTCCAGTCCAAAGAGATAATTGAGTCACTGGAGGTCATATAAGCATTATGAAGCAGAACTTGATTTGAATCTAGCTTCTCTTATTCTAACTGAGTGCTCTTTCCACATTCCTATTTTGCATCCATATAGTTATTCAGGGAACTTTTCATTTTCTCTTTGTATCTATCATTTAGGATATCCAATATTGTCATCCAGGACTGTATATGTAATTATAGCAGACTGAGTGGGACCTCAGGGCATAATTCCAATAAAAGTATATTTTACTCTATCAACATGAAATATACTCAGTGTATCCATAACTAATCTGTATAGACTCTCTTCACAGTAGTACAGCTTGCATGTCATTTCAGTTCTCATTCTCTAAATTCCTGTCCCTAACTTTTATTTTAACATGTTATTTTTACCAATTACATGTAAAAACAAATTTGACATCCTCTTTAAAAAACTAATTAAAGCAATTTTTTACATTTGCTTTTAAAACTTTTGAGATGTAGATTCTTTCCCTTATCTCCCATTAAAAAATTACATGTAGAGTTATGCAAAACATTTCCATAAAAGTCATGTAAAAAAACAAACCAACATACATCTCCCATCCAAAAAAAAAACTTAAGAGAGAGAAACAAAGAGACAAAGACAGAGAAAAACAGAGGCAGAAAGACACAGACAGAGGAAAGAATTCTTCAATCTGTATTCAGAGACAATTAGTTCCTTATCTGGATATGGATAGGATTTTTCATCATAAGTCTTTCAGAGTAGTCATGGATCATTCTACCACTGAGAATTCTGAGACTAGCGAAATCACTTACAGCTGATCACCCCAAAATATTGTTATTACCTAGTATGCATTTTGCTTGAGTTCACAGAGGACTTTCCAGGTTTTTTTTTTCTGAGAGCATTCTGCTCATCATTTCCTATAGAACAATAACATTCCATCATAATCATATACCACAATTTATTCATCCATTCCCCAATTGATGGGTTTCCCCTCTGTTTCCAATTTTTTGCCCTGAGAAGAGAGCTGTTATAAATATTTTTGTACATATGGTCATTTTCCTTTTTTAAAAAAATCTCTTTTTGAGATTCATGCCTAGTAGTAGTGTTGTTAGGTCAAAAGATATGCATGAATTTATAACATAGAACATATCTTTTGATCATTTATAAATTGGGGCATGTCTTTTATTTTTTATAAATTTGACTTAGTTCCCTCTATGGTTAAGAAATGAGGCTTTACATCAATTGGAGAATGGCTAAATAAATTGTGGTATATGAATGCTATGAATACTATTTTTCTGTAAGAAATGACCAGCAGAGAGGCCTGGAGAGACTTATATGAACTGATGCTAAGTGAAATGAGCAGAACCAAGAAATCATTATACACTTCAACAACAATACTATATGATGATCAATTCTGATAGATGTGGCTCTCTTCAACAATGAGATGATTCAAACCAATTCCAATTGTTCAGTGATAAAGAAAGCCATCTACATGCAGACAGGGCTGTGGGAACAGTGTGTAACACAACATAACATTCTCACTCTGTCTGTTGTTATTTGCTTGCATTTTGTTTTCTTTCTCAGTTTTTCTTTTTTTCCTTCTTGATTTGATTTTGCTTGTGCAGCAAAATAACTGTATAAATATGTATACATATATTGGATCTAACATGTATTTCAACATATTCAACATATATTGGACTACTTGCCAGCTAAGAGAAGGGGTGAGGGTTAGGAGGGGTAAATTTGGAACAAAAAGTTATGCAAGGGTCAGTGTTGAAAAAATTACCCTTGCATATCCTTTGTAAATAAAATGCTTTAATAAAAAAAAGAAAAAATGAGGCTTTATCAGAGAAACTTACTTCAAAATTCTTTTTATAATTATAACAATCAATTTATAATTGATAACTGTATTTCTTCCATCTATTCTGTTCTCTCTCTCCTTTTATTCTGTCCATACTCAAAATAGTTTTGTTATTTACCACTCCCTCCCCCAATATGTCCTCTCTTTTTTCACCCTCCCCACTTTCTATGTCATCCTCCTCCTACTATCCTGCAGGTTAAGATCAATTTCTATGTCCATTAAAAAAATTTTTTTAAGGTTTATTTTGTTTGTTTATTTTTAATACAAATTGCTTTATGAATCATGTCAGGAGAGAAAAATCAGAGCAAAAGGGAAAAACCATGGAAGAGATTTAAAAAAAAAAAAAAGAAGAAGTGAACATAGCATGTGTTGATTTACATTCAGTCTCCTTAGATCTTTTTCTGAATGCAGATGGCACTACCTTCATATACCACAATTGAGTTCATGTAGTTTTCAAGGGAAACTGGGAGAGCTTGAGCAGCTTCCTGATTTTATTTTACCATCTTGGCTCTATACGCATTTTAAGTGTATATGTTATTTCCTCATTGAGTCAGTTATGATGAGAGTAAGTTTAATTCACTCACCAACTTCTCCCCCTCCTCTCCTTCATTTTAAAAGCTTTTTTCTTGCCTCTTTTTTTATGACAGATAATTTACATCCTTCTACTTTTCTGTTTCCCTTTCTCTCAGTACATTCCTGTCTTACTCATTTTTTTTTAAATTTATTATCCTTTCATGCCTGTGCTCTGTCTATATATACTCCTAACTGCCATAATAATGAAAAAGTTCTAATATGTTTCAGATATCATCCTCCCATGTAGGAATATCAATACATAAACCTTGTTAAATGCCCTATAATATCACTTTCCTGATTACCTCCTTATGCTTCTCCAGACTCCTATATTTGAAAATCAAATTTTGCAATTAACTCATAATTTCGAATGTTTGAAAATCCTGTGTTACATTGAATTTCCATCTTTTCTCCTGAAGTATTATACTCAAATTTTGCTAGTAATTCTTGGTTGTAATCCTACCTTCATTGCTCTCTGGAATGTTATATTCCAAGCTCTCTAGTTTGTTTAATGTGGAAACTGCGAAATCTGGTGTTATGCTGACTGTGGCTCTACTATACTTGAATTGCTTCTTTCTGGATGCTTGCAATATTTTTTCTTTGATCTGGGAGTTTGGGGATTTGGCTATGAGATTCTTGAGAGTTTTAATTTTGGGAATCTAAGGAGGTAATCAATAGATTCTTTTCATTTTTATTTTACTCACTGGTTCTAGAATTCAGGATAGCTTTCTTTGATAATTTCTTGAAAGATGACATCTATACTCTTTTTTTTGATCATGTGTTTTTGATCTCCCTTTTGAGGGATGAGATTAAATTTCAGACAATACTCATTCTCCTCCCTCTCCTCCCTTTTTTATAATGGGTCTTTTGTGTCTCTTCAGGTGATCTAATTTATTCCATTTTATCTCTCCTTTCCTCTTTTTCTCAGTACAATCCTTTCCCCATCCTTTAAGGTTTTTTTCTTTAACATCATTACATCAGAGTCAATATTTGCATTCATAATATGAATTATGGACATTTTTTTTTGAGGCAAGTGGGGTTAAGTGACTTGCCTATGGTCACACAGCAGCCAGGAAGTGTTAAGTGTCTGAAACTAGATTTGAACTCAGATCCTCCTGACTTCAGAGCTGGTGCTCAATCCACTGCACCACCTAGCTACCCTTGTCTATGATACCCACTCAAACGGCTCTAATAAAAATATAGTTCTCAAGAATTACATGTATCATTTTCCCATCCAGGAATGTAAACAGTTTAATCCCTAAATAATATTTTTTTTTCCTTTCCTGTTTACCTTTCTATAGCTTTATTGAGTCCTCTGTTTGAAGATTAAATTTTCTTTTCAGTTCTGGTCTTTTCAATAGAAATGATTGCTAGCCCCTTATTTCATCAAATATACATCTCCTACCCTGAAAGATGATGCTCAGTCTTGCTAATTAGTTAATTATTATTGGTTGTAACTCCAGATTTTTTGCTTTCTGGAATATGGCATTTTAGGCTCTACAATCTTTGTTCTGTAGAAGTTGTCAAATTCCATTTGCTTGGTTCTTGCTTTTAATGTATGGATTTTCTTCAGTTAGCTTTTGTATCTCTTTTTCCATTTGATTAATTCTCCTTTTCAATTTGGTGTTTTCTTCAGTGATTTTTTTTTCTTTGCATTTGGCCAATTGTATTTTTTAAAGAATTGTTTGCTTCAATCAATTTTTGTCCTTCCCTTTCCAAGGACTCTCTCTTACATACCTCACTTTTTTCTCAATTTTTTCTTCTACTTCTTTTATTTGTCTTTTAAAATCTTTTATATCTTTTATAAGTGCTTACAAGAAGCCTCTTTGGGCTTGAGACCAATTCATATCACCCTTTGAGATTTCACCTATGGACATTTTGTCCCTTTCTAAGGTGGTGTTTTGGTCTTCCCTGTCACGATTGTAACTTTCTATGATAAAATATTCTTTTTTGTTTCTTGCTCATTTGGTTTCTTCTTTTTCTATTGTGTGACTTTTAAAGTTGAACTCTGCTTCTAGGGCATGGGGATGTTGTCCCAAGATTCTTGTATCACTCTGAGCCTTGGCTTTGAGCACAAAGGGCCCCTTGTGTTTGATGTTCTTCTCATAGTGGGGGATATATCAACTTTGTCTCTCCAGACAACAGCCTGGTTTCCCAGGCTGGTGCCTTCTGCACTTGGTCTCGAGGCTGCCCCACTGGTCTGCTCTGCAACCGAGTCAGCACCAGGGTCTCAGTTGCTGATCTGCTGTGACTAAGACCCTTTCACTGTCTTTCCCAGAAACTATCTGAACTGAAGTGAGCTGAACACTATTTTCACCTCCATGGAAATGACTTTTCTTAAAGTCCTTCAATCTATCTTGAGCTGGAGAGCTTTCATTTTGTCAAACTTTGTTCAGAAGCTTGGTTCATGTGGTTGTCAAAGTAGGAAAGATCAAACAGCTTCCCTTTGAGCATGATTTTCAGGTAGACCAATAATTTTAAAAAGATCTCTTCTGAATTTATTTTCCTAGTCAGTTGTTTTTCCTTTTTTTTTTCTAATAACTTTTTATTGATAGAACCCATGCCAGGGTAATTTTTTACAGCATTATCCCTTGCATTCACTTCTGTTCCAATTTTTCCCCTATCTCCCTCCACCCCCTCCCCCAGATGGCAAGCAATCCTTTACATGTTGAATAGGTTACAGTATATCCTGGATACAATATATGTGTGCAGAACCGAACAGTTTTCTTGTTGCACGGGGAGAATTGAATTCAGAAGGTATAAATAATCCAGAAAGAAAAACAAAAATGCAAGCAGTTTATATTCATTTCCCAGTGTTCTTTCTTTGGGTGTAGCTGATTCTGCCCATCTTTGATCAATTGAAACTGAATTAGCTCTTTTTATCAAAGAGATCCACTTCCATCAGAATACATCCTCAAACAGTATTGTTGTTGAGGTATATAATGATCTCCTGGTTCTGCTCATTTCACTTAGCATCAGTTCATGTAAGTCTCACCAGTCCTCTCTGTATTCATCCTACTGGTCATTCCTTACAGAACAATAATATTCCATAACGTTCATATACCATAATTTACTCAACCATTCTCCAATTGATGGGCATCCATTCATTTTCCAGCTTCTAGCCACTACAAACAGGGCTGCCACAAACATTTTGGCACATACGGGTCCCTTTCCCTTCTTTAGTATCTCTTTGGGGTATAAGCCCAGTAGAGATACTGCTGGATCAAAGAGTAGGCACAGTTTGATAACTTTTTGAGCATAGTTCCAAATTGCTCTCCAGCATGGCTGGATGTGTTCACAATTCCACCAACAATGTATCAGTGTCCCTGTTTTCCCACATCCCCTCCAAAATTCCACATTATCTTTCCCTGTCACTCTAGCCAATCTGACAGGTGTGTAGTGGTATCTCAAAGTTGTCTTAATTTGCATTTCTCTGATTAATAATGATTTGGAGCATATTTTCATATGTCTATAAATAGTTTCAATTTCTTCATCTGAGAATTGTCTGTTCATATCCTTTGACCATTTATCAATTGGAGAATGATTTGATTTCTTATAAATTAGAGTCAATTTTCTATATATTTTGGACATGAGGCCTTTATCAGAACCTTTGATTGTAAAAATGTTTTCCCAGTTTATTGTTTCCCTTCTAATCTTGTCTGCATTTGTTTTGTTTGTACAAAAACTTTTCAATTTGATATAATCAAAATTTTCTATTTTGTGGTCAATAGTGATCTCTAGTTCTTCTTTGGTCATAAATTCCTCCCTCTTCCACAGGTCTGAGAGGTAAACTATCCTATGTCTTCCAATTTATTTATAATCTCATTCTTTATGCGTAGGTCATGAACCCATTTTGACCTTATCTTGGTGTACGGTGTTAAGTGTGGGTCAATGCCTAGTTTCTGCCATACTAATTTCCAATTTTCCCAGCAATTTTTGTCAAATAGTGGAGTCAGTTGTTTTTCCAATGAGATATTTCATTATTTTCTTTTTCTTTTTTGTTTTTACTCCATTTGTTTAAATCTAATTTTTAAGGAATTGTTTCTTCATTTAGCTTTAGTACTTCCTTCAACATTTGGTCAATTTTTGTGGTATATGAATGTTATGGAATATTATTGCTCTGTAAGGAATGACCAGCAGGATGAATACAGAGAGGCTTGGAGAGACCTACATGGACTGATGCTAAGTGAGATGAGCAGAACCAGGAGATCATTATACACTTCGACAACGATATTGTATGAGGATGTATTCTGATGGAAGTGGATTTCTCTGACAAAGAGACTTAACTGAGTTTCATTGGAGAAATGATGGACAGAAACAGCTACACCCAAAGAAGGAATACTGGGAAATGAATGTGAACTATTTGCATTTTTGATTTTCTTCCCGAGTTATTTTTACCTTCTGAATCCAATTCTCCCTGTGCAACAAGAGAACTGTTCGGTTCTGCAAATATGTATTGTATCTAGGATATACTGCAACATAATTAACATATATAGGACTGCTTGCCATCCTGGGGGGGGGAGGAGGGAGGGAGGGAGGGGAAAAAACGAAACATAAGTGATTGCAAGGGATAATGTCGTGTAAAAATTATCCTGGCATGGATTCTGTCAATACAAAGTTATTATTAAATAAAATAAAATTTAAAAAAAAAAAAAGAGAAGAATGTAAGATTTAAAAAAAAAACATTTGGTCAATTTTATTTTTAAGGCATTCTTCTCTTCATTAACTTTTTGTATTTCATTTTGTACTGCTCTCAATTTTTTTTCTAATTTTTCCTTTTTCTCTCTTAACTGATTTTTAAAATTTCTTTTGAGCTTTTTTATACCCGAGACCAATTCTTTGGATGCAGGAGTTTTGATTTTGTTTTCTTCTTTTGATTGTATTTTTTGATCTTCCTTGTCACCATAGTAACTTTCTATTTTTCTGTTGTTTACTCATTTCCCCAGCTGGGAAAACTTCAGCATTTATCATTTTCCTTTTCTATAAAATGAGTAAATCTGAGAAATATGGAATGGTGCATTAAAGATTTTGCATTTCTCTAATCAGTAAGGATTTAGAGCATTTTGTTTCATATGACTATAGTTAGATTTCATTATTTTATTTGAAAACTGTCTATTTGTATCCTTTGACCACTTATCTATTGAAGAATGGTTAATTTTTATAAATTTGACTCAATTCTTTATATATTTAAGAAGGAGGCCTTAAGCAGAGAAATTTACTTTTTTATGATTCTCTTGAATCTTGTATTAGAAGTCAAATTCTCTATTTGCTCTGGTCTTCATCAAGAATTCTTACTTCAGTTTCATTAAATATTCATTTTTCCTCTAGCAGGATTAAGCTCAGTTTTATTGGTAGGCAATTCTTGACAATACTCCTAACTCCTTTGCCCTCCATATTATCATATTCTGAACCCTCTAATACTTTAATATAGAAGCTGCTAAACTTTGTGTTATCCTGACTGCAGCTCCATGGTATTTGAATTGTTTCTTTTTAGATGCTTGTTATATTTTCTTCTTGACTTGGAAGTTTACCTGTTGCTGGTTCCTTCTTGCCCAGTGCTGTATCTCGGCCTCATAACTGAGTCTGGCATTACCAATCAGCTGAGGTTCACTCTATCTTCCCCTCACTCCATCTTCCCTGATTCAAACTCCAACTCCACAAACAGTCCAGGAGGTGAAATTGTCTGTAGTTCCTGCTGAGACTCCAGCCATACTCAGCTAGCTAGAGGAATCAGATACCTGATATTTCTGCAGAGTTAGCACTTCAGACAGATTAATCCTGACTTAAGGTCTTTCTTCAGATCTTATGGTGTCCTGTCATAAAGACTCCTGTTCTGCTCCACGTCTTCTTGGTTTTTCACCAGTTTCTGTTCACCTTGAGGCACAAATTTGTTTTATTTGTAGGGGAAATCAGAGAGCTTGAAATTTGCCAGCTTATTCCACCATCTTTCTACAATTCTCCCATTCCGTTTTATTTTCTTCGTGTTATTTTCTTCTGTATTTTTGTACCTCCTTTACTAAGCTTTTGACTCACTCATTCTTCCAATTTTTTTCTCTACCTCTCTTATTTGATTTTTAAAATCTATTTTAATGCTTTCACAATTTCTTTTTGAGCCTGAAATCAATTTGTGTTTTTATTTGTCTTTAGATATAACAGTATTTATTTTGTTGTCTTCTTCTGAGTTTGTGTTTTGATCTTTCCTGTCACTATAATCATTATCTATGGCTAATTTTTTTATTTGTTTGCTTATTTACCCGGTTTAATTTTTTTTTAACTTTTAACTTTAAGTTAAAATCGGACTTTCCTCCTAGAATGGAGAGGGGCACTATCCCAACCTTTAGGACTTTTTGTGCAGCTGTCCTTATGAGGACCTATAAAGTTTTATTCTTTCAATGTGGCTTGACTATCTTTGTGCTAATTCTATTTTCCAAACTGCTATAGATTCAGCAGCTCCAAGACCTGCTGCTGTCTTTTTGGGGCACTGCCTACACTGGATTGCACTCCACTCTCATTCTGTGACAGACTTTTCTCATCAACTTAAGTTATCTTAGGCTAAAAATTGTTTTTCTCCATCCTTTAATAAGTGCTGCTGCTCTATCATTCATTTTAAGGCATTATTTAAAGTTATTTGAAGGGGGATTTTGGAGAGTTTAATCGAATTCCAACCTTTTCTTTGCCCTTTTGGCTTTGCCCATGTTCTTATTTTTTAGTAAATTATCCATAAAGGATTTCTCCAATATACTGGATGTTTCCCTCTGATTCTTTTAATATCCTATTAAAAATTATTTGTCATGTTGTGGAGTCCAATAGATCTCAAATCTTTCAAATTCAAAAAATGTTGTAAAAACTTTGGATATAGTTCTGTCAAGATGGAGCCCTCTATACAACACTGGGCCTGGTGTCAGGAAGACCTGAGTATGAATTTGATCTCAGACATTTCTTAGCCAATTTATCCTGGATAAGTCATATAAATCCTCTCTGTCTCAGTTTCTTCATTATAAAGTGGGGGAAATAGTTGCCTCATCCTCACAGAGTTATTGTGAGAATCAAATGAGATGATAATTATTTACCACTTAAGGATGATTAACATATATTAAGCACTTAATAAATGCCTGTTGCCTTTCCATCCCCCTGTGCTTTCTGTGGCTTAGCCTAAGTATAAATACTTTGTGTTGAATTCTTTGACAATGACAATATATGAAACAATTTTTTTCTATATAATAAATCTACTAACTTTTCTAATCAAACAAGTTATTGATACTCTCTTTTATAAAACTTGTATATAAATCTGTATTGTTAATATGTTGATGGCCATTTATTCCTTCCATGAATCTTCCCATTTTCCTGTTTCCCATCTATCATTCTAGATTTAGTTTATGTCATTCCCCTTTTGAATCACACATTCTTTGTAAAATATACTTCTTGGTTTATCCAATATTCCATCTGCCAAATCTGCATTTGCACTGGTCATTCATTATAAGTAGGATATACTCCATACTCATTTCTACCTTTCAGAAGTCTTAATTTCTTTCTTATCTCAATGTAGATGTTATTTCCACAATAAAATATTTTCAGACATCCCCCAACCCTCATTGCCCAAATTGTTAACATAAGAAAAAGAAGGGAAGCTATTATACACATACACACACATACCTACATATGTGTATACACATATGTATGTATGTTTGTGTAAGTATTTGAACACATTTGTCTTTCAATAGTAGAATGTAAACTCCTTATTCAGTTAGTACCTTTGAATCCCTAACACTTAGCTTAGTACCTGATACATAGTAACCACTTAAATAAATTTTGTTAGAGTGAAAACATTGTACAGTTTCCTAAGTGTGATTTTGTACAGTTTCCTAAGTGTGATTTTGTTTTCTTCTTAACTTATTTTGATCCCTGCCACAGCATTTGTCCCATGTATGTGTGCTAATGATTTTAATGATTTTCTCATTTAGGTACATATCATTATTTGGGCATTATGATTTCATACATTTGACTTTTTCTTTGGGGATTGCTCTATTATCTTCTATCATTGGCTATGGATTTTATGAATAATTTTTTTTTAGTTTCTTGAGATTTCATGTAGCTTGGCCATCGAGCATTAGGAGCACCTAGAAAAGTATGCCTTGTGCATAGGATCCCTCTTTTATTTGGACTTTTTAGAAAATATATTTACAACAATGGTACAAATGGGGAAAGTACAAAAGTTTCTTTTGTGTCTCTGCACATGAAATAACTCCTGTATTGTAAAATGTGAATATGTAGGAGAATGTTGTTACAAATTTTAATTTTAGCTAATAGTTAATGGACATTTGCCTAGGCATGAATATGTGGCTTTTTTCCTCAATCATTAAACTGGGTACCTTGAAAGTTCTACATTTGTTTCTGTGATTAAAAAGTTTATACCATGTAATTAAAATAATGCTGGACTGAAAATTTTTTAAAAATCTGGTTTCTGGTTCCGATTCTGTCACTATGTGGTAATTCGTTTCATTTCTCTAAGCCTCGGTTTCCCTATTAGTAAAGTCAGTAAATCACCTCTATAACACCTTCTTCCTCTAAAATTATATTTCTTTCACTTATAAAATGGTAATTTCCAAACCAAAAGCAATCTCCTATGTCAACTCTAAGCATTGAATATGCCTTCATATGAATACAATTATTCTATGTGACACTAACTTTGACAGATCTACATGTCTTTAATGGAAAATTAAAATGGAAAATTGAGTGTGAGAAGAAAGTAAATTGGCTGATTCTTCTAAAGATAAAGAGGGTTCACTTAGTGAAATATTCCATTATAAGATCCAGGGTTGGGGGAAATGTCTCCAAAAATGGCATATTCAAAATAAGAATCAATTTGAGAAAAATGACCATATTTTGAGCATACTAATTAAATGATATTAATGGAGCAGATATGGTTAAGAAGAATGAGACAGCCAACCCATTTTACTTAAAAGGTCAGGTCATAGACAAAATATTATGTAATTACAAAACACAAAATATTCTGAATTTGTTAAGCTTGGCACAGAAGTATATAGTTTCTCTATCTTTGTTATTTCCTTGTGACCTTTCCCCCTTCCAATATTTTCCCCATATTGTCAAAGTAATAATTCAAAATACAATTCGGAAAGCCTGGCTCAGTCTAGTTCCATAGTATTTAGAAGTAAAATGTGGTAAATTAGGCATATCTCAACAAGTATTCTAAAAATGCTGGAAGCTGGAGCTATGCTTTTTTCTCTTTATTTGTAGTGAATACTTTATACTATGTGAATAAATAGATTAAAAATAAAATAAGCAGATTTTGTTTTTCATCCCTCTCTTCTATTTCCTTCCTTCTCTCTTACAGGATTAGAACGAATTGCCCGGGATTCCTCCTATGAGCAAGAAGGGAAAGTCCAGTTTGTAATCGATGCAGTATATTCCATGGCTTATGCCCTTCACAATATGCACAAAGATCTCTGTCCTGGCTATATTGGTCTTTGTCCACGAATGAGTACAATTGATGGTAAAGAGCTCCTTAGTTATATTCGGGCTGTAAACTTTAATGGTAAGTTACACACACATTTATTTATTTGTCTTTTTTTTTTTTTTTTTTTTTACATTTCTGAAGTGACAGGGTGTGTTTTTTCTTCCCTATATATAGGACACTTTCAGACACAGTGGAAAGCACAGGATTAGAAAGAATTCTCTTTTTAATCAGAAGTGTGAGTTTTTCCACCTGCTTTCAAATCTCAAGCATATTTTTTAATGCTGCCATTAAGCTGCTCCTGAAACAAGCAAAAGCTAAAAATAAGTCCCTGTCAATCAAACTATTCTACTTAAAATTGCTATTTCAGAAATAACTTGAAGAGCTTATATAGGACTATTGACAACAGATTAAATTTTTTTGAAAATGTTTTGTTCATACCATTATTAGAAAGGCAATTGTAGACACTGTTTTGAAAGCGATTCTGAACATCTTAAACACAAGATTGCCTTGAGAAAGGTGAGTGATTTGGAGTTTGTATCTGCAAATTAAGATGTTGCATAGTCTGTGCCAGACTTCCAGTCTTCTGTCTCATTTTCTATTTAGTAATTCAGCTGATTTGAAGCTAAAATCTATATCCCTTTTTTCCATTAAAAATGTTTTTATATCAAGTTTTGAATCCCAAATTCTATCCTTCTTTCCCCTCTCACTCTCCCCTTATGTGAGATGTTAACAAAAAGATATAGGTTATACATATGCAATTATATAAAACATTTACATTTTAGTAAATTTGTATAAGAAAACTTGCATAAAAGAAAAAAAATTGAAAGAAATAATGAAAAATAGCATGTTTCAGTCTGTATTCAATCAATATCAGTTCTTTCTCTGGAGGCAGATGTGATGTTTTGTTATTAGTCCTTTGGGATTGTTTTGGATTATCATATTGTAGAGAATAGCTAAGTCATTCATAGTTTTTCACTGAACAATATTGCTGTTACTGTGTATGACATTCTCTTGTTCTATTCATTTCACTATGTATCAGTTCATTTAAGTCTTTCCAGGTTTTTTCTGAAATTATCCTGCTTGTCATTCCCTTAAGAACAATTATATTCCTTTATAATCACATACCACAGCTTGTTTAGCCATTCCCCAATTGATGGAAATCCTTTTAATTTTCTTTTTTTTTTTTCCATCACAAAAAGAGCTGCTATAAATATTTTTGTATAAATAGGTCCTTTTCCCTTTTTGGATATTGTTGGGCTATAGACCTATCAGAAGTATTGCTACATCAAATGGTATACACAGTTTTATAGCCCTTTGAGCATAGTTTTTGAGAATTCATTTGAGAAATGAGGACATTATCAATGGTACTTATTATGCAGAATTCTTACTTGCTTACGGGGGCTGCTGGCTTATAGAAGGATCCCTCATTGCTGTTGGATTGCCTCAATCTTGGAACCTTGCTGGAAGCCTTCTTCTGTGAGGCTTGTTGGGACTGTTCTTAGATCATATTCTCCTCTGACAGCAGTGAGACAGTTGTTTCCTACTGTGCTGATAAGCTATTCTCTGCTCCTCCATCAGTTCTCAGGTGGTTTTTCCTCATTGTTTAGAGGGGAAATTGGGAAGTTCATTATCAGTGTGCTATCTTATCACTGGAAGTAACCTGTATTCTATAAAACACTGCTGTGGAAATGCTGCTGATGGAATTTGCCCCCTGGTGAGACACAGTGAGCCTTGCTTCTGTAGTTGCCACAAGTGATAGATACAAAATAGGATATTTTGAGTATTTCTCATTTTTGATTGGAAGAGTCCAACTCACTTTCTTGAGGAACCATTAGTTTGGTGAAAGTTGTAGCAGTTGCTTCCAATGACTTTGGCTATTATTTACTAATGAAATGATAGACTGTCCTGTACTGTCTGTTGCTTTCTGGTTGGCACTAATCCATGTAACAGAAGTGCCTCCAAGCCAGGCACAGAGCATGACTGTCCATCATAATATACTCAAGTGACCTTAGCTGCCAACCTCCCCCAACCCCATAAAAGCACAAGGTCATCTTCAATTTAAAATCCAAGCAGAACTTTAAAAATATTTCTATTTTTTGCTCCAGGTAACATGCTAAATCTTTTGCCTCTTACTGGTATTAAACCAAATATGCTATATTATTTTAATAGGATTTATATGAAACTCTTTATAAAAAGGAATTCCCTTTTTATGAATACTGAGAGAATCAGTGGAGATTGAATAAGTACACATAATATTTTTAATTAGAAAATCAGAAATGTATTATTTTAAAAAATGTTAAAGTTTCATATTATTGTGACTATTTAACCTCAGTTAGCCCTTGTCTCAAGGGGAATAAGTTAATTCAATACTCATATTTGCATTTCAAGTGTTTCATGAACCTGGAATCTTCTTATTTTGGCTGTTATGCATTTTATATCCAGTGAAATAAAAATCTTCTGTTTTCCAACATCTTTTAGTGGACAATTATCATATTCGTAGGATTAAATTATCCATTGCTCACTCTAAAAAAAGCCAAATACTTGCATGCAAAGATTTTTTTCTTATAAAAAGGAGAAATTAGCTTAACTAGATAAACTACTTCTTAGATTGTTTTACCTCTTTTTGGACTACTTATGTAACGACCGCGTATTTTAAATCAGCCGGAGTCAGGAACTCAGGTTAAGGGAAAAAATCTTCAGTCTTTATTCAAGTGAAGAGGTGAATAAAGATTGCGATAGCAAATATAGGCAAGAAAGATTGCAATAGCAATATGGGCAGCTGCGACAGGAAATCAGCTAACAGAGCAAGGGAGGGCTGAGCTCTCCTCCCCT
Organism: Antechinus flavipes; assembly: GCF_016432865.1. Lineage (NCBI taxonomy): Eukaryota > Metazoa > Chordata > Mammalia > Dasyuromorphia > Dasyuridae > Antechinus > Antechinus flavipes. Next base: position 117,164,823 of record NC_067402.1, read on the forward strand.
TCCTTTTTCACTCCCCTGCCTCCACCCACCAGAGTCGTCATTTCCTATACAACACATCAGGACTTGCACAAAGAGTAGGCGGGGGCCATTCTTTCTCCAAGCTTATATATTGATAGAGTATGGTCCAATTACTATTTAGCCTCATGTGCTTGGGACCTCAGTGCATCAACTCAAGCCTCAGCCCATTACAACTTAAATGTTGTAATCATGAAAAAAAATTATGCGAACAAAGGAGGTTAATGACAGGAAGACAAGAAGAGAGATATATTGAAAAAAGATGAAGAATTCAAAGAAACCAAAACCAAAAGAAATTAGAGAGGAACAAAGGCCTGATACAGACATCAGTAAAAGAGAAATACTTGCTCATCTCTTATTTGGATGCACAATTGTGTAGTATAGTGGCCATTTAAAAAAAAAATTCTTTCATTTACATTATTATAGTCATTATGTTCTACTGGTTCTGATTATTTTACTCTATATCAGTTCATATAAGTCATTGTGTTTATGTGAATTCCTCACACTTATTTCTTACATTCTCACACACATTTCTTGATAATATAACATTGCACTGGCATATTTTGGTTTGTTCGCTTATTACTCAGTTGATAGATACCCACTTAATTTCAAGCTCTTTGCTATCATGAAAAGTGATTCTATGAATATTTTGGCATCCACAGGGCATGAATTTTTGCCTTTAACCATGTTGGAGAAGGTACTTGGTAGAAGGATTCCTATATCAAAAAATATTAATGATTTAGTAACCTGCAGCACATTATTCCAAATTGTTTTATGGAATGGTTAACTAATATACAGTACTGATTACAGTGTATTAATGTGCTTATCTTCCCACAACCCCTTTTAACTTGATTTTTGAACCTTTTATCATTGCCAATTTTCTCAGTGTGAGGATGAAAGCTTAGAGTTCTTCTAATTTGCATTTTTATTGGATACTTTTATGATGCAGTTCTTTACAGCAATTTTCCATGTGTGTATCAACAATTTGTAATTCCTTTGAAAACAGTAACTGTTCTTTGACTACATATCTATTGAAAAATGGAAAACTTTCATTTTATTTTATTTTTCTATTTTAAATTCTATTTCATCACTTCGACAATTACATATAAAACAATTAACATTCTTCTTTTTTTTCAAGTTTTGAGTTCCAAATTCTATTCTTCTCTCTGTTACTGCCTCCTTGAGATGGTGAGCAATCTAAGTGAAACATGCGTAATTATGTAAAACATTTTCATATTAGTCATTTTATGTGAGAATAAAAAGAAAGAAAAAAAGAAAAATAATATGCTTCAGCCTGTATTCAGATAATATCAGTTTTTTTCTTTGGAAGTGGATAACATTTTTCATCATTCATTCTTTGGGATTGTTTTGGATCATTGTATTGCTGAGAATAGCCAAGTCATTCATGATTCTTCAATATACAATACTTCTATCACTGTCTACAGTATTCTGTTTCTGCTCACTTCATTTTGTATCAGCTCATGAAATCTTTCAGGTTTTTATTTAGTCTGTGTATGTATCTGTGCTTCAAAATGTGATTCTTGTAAACAATATATTGTAGGATTGTGGTTTTTAATTCATTCTTCTGTCTACTTCTGCTTTATGTAAGATTTCATTCCATTCACATTTACAGTTACAATAATTAAGCATTTATTCCCTCTTCTAAGTTACAGTGAGTGAAAAAGGAGACAGACTGGTCATGTAACAAAAGTGAGGGATAACAGAGGGAGAGGGCCCCTTACCTAATATCAAATAATCTAGAGGATCCTTCTGCCTTCTCTTAGAATATTAGATGAGTCCTGTAGAGAAGATACAGACTATCAATGCACAAAATTACAGAGCATGAGTCCATCATGGTCCAAGAGTATGAGGCAATATCCACATTAGTGAAATGGGCTCACTGAAATATTAATTATATTTGCCTATAACATAGAAGCAATATGGATAATTTTACTAAATTCCATGACTCATTTTCTTCTTTTAAAATTGATAGTTTTAAAAACGATTATATTATAACTCATTACCTGAAAGAGAGCAAAATCCTGAACTCCATGGAGCTGTCTCCATTGCATTATTATGAAGGTGCTGACATAGGGAATGATACCTTTTAAATCCAATTAATTTACAAATGGGTATCAGTCAAATATGTTTATGAATAGAAACTCAATCTGTATCTCTTTCAGCAGCATTTCTATAAAAGTTAGACTAAAATAGTATGCTTCATGATACATTTCAGACAAAGATTGCTTGATAAGTTTTGTGCTAGTCACCCCTTTATAAATTTTCACCATGTTTTTAATCTAGAAGAATAAGTCAAATGAAAAATAAAAGGAGCAGCCTTTTGAAGTTAATATTATGGTGACCCTCATAACTAACTGCTTTTTTCTATAAATTTCACAAGCTAGGGTTTGTCAAAAGAAAAATAGATGCTATAGATGAGGAAGTTAGATTTTTTTTCAAGAATCTGAGAAAGCACTTGTGTTAATTCTTTATGCTAGATCTGCTTTGGAGGTGATGAAATATTAATACTACATGTCTTGTATGGAATCAAAGATTTTCCCATTGCTAGAGAGTATTTTCTTTATCAAAAAGAGAAAGAGTTTGCTGGAGCACTGGAGAGTGCTCCCAGTTCCCTTTATCAAAAGATGATCTCAAACATAGACTCCAGAAATGAAAGGGAGAGGAGTGTCAAAGATAAAGCTGAAGCTGGAATCTGGCCCTGGTGGAGATGGAGTCGTAAGGGAAGGTCTAGCCTTAGGATGCTTGTAGTTCAATATTTCTCGAAGGGAAGGGACAAAGAGAAGGCTAGTCTTCCAAAAAGACCAATCTCAGGAGATCAAAGAAATCCCAGCTACTTGATAAGAATTCTTGGTACTGTTTTTGTTGTTGCTGTTCCTTCATAACTTGCTATAATTTCTCCTCCTAGTCACTGCATCTCATTTTCTGCCTCACCTTTGTCCTTATTAACTTTGTCCATGGTTTTATCTCTTTCTTTATGAGTCTATCTACTCTTAGGAAGAAACGAAGGGAGGAAGGAGAAAAGGAGGGATAAAGGATAGGATGAAAGAAGGAGTGAGGGAAGGGGATAGAGAGAGAGAAAGGGAAGGACAAATAGAAGGGAGGAAGGAAGGAAAGAAAGAAGGAAGGAAGGAATTATGGAATTATTTTCCTACATCTACTATCAGAAGGCTTCCTCATAGGAAGAAAGAGGCATACTGGATAGATTACACAGAAACACAGGTGAGTTACCAGAAATATTGAATGCAGAACAAAGGTTTGGGGATGGAGTTAAGACCAGAAGATCTTCTTGAAGAGGAAACAGACCTGGATTTAGAATAAGTGGATCTGAGTTCAGTCTGGTGTGAACCATCTATTAGTTTTGTAACTTTAATCAAGAAATTGCTTAATAAACTCTAGAAACTCTTCATTTATGCCTCCTTTCCCTGATTTACCTTCAAATCTAGCTAAAATCCTATCATTTACAAGAAGGATTTCCTTATTCGTTTTCTAGTGCTATCCCTCTGTTAATAGTTTTCTATTTATCCCAGACATAGATTGTTAGTATATTGTTATTTGTCTTCTTTAGATTGTTTGTTGTTGGTTTTTTCTGAGGCAATTGGGGTTAAGTGACTTGCCCAAGGTCACACAGTTTAGGAAGTGTTAAGTGTCTGAGGCCAAATTTGAACTCAGGTCCTCCTGACTTCAGGGCTGGGTGTTCTACACACTGAGCCACCTAGCTGCCCCATCTTCATTAGGTTGTAAACTCCTTGAGATCAAGAACTGTCTTTTGTCCATTTTTTATTCCCAGTTCTTAGCATAGTTGACCAATACATGGTAGGCACTAAATAAATGTTTATTGATTGATTGATTGACAATTTGAAGCCTTATTTTAAATGATTTATTTTTAAAAGTGGTTGCAAAATCACATATAGTGTTTCACATATTTATATTAGTAAACATAATATTTATTCTCCCAGGAATCTCAGGAACTGAAACAGCAATAGCTCTGCTATTGAACTATGCAAATAAAATAAGGGATGTCTGGATTAAAGTGGTTTTATTTGGCCTCTTAGGCTGAAGTTAAAGCAAATACCAAGGTTTGCATTTTCTAGCAAATTGCTACTCAGGAAAATGATACAGTCCTGATCTTTATTGTTATTCAATATAGTAAGCAGAGTAATGAAGCTATACATACACATATAGAGTGGCAATATTATACATAATATTTCTGCATACAAGAAAATCATCCTATTCTGAGGGTGATGGAGATAATTGGGGAAAGGAATACATTCAAACTTGGGGACAAGTGGCAAGAGTATTTACCCTAATAATTGGCATGGCTGAGAACAGGAAATGTGTGTCAGATGTTTAATGGATCTTTCTTAATCAGATCAAGAGTAGAAAAGTTATCTTATCAAAACTAGACCTGAATGAAAGTTCATGCAGTAAGCTAAGAGTTCAAGAGTTCATCCCATGAAAAGCTGTAGGCTTATCTATCTGACCCAGGGTTAATGATGGAATAAAAAAAAAAAAGCTGTCTATTTTACCTAAATTTTTCTATTAGATTAGGACCACATAGCTCAAGTGACTCCATATTAAGGTTCTATCATTATAAATGTATTAAACAATACTCATAATATCAAATCTATAAAGTTTATGAATTTCACAAGTGGTTTCATCTTAACTAACTCTAATGCAGTGATAATTCAGACAATTATAATGGAATAGGCTGGAATTTTCTCTCTCTCTCTCTTTTTTTTTTTTGATATAGAGTATTTTATGTGGGTTTTGATTGTTTAATTTTTTTTCCTTTGAAAATTGCCAATTCATATTTTTTGGTTTTATCTGTTTTGAAATTTCCATTAGTTGTATGCATTTGAATTGATTCTCAATATATTTTGCATTAAAACTTTATCAATTAAATTTATAAATTTATTGTATATATTTTCCCAGTTACTTCCTTTATCCTTTTAAATTTTAGCTGCATTAGACTTTAATAGGTGTGCATGTGTGTATATGTGCATGTATATATATATATATGCATATATATATATATGTATCTGTATATCTGTATGTGTTATATACACTTAGAGATTACCAAATTTTTGCCAGACTTCTTTTCAGTTGTTCCAGCAATTTTTATCAAATTACATTTGCTTGGTTCTGATATATTCCACTGTTGGACCTTTCTTCTTTCCCTTCCTTGCCCAAATAAAGTACCAATTCATTTAAATGATTATTGCTTTGTAACTCATCTTGCTATTTGGTACTTTTGGACTTTCTTCTTCCTTATCTTTTTTACATTATCACTTTGGAGGTTCTTGATCTTTTTTTTTTTTAATTCTACATACTTGGAATGAATTTTGTTATAATGATTAGAATATATTATGGTCAACCACTTCCTTTTACATTTCAAATATTCAGATGCATGTATTACTCCTGAGAGACACTTTCTGAAAAAGATATGATTGTCTAGAAACCACTATTAGTCCCTAATGGCTCAGTTAAATGATACAGTGGAGAGAATGCTGGATTAGAAGTTAGAAAGATTCACTTTGAGTTCAAACCTGACCCCAGATACTTACCTCTAGCTGTATGTCCTTGGGCAAGTCATTTGACCTTGTTTGTTTTCATTTCTCCATCTATAAAATGACCTGGAAAGGAAAATGACCAACCAATATAGTATCCCTTCCAAGAAATCCCAGATGGTGTCATGAAGAGTCACATTGGGGCAGAAATGCAATACCAAGCCTTGGGAGAGAGGGTAGGATGTCAATGGAGATTCAGGAATCATTTATATAAAGGTGGCAGAAAAAGATGTGAAAGTAGAGGAGATCACTAAGGGAGAAAATGCATAGGAAGAAAGTTAAAAACATCTTTAAGGAATGCCTAAGTCTGCTGTTCATATGCCTGAGTGTGATCAAAATGGATGTTTACTATAAAATGGAGCAATACTATTCAGTTTTTATTTAATAGGTCATTCTTTAATGGATTGTTAAAAAATGATCTAATCTTGAATCATGAGCAGCAGAATTGTGTTATAAATAAACTTACAGTCAACCTCATTTATTCACAGCTTATTAAAAATGGAGATAACTTAAAAATCTATATAGATGATAAGTTAGGAATATAGACTCTTTAAGTATGGTGATAGAGATAAGTTAATCTTATATTTTCTTCCTTTGTAAGACTGGCAATAGATACTCACTTCCGAGGTAGAGGGTTTTCATAATAATGTTCTTAATTCAACCCTTATGATGTATAGGTTTTTTGGTTGTAGTATATTACCAAATTATAAGTTGTATACTGAGCCATTTGTACATTATTGATTTGAAAAAAACCTTTTGGATTAGTGTTTTGTTGAAATAGGATTTTACTTGTATTTATGTTTTCTCCTGAAGAAAACATCTTCTCCTTTATGGAACAGGGAAGAAACTTGTGGTTTCTGTAAGATCTAATCACATTTAGTATATTAGGACATTTTTTGCTTGGATCACTAAGAGAGAGAGCCTATATTGGGCTATTAGATTCTGTTTTAAAAGTGCCTAAAATAAGAAGAAGTCAATTAGTAACAATAATTTATTTTTGCATAGTGCTTGCAAAGTACTTTACACATTATGTTACTTAATCTTTCCAACAAACCAGTGACATAGGTGGTATTATTATACACATTTTACTCATGAGGAAATTGAAACTGAAAGAAGTTAAATGATTTGCTGCAGCTCACATAGTAAATATATGAAATAGGTTTTGAATTCAGGTCTTCCTGGTTGCTTCTATTAATTCCAACCTAGTATGGGGTGAAAATAGTAGCTTAATTGATTCCCACAATTCTGAGAGGTAGGTACTATTTTTTTTATAATTTTACACTTGAGGAAACTGATGCAGATAGAAATTAAGTGGTTTGCCCAAAGTCACATAACTAAAATTCTTTGAGGCTGAATTATACCCCAGTTCTTCCTGACCTCAGGACCAGGATTCTATCCACTGAGCCACTAATTGTCTCATGTATGAATTTTTGTCTCAAGGCTTAGTTGGGGAGATTTGCATGTGCATATGTATATAAACATATGTACAAAGAAAGCTAAGAAAAAGGTACCCTTTTGTTTTGTACAAAGTGAGGAATAGAGTCAATAAGTGCAATAAGGCATATTACTAAAGTCAAAATTTTGGTGCTCTGGCAAGGCCTATTACAAGAAATAGAGTATTAGGATTTGACATGGGAGTCTCAAATTAGATATAAAAAGACCTACTTTCAAGCTCTGCCTTTTCCACTGAATACCCAACTGTTTTTGAATAATACTCTCTCTGAGCCTCAGCTTCCACCTCAAAAGGAGGGAATAATATGTAAAATTGAGAGAATAGGTCTAGATGACTTCTAAAGTTCCTTTCTTTTGTAAGTCTTGAGTGCCATGATATTCTGTCACAATTGAAATTGCAAAATTTTTAAAAAGGGAGGAAAGTGAGTAATGGCAAAAGTTTTATGCTACAAGGAGTGATTTTATTCAGGTTATGTTTCACATTCTCTTGAATCTACCTTAAAATTATAATGGACCCTGATTTTACCCCTTAAGGTTATTAACTCTTATAATTACATTAAAGTTTAATCAAGAAGGTAACTCAAAAATGCAGAATATAAATGGAGAGAATTCTTCTGAGTGAGTAAGGTGTCTGCCCTGGTTTAAGAACTCAGTAGGCACTTGGATATATATATGTTCAAAAGAGAGGGAATATAAAAGAACATTTCTTCTAATAGAATTATTACTTTTTGGGCAGCATTGCTATTAGTAAAGCATCTCTAGTTGTCATGTTCTTCCCATGGCATTTCATGTAGAATGTGAAATGTTCTCTCTGGTTGAAAGAACAGGACCTTGCACTTAAATCTAGGTCTCCTCCTAGCTACAAGTCCCAGGTCTCCTACTTACCAGCTGCATAACAATAGGTGGATCATTTCAATTATCTGAACCTCTGTAACCTCCTTTCTGAAATGAATATGATAATATATACATGTAATGGCTTCATCACAGCAGCTCTCTGATACTTCATTATAAGCAGCTATAATATGAGCAGATACTATGAAACTTCTCTATGAGCAGTTCTCTATGATACCAGGAATCATAGTTAGATAGTGCAGTAAAGTGCCAGGTCTGCATTCAGAAAGACTCATATGTCTGAGTTCTCAGTCGTTTACTAGCTAAATGATCCTTGTTTGCCTCAGTTTCCTCATTTGTAAAATGAGCTGAAGAAAAACACTCCAGTATCTTTGCCAAGAAAACCTCAAATGAGGTCATAAAGAGTCAGACAAGACTGAAAAATGACTGAACCATAACTTTATGATATAACGTAGCTCTCATTTTAGAAAATTTGGGTTTAAGGCTTATTCCTGCTATATACTCACTATGTGACCCTAAAAAAATCACTTAAATTCTTAGTGCCACCAGGTACTTTGCTGAGTTATAGCCACAAAAAGATTTCTCTCATTGAAATTTCCTTTAGGACCACCCTTCCACTCTGAAGAAAAAAAAAGTGCATATAGAGATGACCTGTTTCCCAATAAGTATATATATATAAATACATTTGTGGTAAAAAATTCTTTTCTAAAGATATACCTACTAGTACACCATTTTGATATTTCTTTTGACATACTGTTTTAAATGAATGAATGAAAAAAAATCAGCCACTGTACTAATCACTGTGGAAAATGCAAACATGACACAGGACCTGATTTTAAATAGCTTGCATTCTAACAGGACAAAACAACATATAACAATAGTGGCCAGAAAAGGAAATAATTTGGTGACAATCAAAGATGATGAGTTGACCACTTGATATGCCTTTCCCAAGAACAGTGGTAGTGGCGTGGTGGTGGATTTGATTACTTATCCCAGAACCACAATTAGAGAAGTGTGTATGTGTTTGAGATGAGGGGTTCAACTTGAGTTACAGAATTTGGATAGACAGCTGAATGGGATATTAACTTTGGTCTGATATGGGGATCTGAGCCAGCTAGATTAAACAGAGTAATCAAGTTAACACTTACTAACTCACTAGTGAAGAAAATTCTGTCCTGCAAAAGAGTTCCAGTACTAATATGCACATGTACATATACACAGTACATTTACACACACACACATATATATATATATATATATATATATATATATATATATACACACATGCCTATATGTATATATATACACACATACACATATATATGTGTGTGTATGTCTCTCTCTCTCTCTCTCTCTCTCTCTCTCTCTCTCTCTCTATATATATATATATATATATATATATATATATATTTATATTTATATTTTCAGGGAATGGGGATTATTTTTTTCCTTAGTGATTTAATCCATAAATACTATTCCAGGTTAGAGAAGAATGAACACAAATATTTCAATTTGCAAAGAAGAACAAAAGGATTGAATAATAAATGATGAAATTATGCACAATTTAATATATACAGTTAATTTGTTTGTGTCCCCTCCTGTATGTTTTTCTGCAACTATTTAAAATATTTTGTGGATTGCCTTTTTTGGACAAGTGTTGATTCCACATTTATAAATATATACAACATCATTTAAATACAAGCTTCAACAAAAGCTAGGAATATATTGTCTTTAGTATTGCATTTCTGACACTTCATTGATTTCCATTGCTTCTATTCCATCATATATATGTAATTCTTTACTAGTAATAGAATTCTTGAAGGAAATTATGTACTATACTTTTAACATACATATGTGAGAGTTATCATTTGCACTTTATTTCTGCTGTCCGGTTGCTTCCATCAAAACCAAGAGCTCAGGTTTGATTTCCCTTGTTCTCAATTTTCTTGTTCATCAAATAAAATGTTGGATTAGGTGATTTCAAAGGTGCCTTTCCTCTTTAAACCCTATGACCCTGTTACCATTTTGAAATTTCTAAGTGGTCTTAACAAGTCAATTGCCTAGAGAGTGGAGAGATAAATATCAAATGATCTAAGTCATACTTTTACCCTGAATTCTAGACAACAATAAAACAGAAATTAGTTAAACATAGTAGGAATTGAAATGTCATAACATTCACTAAAATATTGACAGTGAGCTTGGAGGAAGTGTCTTGTGAGGATTCTTTACTTAAGTAGATGTGAAATGTTTTAATTTATGTAAGTGGATGTTAACTATTCCCATGCAACTCTTTAATTATGTTTCACTTTCTAGGACAAACACTTTCCATGACCACTTCATATCAAAATATTATCATCAAAAAGTGTTGATGAGATAAAACATACAGTAGCCCTGCCCTCTAAGAACTCAGTGATGTGACAGCATAATTGCTTCCCATTTTATGCTTCATATACTATTAATACTAAATGATAGTAATACTTGTAGAGGATATAGGTTTGTCTTTATAGAGAAAAATTATTCTTTTTTAAAGCTTTTTATTTTCAAAATATATTTATAGATAGTTGTCACCTTTTACCCTTGCAAAACTTTGTGTTCCAAATTTTTTGTCCCTCCTTTCTCTCCACCCCCTGTAACCTAATATATGTTAAACATGTGCAATTCGTCTATACATATTTCCATAATTATCATACTGCACAAGAAAAGGGATCATAAAGGGGAAAAATGAGACAGAAAACAGAAAAGCAAGCAAACAACAACAAAAAAGTGAAAATATTATACTGTGATTCACACTTATCCTCACAGTTCTCTCTCTAGGTACAGATGGCTCTCTCCATCACAAGACTATTGGAACTGGCCTGAATCTTCTCCCTGTTGAAAAGAGTCATATTCATCAGAACTGATCATTGTTCAATCCAGCCATTGTTGTGTACAATGTTCTCCTAGTTCTGCTCACTTTGTTTAGCATCAGTTCATATAAGTTTCTGCAGGACTTTCTGAAATCATTCTGTTAATTTGAAAAAGATCATGCTTATATTCTTGTTAAGGCACACATCTGTAATCATACTTGAGGAGGCTGAAATTGGTGGAATGCTTGAGTTAAGGAGTTCTGAGCTGTAGTACCCTAAGCCAATCAGGTGTCAATACTAAGTCAAGTATCATTAAGATATAAGATCTTGGAATAGAGATTTAACAGTATGCTTAAATAGAATCTAAGTCATAAATAGAACAGGGCAAAGTTCTCATTATAATGAGTTGTGGAATTGGGCCCATGTGTGGCTACTGCATTATTATCCTGGGAGAGGTAGGGAAGCTTAGTGTAAAAAAAAAAAAAATTGTCTGTCTGAATGTTTGAATATCTGTCTAGTTACATACCCAGATTGTGCATACATACACACAATACAAATATGAATGTATTTATGTGTATATATATATATATAAAATGAATAATGCATTTTATATATATAAAATGAATGTATTATATATATATATTTTTTTTTTCCTTTAAGGATTACTATATAGCCTAAAGTCTTTAGATCCTTGAAGTCTAGAAGCAATTTAAGGGAATATTATCATTTTACTATCTTTGAGGACAAAGTGTATAGTCTATGACTGGAAAACAAAAGAAGTAATGGAAATCCATATGCTTCATTTGAAATATAATGTCAAGATAATTCAGATAAGGAATTCAACATCTTGAGTGGAATAACTTTGGTGAATGTAGAGAAGGGCATGAAAGAGAGTCACATCAAATGTATAGGTTTGTTTTGGTTATGATTTACATCTTTGGTGAATGTACCCATAGCTATATGGTCAAAGTTGCTCTGGAGTATGGGGATCTGAGCCAGCTAGATTAAACAGAGTAATCAAGTTAACACTTACTAACTCACTAGTGAAGAAAATTCTGTCCTGCAAAAGAGTTCCAGTACTAATATGCACATGTACATATACACAGTACATTTACACACACACACATATATATATATATATATATATATATATATATATATACACACATGCCTATATGTATATATATACACACATACACATATATATGTGTGTGTATGTCTCTCTCTCTCTCTCTCTCTCTCTCTCTCTCTCTCTCTCTCTATATATATATATATATATATATATATATATTTATATTTTCAGGGAATGGGGATTATTTTTTTCCTTAGTGATTTAATCCATAAATACTATTCCAGGTTAGAGAAGAATGAACACAAATATTTCAATTTGCAAAGAAGAACAAAAGGATTGAATAATAAATGATGAAATTATGCACAATTTAATATATACAGTTAATTTGTTTGTGTCCCCTCCTGTATGTTTTTCTGCAACTATTTAAAATATTTTGTGGATTGCCTTTTTTGGACAAGTGTTGATTCCACATTTATAAATATATACAACATCATTTAAATACAAGCTTCAACAAAAGCTAGGAATATATTGTCTTTAGTATTGCATTTCTGACACTTCATTGATTTCCATTGCTTCTATTCCATCATATATATGTAATTCTTTACTAGTAATAGAATTCTTGAAGGAAATTATGTACTATACTTTTAACATACATATGTGAGAGTTATCATTTGCACTTTATTTCTGCTGTCCGGTTGCTTCCATCAAAACCAAGAGCTCAGGTTTGATTTCCCTTGTTCTCAATTTTCTTGTTCATCAAATAAAATGTTGGATTAGGTGATTTCAAAGGTGCCTTTCCTCTTTAAATCCTATGACCCTGTTACCATTTTGAAATTTCTAAGTGGTCTTAACAAGTCAATTGCCTAGAGAGTGGAGAGATAAATATCAAATGATCTAAGTCATACTTTTACCCTGAATTCTAGACAACAATAAAACAGAAATTAGTTAAACATAGTAGGAATTGAAATGTCATAACATTCACTAAAATATTGACAGTGAGCTTGGAGGAAGTGTCTTGTGAGGATTCTTTACTTAAGTAGATGTGAAATGTTTTAATTTATGTAAGTGGATGTTAACTATTCCCATGCAACTCTTTAATTATGTTTCACTTTCTAGGACAAACACTTTCCATGACCACTTCATATCAAAATATTATCATCAAAAAGTGTTGATGAGATAAAACATACAGTAGCCCTGCCCTCTAAGAACTCAGTGATGTGACAGCATAATTGCTTCCCATTTTATGCTTCATATACTATTAATACTAAATGATAGTAATACTTGTAGAGGATATAGGTTTGTCTTTATAGAGAAAAATTATTCTTTTTTAAAGCTTTTTATTTTCAAAATATATTTATAGATAGTTGTCACCTTTTACCCTTGCAAAACTTTGTGTTCCAAATTTTTTGTCCCTCCTTTCTCTCCACCCCCTGTAACCTAATATATGTTAAACATGTGCAATTCGTCTATACATATTTCCATAATTATCATACTGCACAAGAAAAGGGATCATAAAGGGGAAAAATGAGACAGAAAACAGAAAAGCAAGCAAACAACAACAAAAAAGTGAAAATATTATACTGTGATTCACACTTATCCTCACAGTTCTCTCTCTAGGTACAGATGGCTCTCTCCATCACAAGACTATTGGAACTGGCCTGAATCTTCTCCCTGTTGAAAAGAGTCATATTCATCAGAACTGATCATTGTTCAATCCAGCCATTGTTGTGTACAATGTTCTCCTAGTTCTGCTCACTTTGTTTAGCATCAGTTCATATAAGTTTCTGCAGGACTTTCTGAAATCATTCTGTTAATTTGAAAAAGATCATGCTTATATTCTTGTTAAGGCACACATCTGTAATCATACTTGAGGAGGCTGAAATTGGTGGAATGCTTGAGTTAAGGAGTTCTGAGCTGTAGTACCCTAAGCCAATCAGGTGTCAATACTAAGTCAAGTATCATTAAGATATAAGATCTTGGAATAGAGATTTAACAGTATGCTTAAATAGAATCTAAGTCATAAATAGAACAGGGCAAAGTTCTCATTATAATGAGTTGTGGAATTGGGCCCATGTGTGGCTACTGCATTATTATCCTGGGAGAGGTAGGGAAGCTTAGTGTAAAAAAAAAAAAAATTGTCTGTCTGAATGTTTGAATATCTGTCTAGTTACATACCCAGATTGTGCATACATACACACAATACAAATATGAATGTATTTATGTGTATATATATATATATAAAATGAATAATGCATTTTATATATATAAATGAATGTATTATATATATATATATTTTTTTTTTCCTTTAAGGATTACTATATAGCCTAAAGTCTTTAGATCCTTGAAGTCTAGAAGCAATTTAAGGGAATATTATCATTTTACTATCTTTGAGGACAAAGTGTATAGTCTATGACTGGAAAACAAAAGAAGTAATGGAAATCCATATGCTTCATTTGAAATATAATGTCAAGATAATTCAGATAAGGAATTCAACATCTTGAGTGGAATAACTTTGGTGAATGTAGAGAAGGGCATGAAAGAGAGTCACATCAAATGTATAGGTTTGTTTTGGTTATGATTTACATCTTTGGTGAATGTACCCATAGCTATATGGTCAAAGTTGCTCTGGAGTATTAGGATCTACAATAATATGACTGTCTTAAGCAAATGTTCCTTGCCTCCTCCAGCCTTATACCTTGTCTTTTGGCATGAGAGAGTTCCTCTAGAATAGGACTCCTTAAAATTTTCCCACTTATTAACCCATTTCTTGCATGTAAATATAAACATATATACACAGATACATGTTTATATACACATGTGTATATATTTGTATGTGTTGATATATTTATATATTCTCTTTTATTAGAATGTAAGTTCTTTGAGAATTGAAACTATAATTTTTTCTTTGTATCCTTAGAACTTGGCATAGTAGTTAGGCAATAAATGCTTGATGGTTGAATGCTGTAGTGGATAGAGTGCTAGTTAGAATTAAATAGGGTAAATATGTGAATGGTTCCTGGGCAAAACAATTACTTTCTATCGGCTTCAACCAACTCCCTAGGACTGCCCTAACAAATCTTAGGTCCTAGGCAATCTCCCATCATTCTTCTTTAACCCCCTCCTTAATACAGAGTGATAAACTCACCTTTCCTTTGTCTACTTTTGTTCTACTTATATTTGTACTCCTCTCATTCGGGGTCACCCAGAAGGCTTTTCATTTTAATGTTTACATGACAAAATTCACCCAACCCTTCCCCTTTTACATTCCAGAGTTTAATCAGTTGGAGCCTACCCGTGTTAGTTAGCACAAAGTACAGATGCATAATAGATGTGGTATGACTTTCATCTGGGATATGTTAATACCTATGATTAAACTAACTGACAGAACATTAGCATGGAGCTTGGGCTTTTTCCAGCCCTTCCTTGAAGCTGCCTTTCTGCTTTTGAGTACAATAGAAATTGGCTTCATTGGTACTGAAGTAGAAAATAACTGATCCATAAATTTTTCAGCAGCTTACAAACACAAAGGGTTTGTGAAAATAAAAATAACATATTTAGCAAGTTCAAGGTTGGTTTCAGGTGAGCAGACTCAAGCTCAGCAATAAGCCTGAGTAACACAGGCAGGGTTCTCTTCCCAGGCATTACAATTGGACTGGTTCAAATACTTTTGAAAAGAAATACAAAAATCACAGTACAAAGGAAAAAAAGAATCAATAAACAATTGGAGGGAGAAAGCTATTTTTCCTTTGCTAGAATAATGTTAAAATATGTTGGATCAGAGAGAGGTAAAAACAGGCTTTCAATCTCCTTCTTTTCTTTGCATGGGGCTTTTTTTTAACTAAGAGTTGATTGGATTCACTTAGACCTGCTTATACTGATAGGAATGATACCAGTGCAACTTTAAATTCCAATATTTCAGGAGATTTGTGATCTCATAGACATGATTATTTCCTCCAAAAAAATATAGAGTGGACATAGCCTTTCCATCCAGTGCTGCTTTTGTCCATATTCACATGTAAATTTGCCAGAGATATTTCAACCAGTGTTTTGGGAGGCTTTTTTGTATTCTTATGATTTCATATGAAAACCAGGGGGGCCAAAAACCTGTCTATTGGCTGAGCTATCTTTTTTCAGTTATATGTTAATTCAATATTGGAAAAAATAGTCCATATCATAATCCATAATGCTTAGACTATTATGACCAGCAGTCATATCCTGTACAATTTTTCAGAGCATTATAATTTCAGCATGATGTAACTCAGGAGTAGCTTAGTGCTCTATTTAAGGAATTTAATGATCTATAGCAGATTTTTAGGTACTTCTTCCTCAAGTTCCACACAGGAAACATATGTTTAATTGAGGTATGTAAAACTTAGGTGACCCCATTTGCTTTCACAGGGGACTGGGTAAGCCTTACTGACTTACCGTAAAAAATTAACCCAGAGAATTTTGAGAGTTCTCTTGAAATAGTAATAACTGATTAGCCCATCAATCTCTTTTATTTGTCTTGAATCATGAATAAAATGTCGAATGCCATGTCATCATGAAATGATAATTCTCCAAGGGTATAACGTACTTCCCCTTGCTGTGGAATAGAACTTGATTAGCTATCACTTTGATTAAAGTGATTTTTCATAGTTCCTGGCAAACATGGTAAAAATTACAAATATAAGTGATTAGTTAATGCCATTGGGGTTTTAGGTCTTTTGAAAAGTGAATTATAAGGAGCCAAATACAATTATTTTAAATGTTTGTGAAACAGAATTTTAAAAATCACTTCAAGCTCTCTATTATAGTAATAGTTCTCCAAACTATCTCTGCATGTATGTGCTTCTCTTCTCCTTCTTTTCCTGTTGCAGGCCTTGATTTATAAATGCTCCATTATTGTCAGAGAGAAGAAAATCTTTTAATCTATGATTCCCACTCAAATTTAAAAAGAGGACAAAAATGACAATCCCAAAGTAACTAATAATGGAGCATGCTCCCCTTTTGAATAGCAGCTTTGGTGAAAATTTTCTTTGAAAGTTTGATAAATAATATAGCATAAATTAGTGAAGTGGGTTTTTCCTTTACCTGATTTGAGGTAAAATGTTTATTCAGATTTCTAAAATTACTTGAATTCTGTAAATATATATATGATCATGGGATATATAACAAAATTGCATTTTGAATAGGATCTATAAGAAGAGCTTAATATGGATTTATACAATATGATTTAGGCTAAATAAGCAACATAGAATCAACAGAGACATGGTCTCAGAGGCAGAAAGAGCTGAGTTATATTCTGCATTTGAACAAATTACTCAACACCTTACTGCTCCCAAACAACTTTCTAAGATCAAGAATCAGATCAAGTCCAATTCTGCCTTGGTAGGATAAGTTTCCTTGCTTATGATTACTCAATGATTATAAATCACAGCTCTGCCTTGTGAGTTTAGTTAAATTTCCTACCCTATTCATCTTGCCCCTCTTTCCTTCGCAATGTAAATAGGGCTACATAAGGAATTTTACACTAAATGAACATTGGAAATATCAATGGCGCAGAACAATATCACTTACTGTCTGTTACTAGTGATTGATAGCTCAGGCAGTCAATGATAATATATAGTTGTGCTTCAGGTCTTTAGGAGGGTCCTTGCACCAACCCCACCTTTCAATTTCCCAAAATTCCAAGACATAACCATGCAAAGATATAAAATGTCCCCTGCTCAACTTGGATTACACTGAAATAACTATAGTTATTAGGAAATCAATGGCCATGAGTACTTGGTGTATTAGAGCAACATGTATACATTATGTATATATATAATGTGTATATATGTATATGTATATAAATATACATCTAGCCAGTTGTTTACATGATGATGTGTTTCCTTTTAGAATGTATTCTTTTTTTTTTACTTTAAACTTCTTTAATCTAATATTCATGTAAACCAAAATAATGTTAAGAAGAAAAAAAGTAAATTTGTGAATTTTGCTTAAAATGGTCTCATTTACATATTGATCATCAGGATATTTTGAAACATAATGAATTCCTTTTTTTAACATTTTTATAATACTTTATTTTTTATAATAGTTTTTTTTTTTACTTTTCCAAATACATGCAAAGAGAGTTTTCAACATTTACTTTGTGTTCCAAAATTTTCTATCTCCCTTCCCTCTTCCCTCCTCCCCTAGACAGCAAGCAATGTGCAATTCTTCTAAAATATTTTCCATATTCATCATGTTTCTCAAGAAAAATCAGATGAAGAGGGGAAAAATTAAAACAAGAGATCAAACAAACAAATAACAACAACAAAAAGGAAAATACTATACTTTGATCCACTTTTAATCTTCATAGTTCTCTTTGGATGACTCTAACACAAATCCATTGAAATTGTCTTGAATCATATCTTTGTTGAAAAGAGTCAAGTTCATATAAAGTGGATGCCCATCAATTGGAGAATGGTTGAATAAATTGTGGTATATGAATGTTATGGAATATTATTGTTCTGTAAGAAATGATCAGCAGGAGGATTTCAGAGAGGTCTGGAGAGACTTACATGAACTGATGCTGAGTGAAATGAGCAGAACCAGGAGATCATTATATGCTTCAATAACAATATAATATGATGAGCAATTCTGAGGGACATGGCTCTTCAACAATGAGATGAACCAAATCAGTTCCATTTGCTCAATAATGAATAGAACTAGCTATACTCAGTGAAACAACTATGGGAAATGAGTGTGAACCACTACATAGCATTTCCAATTCCTCTGTTTTTGTCCGCTTGCATTTTTTGATTTCCTTCTGAGGTTAATTTTACCTTATTTCAAAGTCCAATTCTTCTTGTTCAGCAAAATAACTGCATGAATATGTATACATATATTGTATTTAACATATACTTTAACATATTTAATATATATTGGTCTATCTGCCATCTAGGGGAGGGGTTGGGGTGAGGAAGGGGAAAAGTTGGAACAGAAGATTTTGCAAGGGTCATACTGAAAAATTACCCATGCATATATCTTGTAAATAAAAAACTATAATAAAAAAAAAGAAAAGAGCCAAGTTCATCTCAATTGATCACCACATAATCTTATTGTTGCTGTGTACAATGTTCTTTTGGTTCTATTTACTTCACTCAGCATCAGTTCATGTAAGATTGTTCAGGCTTTCCTGAAATAGTCCTGCTCTTCATTTCTTATAGAACAGTAACATTCCATTACATTCATGTATCATAACTTATTCAGTTCACTCCCCAACTGATAGATATTTACTAAGTTTCCAGTTTTTTTGCCACTATAAAAAGGACTGCTACAAACATTTTTGTACATGTGGATTATTTTCCCTTTTTTATGATCTCTTTGGGACACAGACAGATAGAGATACTGATGAATTAAAGGGTATGCACATTGTGATAGCCTTTTGGGCATAATTCAAATTGCTCTTCAGAATGGTTGGATCAGTTCACAACTCCACTAACAATGTATTAGTGTCCCAGTTTTCCCATAACTCCTCCAACATTCATCATTATCTTTTTCTGTCATCTTAGCCAATTTGAGAGATGTGAAATATACTTCAGAGTTGTTTTATTTTACATGACTCTAATAAATAGTAATTTAGAGCATTTTTCATATGACTAGAAATGGCTTTAATTTCTTTGTCTGAAAATTATCTCTTCATATCTTTTGAGCATTCATCATTTGGGTAGAATGTAATCTTTTTGTGGTGTATTATGCCTTTCTTTGCATCTTCAGGGCCTCATAGTGTCTGACACATAATTGTTATTAAATCCTTGTTGACTTTTCTTGATTTCATATCTATTGTTGGAATAGTTATAGGAGAGCAGGACCCTAAGAGAATGGAAGATGCCAACATTTTGATGAGAGTAAGAAGCCCCAGAATATGTAGAAATAGTAGCTAGGATTAGTGAAAAGCTCTAGAGATATCAAGGTGGAGGTATATATATATATAGATAGATAGATAGATAGATAGATAGATAGATAGATAGATAGATAGATATAGACATAGATATATAGATATATGTCTGTAGCCTACACACACACACACCCTTCACACTCTGACATAGAAACTATTTAGGAGTACAAAAGAAAGGAAAGGGGAATTTAGGGGTAGAAAATCCCATGAATCGTCTGATGCAGTACCTGTATTGGTGTTTTTGTTTGACTTTGTTTGTTTGTTTGTTTGTTTGTTTATAAGGAAAGAAACAGTTATGAGGAGAAGGGAATATATACAAGGTAATTTTGGTAAAAACTAAATATATCATTCATAGATAATTTTAAGAAAAGAGAATGAAGTGTTCCATAGGACAAATTTTGACATTTCAAAGTTCTCTCTGGGATATATGCTACTTGCTACTTCATGTCACTATAGATTTCAGGAAAATATCTCAATGTTGAATATGACTGAGAATAGCATCTGACATGGTTCTTTTGTGAATGTTTTATTGAATAACAAAGATCCTGGCCCTTGTATCATTTTTGTTCAATACTACTGTAAGACAGAATTCAAATTTGGAAGGAAGGTGATGTTAAAATTGTTGGAATAAAATGACAAAAAGAAATCAACCTTGTCAGCATTTTAAATTGTGCTCAGTTATCCAATGCTATTTGGGCATAAGGGAATGATTTGGTAAAGAAAAGAAGGCGAGGCTTGTGGAAAATTTGGAATCATCAGTTTTTCCCATAGTATTGAAAGATATATAATCTAAAGTTGATTAGAAAGGTGGCACTGTTGAAGAATCAGTCCCATATAAACCAGGATTACATGTGTATGTACACATATCTATGTTTATCTAGAAATATAGCACAGGGAAAAAATATGATTATTTTTAGTGGGTTTTTTTTTGACATTTTGATTTTGAGCAGAATAGTTCTGAATTCAGTAATGTTTGTTTCTTTTTCTTTTTCCTTTATTGTAGCCATAGAAGTCAAGTGTTTAAAAGAAATTTCTCTGTAGCAAATTTCAGTAAGTATATTATAAACAGGTATAATATACCACATATATTGGTCTTGTTATTAAGAGAAGAATGGGAATAAATCCTGACTCAGTACTTTTCTGGTTCTGACGAGTGGACAAGTCACAAAATCAATCTCAACTTAAATTTCCTCATCTGTGAAATGACAATAATAATTCTTTTTAGTATCTTCTATCTCAGAGGATAGTTGTAAGGATCATATGAAATAATGAATATAAAACATAACATAAATGTCAGTTGTTATTACAGCATTTTTTTGGTTTGTCAATATTTTTATTGGATTATAAATATTAGTCGACAGAAGAAACACAATATTAAAAATATGGTTAAAATGGTTTTGTATAATAAAAATATTTTATTAGAATTCTTACTGAAATGTGGTGCAGAGAAATTTCTTTTAAATACTTGACTTCCATAACTACAATAAAGGAAGAAGAAGAAGAAGAAATGACCACCACCCCCTGTTGTCTTTTATTTAATGATTATTTAATGGATTTGAAATGTGAGATCAACTTTCTCAGACATGCTGTTCAGACTTTTTCTTGTTGTAATGTGGACCAGCAACCTCAGAGACCAAAATAAAATAAACCAAGAAGAGGAAAAATATGGAGCCATAGAATGGTATCCCTATGAATTATGAAAGTTTCACTGTAGGGCAGCTTCTGGCTTTTTAGTCTTATTTTGACACTCTTATTGATCAAAAGTTGTTTGTTCAAAGAGGTCCTGATTGCTACCAACTTTGGTGTGTTAAGTGGAAATTCCAGGGTAAAGGAATGAAAATCAATCACATAATTTGAGCCTGAGGGGAAAACGTTTGCCCATTTGCAAGCAGTAGTAACAAGACCCTTCCTGTGCAAATAGACATATGTCTCTTCCTAAAACACAAATTAAATCCTCTCTAGTCTGGGCAGAATATGGGAACCTGTGGATGCACAGCAGGTCCCTCTGTTCTTGCAGATTTTGTTGTTAAAGAGAATGACAACAGAGATCTGAAATAACAACAAAACCCCCCTGATATTTATGAAAATGCTTTGATTTTTATATACATGATTTGATTTGATCTTCATAAGATCATAAAGCCAGGGCTGTAAAGGACCTCAGAAGTCTTCTAGTGCAACATTCTTATATAGGCACACCCAACATACTGCAAAGTCTTCCCATTTGCCTTTCACTTGTACTTTCATCTAAGTGTCATCTTCTATAACACATTTATGAATGCCTTGAGAGCTTACTCACTTTTTTCTATTTGTTTGCCCAGCTCTTACCCTAATTTGGTATTTTGGTATGTGCTTAACAAATGTTATTATTTTCATTGATTATAGATGTTCAAACTGAAGCTCAGGGAGTTAGTGAATTTCACAAGGTCATATAGTTAATCAATAACAGAGGTAAGATTTAAACCCAGGTCCTCTAGCTCCAGGATCTTCCAAATAGTCTATACTGTCTCACATCAACATTATTATTATTTTCATTTTATGGATAAGGAAATTAAGGCCCAGAAAGTTTAAGCAATTTTGCCCAGGGTCACGTTGCTGAGTAAGTTTGGGGACAGAATATGAGCACCAGTCTTCCTGATTCCAATTCCAATATTCTATCCATTATGTTCTGTTATCTCTCTTAGATGAATAAACCTGAGCCAGAATTTTCTTCACACATTTTTACCCCAAGAGGTTGGGCAGATAGATGTTATAATGGATAAACTGCTGAGCTTACATACAGGAAGATTTAGATTCAAATCTGGCCTCAGAAACATATTAGCTGCGTAACTTTGAGAAGTCATTTAACATATTTGCCTCACTTTTCTTATTTCTAAAATGGAGATAAATAATACTGACTTGGTTGTTGAGAGTATCAAATGAGTTAATACTTGCAAAGTGCTTAGTACAATGTCTGCTTAATTAACATTTCTTCCTCCCTTTTATCACTTCCTTCCTTCCCTTCTTCCTTCCTTTCTTCCTTCTTTCCTTTCTTCCTTTTGTCCCTCCATCCCTCTCTCTTTCCTTCTGTCTCTCCTTCTCTCTTTCCTTCCCTTCTCTCTCCTTCCTTCCCTCCCTCTCTCCTTCCTTCCTTCTTTCTTTCTATTCATCCTGGAATGAGAAATAAAGCTGAAGACTAAGCCTTTAGATAATTCATTGCAGTCAACCATCAGTTTTAGATATTTAAAGTGTATAACTTCTGGGAGAAATGGACTGGAAAACATCTGGAGTCTCCTTCTAGGCCCTTTGCAACCAGACTGTAATTACAACATTTTTTTTTTCAATTCAATCATTTGAATTTTATTTAAAGGTAAATCGACACTTGCTGATATGCAGGGAGCCACATTGTAATGTGCTTCTCAAAGGCATTGCCTAATATAACTCAGTTACTGCTGCTTTGGCTACATTCTGGCTTCTTTTCAAAAAACTTCCTTGCCAATAAAACTAGAGAAGCCAAGTAATTATAATTGTCAACTTAATAGTTGAGTACCTACTATGTGCCAGGCTCTGTAAAATAAAAATAAACAAACAAAAACAAATTGTACCCTCTTTGAAGACTCATTCATAGTTCAATGGGGGAGATAACAAAGAATTATGAACAAAGGGCTGAATCATTTAGAACACGGTCAGATATCAAAGATGTCAATGTCATCAATTGTTTCCTGAGCCATTGCCAGTTGTTTTGATTTTTATCTTGCTGTTAGTCTTCAATGACTCTGTAAGAGAGAATGAGACTAATGCCTTTGTGTAACTCTGCCTGACTTAAATCCAATTTACATGAAAGTTAAAGAGATCATTCCATGACATCACTGGTCTTAAAAAACAGAACATGAACAACAACAAATTTACAGACATAAATTATCAGTACAAATTGAGCCATTGATATGTGTAACATCTGACATTGTTGACTGTGTTTTCTTCCTGGATATTCTTCCCACACTGTGTTTTCCATATGTTCTCTCTCAGTTCTTTATTACCTGTATGATTCTCTTCACTCTTCCTTGTTGGATCCTCCTTTTCATGCCTTATAATCATGCTTGTCCTCAAAGTTTCATTTCTTTTTCTCTCTGTATACTCTTCCTAGATAATTTCATCACCTCTGATGGGTTAAAATACAATTTCTTTGCAGATTATTCCTTCATCTCTGTACTTAACTCTAGTCTCTCTATTGACTTCTAGACCAATATCATCAACTACCTATCTGACATTTCAAACTACATGCCCCATAGGGATCTACCCAACAGTCCAAACCAGAATTCATGTTTAATTTTTGCCTATACACCAAGCCTTTTAATTTTTCTTATTACTTTTTAAAACAACCATCTTTTCAGTCACTCACATAAACAGCCATGGTGCCATAGTCAACTCACTCTCACACCAAATATTGAAACATTTGACAAATATTGTCATTTCTATTCCTACAATAGTTTTATATCTCTAGAAACAGTTTATCCTTTCTACTTATGTAGCCAACATGTTAGCTCAAGCCCCAATAACCACTCCCTTAGACTATTGTGACAGCCTTTTAATTAATCTTGTTGCCTTCAGTATCTCTCCTCTTCAATGTATTCTTCACACAGCTACCAAAGTGGTTTTCATAATGTATATAGTTTGATTATGTCACTCCACTATTCAATAAATGCCAGTAACTCCATATTATCTTTAAGATATAATAAAAATCTTCTTTTTGTCATTTAAAATTCTTTAGAACCTAGTGTCTCCTTAGAGTTCCAGTTTCATAACAGATATTTCCTCAAATTAACTCTATAATCAATTCATACTAACCTAGATGTTCTCCATATATGTCAATCTGTCTCCCATAACTGTACCTTTCCACTGACTGCTTCTCATGCTTGGAATGCTTTTTCTGATAGCATGATAATGAGGTAAATAGGTAGAACAATGGATAATGAACTGGACTTGGAATAAGGAAGATTTGAGTTCAAATTCTTCCTCAGATACTAATTAAATATAAGACCCTGGGCACATAAGTTAATTTCTTTGTGCCTTAGTTTTCTAATCTGTAAAATGCATTTAGCTTCTAGAGTGGTTATGAGAATAAAATGAGAAAATGTTTGTAAATCTCTTTGTAAACCTAAAAGAATTAGATAAATGATAATGATCATCATCAACATTAATATCTTATAATTTTTTATTTCCTTCAAGACATAACTAAAATGTAACCTTAAGCAGGACATCTTCCTAAGATTCACTACTGTTAGTTTCTTCCTCTTAAATGCTATACTGTATCTGATCTAAGTGTATCTTTCATCTGTACATTTTTATCACCCCCTTGGAATGTAAGGTTCCCAAAGACAGGAACAATTTTTTTGTATCCCTAAGGATTATCACTATTTCTGATATATTTTAATAGATACTTAATAATTAAATGTGCTGGCTGCTTTTATGCAAAAAAGTATAAAATATAAGGTATGACTTGTGCCCTTGAAGAAATTAAAAGGTATTTGGGAAGATAAACCATATATATATGAAGCAAAAAGAGAGAACATAAAGAAATCTGGAATCTGGGCCAAATTATACAGAATAAGCAGTAAATTCTTCAGCAATTAAAATTCACCTTTTTATAGTGAAACGAAAAGATGTTAGAGTGGAAATAAGTAGGAGTTTAATTTGCTCTTGAAAGACAAATTAAGATTCAAAAAGGAAGAGAAAAATGGGGAAGACACTGCAGATGATGATATGGTCACTGAAAAGCATGAAGAAAGGGATGAACATAATAGGTATGGAGAAGAGGCTAGGGACTCAGTGATGAGAAATCCGACCTAATTAAAACAAATAAATTATGGTAAGGAATAGTAGTATAATATATTTGGATAGGCCAAGTAGAATCCAAACATGGAGGGCCTTAAAAGCAAAGAAAATGAATTAAAATTTGAAATATTATCATTTTTGCATTTCATGCTGTACTTTTCTTCTTTGGCCATAAACCCCTTCCTTCTCCAGAGATCTGAGAGGTAGACTATCCTTTGTTCTTCTGATTTGCTTATAATATTGCTCTTTATGCCTAAATCATGAACCCATTTTGACTTTATCTTGGTATAAGATGTTAGGTGTTGAACATTTCCTAGTTTTTACCATACTATTTTCCAATTTTTCCAGCAATTTTTTTTGTCAGATATTGATATCTCAGAAACTGAGGTCTTTGCATTTATCAAACAGTAGAATCCTATAGTCATTGACTGTTACGTCTTGCAAACCTAACTTATTTCACTGATCAATTACTCTATTTCTTAGCCAGTAATAAATTTTTTTTTGACCTCTGCTTTATAATATAGTATCTGGTATAGCTGGGTCAACTTCATTTGCATTTTTTCCATTAAGTTCATATAAAATCTTGACCTTTGATTTTTCAAGATGAACTTTATTTTTATTTTTCTAGCTCTGTAAAGTAGATTCTTGGCTGTTTGATATGGCACAGAATAAGTAGATTAATTGAGGTTGAATAGAATTAATTGAGGAATTTTTTATTATATTAGCTCAGCCTAACCACGAGAACTTGATATTCTTCCAATTGTTTAGATCTGACTTTATTTATGTAGAAAGTGTTTTGTAATTGTGTTCATATAATCCTGACTTTATTTTGGCAGGTGGACTCCCACATATTTCATATTATCTACAGTTATTTTTAAATGGAATTTCTCTTGCTGCTGGGCATTGTTGGTAACATATAGAAATGCTGATGATTTATGTGGATTTATTTGTATCCTGCAAGTTTGCTAAAGTTGTGAATTATTTCTAATAAATTTTAGTTGATTTTCTAGGATTCTCTAAATATAATATGTTATCATCTGCAAAGCGTGATAAATTGGTTTCTTCATTACCTACTCTATCTTTAATTTCTTTTTGTTCTCTTATCGATAAAGTTAACATTTCTAATACAATGTGGAATAGTAATCATGATAGTGGGCT
This sequence comes from Antechinus flavipes, assembly GCF_016432865.1. Taxonomy (NCBI): domain Eukaryota; kingdom Metazoa; phylum Chordata; class Mammalia; order Dasyuromorphia; family Dasyuridae; genus Antechinus; species Antechinus flavipes. The sequence continues at coordinate 117,191,535 of NC_067402.1, forward strand.
ATCTTGTTTCACATCTGATCTTATTGAGAATGCTTCTATTTTGTCTCTATTACATATGATGCTTGCTGATTGTTTTAGATAGATGATACTGATCATTCTAAAAAAAAAAAACTCCATTTATTCCTATGCTCTCTAGTGTTTTAAGTAGGAATTGGTATTGGCTTTTGTCAAATCCTTTTTCTGCATCTCATGAGATAACTATGATTTTTGTTAGTTTGGTTTCTCATATAGTCAATTATGCTAATAGTTTTTCTAATATTCAACCAGCCCTGCATTCCTAGTATAAATCCTACTTGGTCATGGAATATTATCCTGGAGATAACTTGCTGTAATGTCTTTCCTAATATTTTATTTAAGATTTTTGTATCAATATTCATTATACAAATTGGTCTATAATTTTCTTTCTCTGTTTTGACTCTACCTGGTTTAATATTAAGACCATGTTTGTTTCAAAAAGGAAAGTTTTAGGACTTTTTCTTTCCCTATTTTTCTTTAAATGTTTGGCAAAAGATGGTAAATCAATCTGGCCCCGGTGATTTTTTCTTAGGGAGTTAGTTGATTAATAGCTTCTTCAATTTCTTTTTTCTAAAAGAGTGCTATTTAAGTAATTTATTTCCTCCTCTGTTAATCTAAGAAATCTATATTTTTGTAAGTATTCATATATTTCACTTAGATTATTAGATTTATTGGCATACAGTTGAGCAAAATAGCTCCTAATTATTGCTCTAATTTTCTCTTCATTGGTGGAAAATTCACCCTTTTTGTTTTTGATAGTATGAATTTGATTTTCTTTTTTTTCTAATCAAATTAATTGAAAGTTTATCTGTTTTGTTGGTTTTTTCATAAAATTAACATTTTTGTTTATTATTTCAATAGTTTCTTACTTTCAATTTTATTAATCTTTCCTTTTATTTTCAGAATTTCAAATTTGGTATTTTATTGGGGGGGTTAATTTTTACTTTTTCTAACTTTTTTATTTGCATTTCCAATTCATTAATTTTCTTTTCTTCTTTCTTTATTTTATGTAAGTAAGCATCTAAAGATATAACACTTCCCCTAAGAACTGCTTTGGGTTTTTGTTGCCTGTTCATATGATATAGTTTACCTTATTTTATCTCTCCTTCCCTCTTCTTCCAGTATAATCCATTTTCCAACCCTAGTTTCTTTTTATATCATCACTTAAATTCAAATTATACCTACAATCTCTATGTATACTCCTAACAAATATACAGTCCTCAAGAGTTAAACATGTCATCTTCCCATATAGGTATGTAAACATTTTAACTTTTGAAAACCAGATTTTTTTTATTTCCCTTTTACCTTTTTATGCTTCTCTTGAGTTCTGTATTTGAAGATCAAATTTTCTGTTCACCTCTGGTCTTTTTATCAAAAATAAATGAGAACCTCCTATTTCATTGAATATCCATCTTTTTCACTGAAAGAGAATGCTTAATTTTACTGAGTAGTTAATTCTGGCTGCAATCCAAGTTCCTTTGCCCTCTGGAATATCATATTCCAGGCCCTTTGATCTTTTTAAAATGAAAGCTTCTAGGTCCTGGATAATCCTAATTGTGACTTCTCAATATTTGAATCATTTCTGGATGCTTACAGTATTTCTCTTTGATCTGGTAATTCTGGAATTTAGCTACAATATTCCTTGGGGTTTTCATTATGGAGTCTCTTTCAGGAAGTAACTGATGGATTCTTTTAATAGTCATTTTACCCTCTGGTTCTAGGATATCAGGGCAGTTTTTCTAGATGATTTCATAAAAGATGTTGTCTAGGCTAGTTTTTTCATGTGGTTTTCAGGTAGTACAATCATTCTTATTATTGTCTCTCCTGGATCTATTTTCCAGGTTTCCCAGTGAAGTATTTTACATTTTGTTGTATTTTTTTCTTCCTTCCTTTCTTCCTTCCTTCCTTCCTTCCTTTCTTTCTTTCTTTCTTTCTTTCTTTCTTTCTTTCTTTCTTTCTTTCTTTCTTTCTTTCTTTCTTTCTTTCTTTTTTTTACTGATTCTTGATGTTTCGTTGAGTCATTCACTTTCATTGTTCAATTATAATTTTAGTGCATTATTTTCTTCAAGTTAGCTTTTTTATCTTATTTTGCATTTGGCCAATTGACCTTTTAAAGGAGTTTATTTTGTTCATTGGATTTTTTTCCCATTACACAAATTCTGTTTTTCAAGGAGTTGTTTTTCCATTTCACTAAAACTATTTTTTCAGACAATTTTTATGTTTTCCTTTTCTAAAACTCTCATTTCCTTTTCCCGTTTTTCTTCTAACTCTCTTAGATCAATTTATCTCACTTTTGAGGCTTCATCTGGAGATGTTTTGTCTTTAGTATCCTCAGAGTTTGAGAACTGTTCTTCCCTGACTCTATAAAAGCTATCTATATTCAGAGCTCTTTTTGATTTTTTTACTCATTTGGAAAGGTTGAAGTCTGCAAATAGGAATTTGTCCTAAGCTTCCTCTACAGGTAGCAGTAGCTTCACTCTGCCCTGGGGCCAGTACTGCCAGTTTCCTTCTCATACAGGGTGGATGTAGCCATGTCAACTTGTTATACTGGAGTTCAGGGACTCATTATTTGCCTTTTGTAATTTTCTTGGAGGTAGCACAGCAGATCCATGGCTTCTGAATCAAGGCTGAATAGCAACTGCTGCTGTATTTTGGCTCTGTTCCTCCTACTAGGTTTCCCCACTGCACAGAAGCCTCTCTTTCCAAAGTCTAGATTATTCTGGACTGCACCTGCCCAGAGCTGCAGCTCTTCCCACTGCTTGATCGAAACAGATCTTTCCTGAAGTTCTTCCAAAATATCTTCTGCTGGAAATTTGTTATACTCCAGATATTTATGAGTTGTCACTCCAAAACCAGTTCAGAGGCTTGATCAGGTGTTGAGCTGAGGGAAGCCAGAAAGAGCTCAAAGACCTATCTACTCTCTATTATCTTGACTCTGCCCCTCTCCTCACAACAATTTTTATAGAATAATTTTTATTATAATACATAAGGTACAATATAAATGAGTTGTCCTATCATTCTGCATGAGTTTAATATTAGGTCAAATTTGGAAGTTGTCATAATTCAGACTTTTAAAAAAATTCAGAGATCCAAATAAAATGCTTCATCATGAAGTACTTATAAGGTTTAAGTCATATTCCAAAGGATTACTGTTTATTTCACACAGTTTTAAAATCATTGTGATTTTTTTATAAATATGATTGTATTCCTCTAATGACTTTACATTTTATATTATTTTCTATGGTGAATTTTAAAAATGTATGAAGTTCATCTATTTTCAATATTCTTGTTAAAATGTGATTGGACTTTCCTCATGATAAGTTCACAATCATTGCTTTCTGTACACCAATCCCTTAATGATCATCTGTTCAAATCAATGCACCAAATCAATAAAACAATTTTCAGATGATGGAAATCTGTTATCTACTTGGCCCTGACTTTCCAAAGAATTGCAATAAAATATTAAATAAAAAACAGTAGATGAGTAATACTGAATTGCTTTTGTTTGCCACATTGATTTTTATAAATGGAAAAGGAGAGAGTACAAGGCAAGAGAAAAAAAGATTTTGAAAATGCAGTATATGAAACAGTAAATAAATCAAGTGATAATGCATAGAGAAGAAAATATTATACCACACTAATAACAGGATCAAAGAAAGGAAATTTTGACCCTCAATTTAGTATCAAGACAAAGGCAAAACCTTAATTTAATTATTAATTAGTATAGTTTTCTAAATTCTTATCATGATAATATGGTCTTGAAATTTATCAATGGGCTATTAGTGTACAGAATGATAATGATGACGATGGTCATTGTGGTAGAGGAAGAGGAAGAAGAATTTATAAAGTTCTTTATGATTTACAAAGTCTTTTATGTATTTTATTTCAGTTGATATTCTCACTAACTGTGCAGTAGATGTTTTAATACACTTATTTTAAAGATTAGTAAACTAAGACTTATAAAGATCAAGCTACTTATGCAGACTATCACAGCTAAGTAGGTGTTTTAGGGGAAGACACCTTCCCTAATCAGCCTAATCAGATCATATCTCATATTGTATTCATATCCAAGTAATATATAATAGGGAGAACATTATCAAATAGATCATATTCAGAGCTAGAAAGTAATGATGAATGATGAGAAGCTTCAAAAACATAAGCTTCAATTCAAGGAACTGGGGATGTATAACCCAGGCAAGTGAAGATTAGGTTATAGAGAAAAGAAAAATAAATGTCATTTTCAAATACTTGAAAGGATGAAAAAAAGTCACATGGAAGAAGAATTAAATTTTTTTCTTTATTTTTAAGGGGTCTGACCACTTATGAATAAATAATGTAGAAATGGTGAAAAGAAACATCTTCTTATTAATTTGAGCTCTCCAAAAAGCATAATAAGCTGTCTCAATATCTAAAGTTGGAGGCAGTGCCTTCTCTATAACAGAAGTTGTGTAAGAAGAGGCTGGATAATGTAGAAAGAAGTAACATATATGCCTGGAGTTGGACTTCAATGAATTCCCTTCCACCATGAATGTGTTGGTAAAATTTTAACAACTAACTCTCCAAAAATTAAAAGTATGAAGGGTACACTTTTAAGTTTAATCTCTATTTTTAACATTTCTTCCATCACTTTCTCAAATCTAGACACTAACAAAATAACAAATCAGACTATGATTTGTAGTGTTTACTGATTTCTGTGATATGATTGTTCACATTGAAAATCTCATACTTGACTACTACTTCCAGCATTTCCAACTCTAAAACTGAAGTTCCTTCCAACTCTAAAATTTTATGACAATGATTCTCTGTGCACAGTAGTATGCTAGGTGCTGAAGGGAGGTATGGTTCCTGTTGTAATTAATATACATTCTAATTTCATGAATGTCTTTCTCAAATGCCTGGACCAATTTTGAGGCTCTGTATTTTAAAGAGGAATTTTTTAAAAGGTAGAAGTAAAAGAATTAGAGATCCTTAAAATATCAAAGAATTATTAATAAAATGAACAAAACAGAACAAAATTTGGATTAATGACCTGTTATTTCACTAGTGTGAGAACTCAGTTCACCCATGCAAATCATAATCGACCTGTAATTTAGATGCACTTTAGAGAATTATCTAAGACTCACAGACTCATAGAACTTGAAATATGAACAAAAATCTAGGCTGTGATTTAATTCAGTTTATACATGATTATACATTATACACTTTAATAAAATTTAGAAGTAGTGAGTCAAGTTATGTACTTGCTCATGGCCACCTGACTAGTTATTATTTTTACATATCATTTGAGCTCATGTTTTGCTTACTCCATGTTACCTCCACAATTTTAATAAGATATAAATAAAAAATGAAAAATGGATAGAACATGAACAAAGAGATGTTAACAACATGAAAACAAACATCCCTTTTGTAGAGGATGAAGAACAGGCAATGTATGAAGGGAAATTAGCAATGGTATGTTTTTTAATGTATGTAACATATTTGTAAACACTATTACCTCATTATTTTGAATATGTAGCACAAATGGGACTTGCCCTATGCCATTGTAAGAGGTTTTGTTTCTTTCAAAATAAAATATTTTGATACTATGTGAAGATTATTGATACAGTTCCTGCCTTGGAGAAGCTTATAATCTAATTTAGTGGTGGTAAATTATATAAATGTAAAACTTTAGTACATACTAGACAATAAGTAAGTGTTCAAAAAAGGTCAAAAGAAGGAGCCTGAGTACCTTAAAGAGAGGAAGGTTTATTTTAGCTGGAAGGATATGGAATGTTTCAGAGGAGGTTCCATTTGAATTGGGTCTTGAAAGAAGAGGAAAAAATTAAATATATAGAGTAGAAATTGGATAGAAAGTCTAATCCAGGAGTGGGGCTCAGTGTGGGCAAAGTTTACAAAAGCAAAAGTTTTATAAAAAGTAATGAAAAAAATTAACTTTGCCCAGACTATAAGTTATATGTAGAATGTACAATTAAAATTATATTCACAAAGTATGGACAATCAAGAGAGTTTAAAAAGTAACGAACACAAATGCCAAATCCTTGTCTGGCAAACTAAAATATGGATAAGATTGATTCACAATAGGAAGTCACGGTGATTGTTTTAAAAAGAGAATTCCATTGCCAGCATTATACATTAAGAATATAACTTGATTAGTATGAAAACTGGATAACAGAGTGGATGAGACTAGAGTCACGGAGATCACATAGGAGGCTATTAAAGTTGTATAAGTGAGAAGTAATAGAATAAATAAAGAAGGGTGGTAATGGGAGAAGACAGGGAAATGACTTAAATAGAGATGTTCTTAGAATTGAAGAAGTCAGCAATTGTATATGGGAGAGGAGAATAAAAATCAAAGATTACTCTGAAGTTATTAATCTCAGTGATAGATTCAAGTGTTGAAGAAAAAAAATAATTTTGTTTTGGTACTGTATAGCAGATTGATGGAAATACAGTACTGAAGTTCCAGAACAAAGTGGGCTATAGATATATATGTGTAAGAGTCAGCCTCATAGAAGTAGTAATTGAAGGAAAATAGATACACTTACCATGGGAGGGATATCATGGAAAGAAGAATATCCTATGAATAAGAAAATATTTAGAGAAAACCACTTTTAAGTTATGGGAAATGAAAGTAAAACCATCAAAAGAGACCAAGATGAATGCAATACTAATGAAGATGAAATAAGCAGTTATTAGGAGTTATTTTATCGTTATATGCCAGCAAAACTGACAATCTAAGTGAAATTTATTAATGTTTACAAAAATATAAACTTCCCAGATTAATGGAAGAAGAAATAGAATATTTAAGTAAGACTATCTTAGAAAAGGGCAATGAAGAAATCATAAATGAACTCCCTAACCAGATAGATTTACAAGAATTCTATCAATATTTAAAGAACAATTGATTCCTGATAAATAAGGAATTCATTCTACCAAATTTCTTTTAGGATACAAATATAGTGCTGATACCTAAACTAGAAGAATAAACATGGAGAAAGAATCGATAGATCAATTTCCATGGTGAATACTGATGCAAAAAATTTTGAAATAAAATACTAGCAAACAGATTATATTAATGTATCACAAAGATGATGCATAATGACTAGGTGAGATTTATACCAAAAATTTAGAACTTATTTAGTATTAGGAAAAGTATCAGCTTAATTGACCGTATTATTCAATGTCTTACTAGAAATGTTGGCTTAGCAATAAGACAAGAAAAACAAATTAAATTAAAATGAATAAATTAAAGAAATTAGAATAATCAATGAGGAAACAAAGTAATCACTCTTTGTGGATATGGTATACTTAGAAAATCCTAGAGAACTGACTAAAAATCTACTTGAAACAATTAATACTCTTAACAAAATTGTAGATTTTAAAATGCACATACATAAATCATATATACGTGTGTGTGTGTGTGTGGGTGTGTGTGTGTGTGTGTGTGTGTATAAAACCAATAAAGTCCAGAAGTAAGAAATAGAAAGATAAATTCCATTTAAAATAACTATAGGCAATAAAAAATACTTTCATATCTACCCACCAAGACAAATCCTGAAATTATGTGAATACAATTACAAAACATTTTTCACTCAAATAGAGATCTAAATAAATTGAGAAATATTCATTGTTAATGGGTAGGCTGAGACAACATCATAAAATAATAATTCTATCTCAATTAATTTACTTATCCAGTGCCAGACAAATTAAACTTCAAAAATTATTTTATAAAACTAAATGTAATGATAACAAAATTCATATGGAAGAACAAAAAGTCAATAATATAAAGGGAATCAATGAAAAATAATGTGAAGGAAGACAGCCTATCAAAAACTTATTTCAAACTCTATTACAATCTAGTAATCACCAAAACAATCTGGCACAGGCTAGGAAATAGCGTGATAGATCAGTATAAAATAGAGTAGGTACAGAATAAACAGTAATAAATAGCCATAGTTATCTAGTATTTAATAAACCCAAAGATTTAACCTCTGTGGATAAGAAGTAAACAACTGACAAATTTTTTCAATCATATTTTATTTTTCCAAATATATGAAAAAATAGATTTTTGTAAGACTTTTATATTCCAAATTTTTCTCCCTCCCTCATTTACTTCCCTTCTCCACAGTATAGCCTGCAATCTGATATAGGTTAAATCTGTGCAATCCTTTAAAATATATTTCCATATAAGAAAAATTAGGCCAAAAGGGAGAAAAACTACTAAAATGAAAAAAAAAGTGAAAATAATATGCTGTGATCCACATTCATTCTCCATCGTTCTCTCTCTGGATGCTATTACCCAACTGACAACCTGGAAAGCAGTTTGACAGAAATCAGGACTAGACCAAAATTTCATACTATATAGTAAAATAAGATCAAAATGGGTACATGATTTGGACATAAAAGTTGGATTATGAGTAAATTAGAAAAGCATGAAAGTTTACCTGTTAGGTACATTGATGAGGGAAGAATATTTGAAATAGAGGTAGAGGATCACAGGATGTAAAATAGATAACTTTGAATGCATGAAATTTACACAAAATTCTATTACATGAATTTATTTATTTATTTATTTATTTTTTGCACAACAACAACAACAAATGCAACCAAGATTAGAAGGAAAATAGAACCTGGGGGAAGTTTTTTTTTTTTTTTAACAAATTTCTTTGATAAGCCTTCATTTCTCAAACATATGTAGAACTGAGTCAAATTTGTAAGAAGACAAATCATTTCACAATTCATAAATGGTTAAAAGACATTGGGCAGGCAGTTTTCAGAAGAAAAACATCAAAGCTATCTACATTAATTTGAAAAAAAATGATAAATCCCTTCTAATTAGAGAAATGCAAATTAAACCATTCTGAGGTACTACCTCACACCTACTAGATTGGCTAGTATGACAGAACAGAAAAAATGATAAATGTTGAAAGGGAATGTGAAAAAATTGGGACTTTATGGTTGGTAGAGTTGTGAATTGCTCCAACCATTCTGGAAGATAAATTGGAATGATTTCTAAAGGACTCTTACAACTGTTTATATCCAGCAATGATGTCTATGATCTGCTAACACCACTACTAGGTTTGTGTTCCAAAGAAAGCAAATAAAAAAGGAAAGGACTTATATGTACAAAAAAAAAAAATCTATAACTACTCTTTTTTTGTGATGGCAAAGAATTGGAAAGTGAAAGAATATCCAATTGAGTAATGGCTGAATAAGTTATGATATATGATTATAATGGAATACTATTGTGCTATAAGAAATGACAAATAGGAGGGTTTCAGAAAAACCTAGAAAGACATATCAGCTGATACAAAGTAAAATAAGCAGAAGCAAGAAAGCACTGTATATAGTAACAGAAATGTTGCATGATGATTAATGACATAGCTATTCTGAACAATCCAATGATCCAAGACAGTTCTAAAGTACTCATGCTGAAAAATGCTATCTGAATGCATACTGAAGTATAGTTTTAAAACTTTCTTTATGTGTTTTTTTTCTTTCTCTTTCTTTTTTTTTCTGCATCATGGCTAATATGTAAATATTTTGAATGATTTTCCATTTGTAATTAATATTGATATTGCATTTCTTGGCTTCACAAGAGATGGGTAATGTGGAGGGAGAAAAAAATTCAGAAGTTAAAATATTTTGAAATGAATGTTTAACAATAAAATAATATATTTGAATTTTTTTTAAAAGATCAAGAAAGAGAAAACCTAAGAAAGGTTTTCTTAGGAAAACCAATAAGAACCATGACATATGAAATCGAGTAGGAGAGAGAATCAAGAAACAATATTACAAAAACATCAAATATTGGAGAAAGTTCAAATAGAGTAAGATTTTGTTTTGTTTTGTTATTAAAAGAAAAGACTATGATTCAGAGAGAACAATATCAATAGAGTGGTAGGATTAGAAGCCAATTTTCTGTGGTTTGAGGGTTGGTAAGAAAGTAGAATTACTCTTTTTATAGTTTAACAGTGTAAGAGAAGAAAGAGAATGATAACTGAAGAGACTAGGTGAGTAGAGGGAAGATTTTATTTTCTTAAAAGGATATAGGAGATCTGAACATATTTGTAGGCAGTGGGGAAGAAGTTAGTAATGAAAAAGATTGAAGATAAGAGGGAAATGATTGATTGAGCAAGGTAATGGAAGAGATGGGAGAGGATGAGATCAAAGACCTATGGGAAGGGATTAGAATGGGCAAGGAGGAGATTCACGTCAGGATCCTTTGAGACTATTAGAAAGGAGGAGAAATTCAGAGATTTTGAAGTATGAAGAAGGGAGATAAAGGAGTTCTTGTCAGTTTTAAAGTTGTCAGTTTAGTTGGAGGTGAGATCATTTTTTAGAATAAATTATTCAATCAAAATACACTCCTTAAATTACTATAGTGTGTCAGGAACTGTTTTATGGGCTAAAGTGATAAAGACAAGCCAGGAAACAATCCCTGCTGTCAAAGGATTTAGAAGAGGCTTGAAACAGTAATTGTGAGTTACTGATTGGGAACCAATTAGGGATAAACTGGAAATCAATATTCTGGTTAGAATCATATAGCTCAGAGAGAGGCAAGTTGAAGTGGCAAATTTTAATTTGTGGTGCTCAACCTAATTTTGTGACTTTCACCTGCAGTGATTTACTTTTGGGTAGTGGGAAGGGAGCAAAGATGACTGATGATTGGATTTTCCAGGGTTGAGAATTATAGCAAGGAAGGAACAGTAGTAGATCACAGCATCTACTGAACCAAGAATGGAAGAGAATACTTTGGTGGAATGGATGAAAATAAAGGGAGGGAAATGAAACCAGAACAGGCCTCATAAACTGAATAAAAAAAAATTTTTTTTAGATAATTCAAACAAAGTATACACAGCTTTATAGCCCTATGAAGAAAATCTTAACCTTGGAAGCTTAAAATGATATAAATTAAAAGAATATTTTCAAAAAAATATTTGTCTGATCAGTTTGGAATTAAGATTAAAATGCTAATAGCCTGTGAACTTTTTTTCACACAGCCAAATGTTTTGAAAATGGAATTTAAAAGCACAAATTAGACTATTTTATCTCAAGTCCTTGAACAAAGAGAATCTTGATGGTGCCCATTTTTGAACAGTTTTATTCACTGTAATTGGAATTTTCTTTCCTGAATTCTGTGGATTACCCTTTTAAAGTCTCAATTATCTTTTGTATAACTTTCCTATATCTACATTCTTTTACTGAACTTGTTACCCACATGTCTTCGATTTCGATATCCCTACCTCCTCATCCCAACTTGCTTTTATTTTATTTTTTCTAAGGTAATCCTTTTATATCCTCTTAAAATGAAGGATTTCAATGTTCAGCAGATAGGCCTGGATATCAGTTCTATCTACATAGCACCATTCACAATTAGCAAATGCTTTTTTTTGGTGTTCATGATTAAACCATGCGTATATTAGCTAATTATAAAATATAATATATACAGCTTAACCAATAATGTTTCTGTTGTGCAAAATTTAGAGTGTCATTACACTATTCATCATAGGATCAGCTGAATAATTATAACTGTGTCAGATGAATAATTATAAAAACAATCAAGAGCATGAGAACTTAGAAGTCACTGAGTATATTCTTTCATTTTATAAGATAAGGAAACTTGGACCCAACGAATTTTAATAACTTGCTACTTGTTATAGTTTATACAGGTTATAGATTCCAGACCTGGGGTTTCAATCCAGATCCTCTGACTTCAAATATCTCTTCTTAGTATATCACATATTATGTTGCCCTGCAGAAGACATGAATACCCAGATGAGGGGCATGTGGCAGGGCCCCAAACATCCAATCTGTACTAGTCAGCCAGACTCCAAATACCTACTTTGCTTCTCTCTCATTGCATCTAACCTTACAAATAGTTTCTGTGAAGTAGCCTAGGCAGCTTTATTTAAGACAGACCATTGATTTTCACTGTATATGATACCCTTAGATAATGTTGGGTCTAATCAATTTGGCAGGCATTTATTCAGTGTCTATCATTAACAAGGCACTGTGTTAGGTGTTTGAGGTAGGGAGAAAGGAAAATAAAACAGTAAACAACCCTGTCTTCAAGGATATTATATTCTAGAGTGGAGATGAGGGAAACATGGAATGCAGGTAAAATCTGCAAACCAGTGGGTCTCAAACTATTTTTGCTTATGGGAGAGTATTTTTTGAGGCACATTGAACAGTTATTTGGGCAATAAAGAAATACTTTTCAGATCATTTCTTTCAGAAATAAGATTCTGGCTCTCCTTCCCTTCCCTCAATTCTCTCCCTTCATTTTTCTTTACTTCAACAGGAAATTAATCAAAGGCAGTCACTTTACATCTCTAAGTATCGAGATGATAGTTATACTTTCTCAATGTCTAGCTGGAGAGAGCTGGGAGAAAATGAAAGCTGTGGATAAGAGATAGGGACAGATGGATGTCTGGGGGCATCGGAAGGAGTCTTGTGGCATACTTGCAAAAACCAGTAAATGAGGAACATAATCCTTGAGAATCATTGATGTAAATAAATAACTGTATATATTATATAAAATATTATATAATGTAAATGAGTTGTAATAAATAATATAATTATATCATAAATTATGCTGTAATAGTATAAATTACACATAATTTGTCATATAATATATATAAATTATATTAAAATATACAAACAGTTCTCATCATCATTGCTTCTTCATCTCAAATTGCTTTTTTTTTTTTTTAATGCAGAAAGGAATCCAACCTATTCCCTTAAGATGAAGGATTTTAATGTTCAATAGATAGGCCTGGGTATCATTTCTTTTTTTCTACCATCAACCCCAAATAGCAGGTGCTCTTCAGCATGTACACATAAATACATAAAATATATTTATAGACACAGAAAAATAATTATATTTATATATACATATGTTTGCATATATAATACATACATATACATATATATTTCTCTCTTATATATGTGAGAAAGGGAGAGATGGAGACAGAGACAGAGGAGCATGAGGTGACTAGTAACTCAAGGGATCAAGAAAGTCTTTCCACAGAAAATAGTAAAAAGGGTGAATCTGGAAGAATGTTAAATAGCTAAGAGGTCTGAGGAGAGTACATTTTAGTTCCCTAATAGCTCTGTATGAAAATACCATGAAACCACTGTTGCTCCAGTATCTCCTAGTACCTGCTTGAATGTGGTTCTTATCCAGTAATTTTATGGCACAACACTGCTATACTCTAAAAATTATGGCCATTTTACGGATGAGGAAGCTGAAACTCAGATAAGTGACATAAGTGAGATAATTGGATTACTCAGTGACTGAACTCAGCTTACCTGAAGTGCCCTGATCAGGAATCCATTGACTTTTTCTGCTATTATTCTATCTGACCCTTAAAAAGACACTACTAGCAGAGCAGCTTGTGAAAAACTGTCAGCAATGAGACAGGATGTGTGTTTGTGAAACACAAAGGGAGAATTACTTGAAATTTCTAATATTCCTACATTAAAACTTTTTTTAGATACTAAGATGGAGAAAATTTTATGTTTGGGCATATTTGGAGTCTCTATAAGAATCTTTTTATAAATGCATATTTATGTTCTAAAATGATTAAATCTAACTTGTCATTTAAAAAAAGCTTATTCAGAATGTCAGTGTAGCGTGTTATGTGAAAAGTGATGGTATCCATGAAATATATCCTGAAAATCTCTCTCTGTTTTAGGGACATTATCTTATAATTCTCCAAATTTTTAAAAATGAAAGTGTTAGGGTTTTGGGGGGTATCTGCATTATAATATATTAAACTGTAATATCTATGACTATATGGGAGAATAACTTTTTAAAAATTGCCAATTAATTTCATTTTTTAGCAGAATTCTACATATTCCCCTAGGGTCTGTTATATATGTGTGTGTTTTTCACATATTAAAAAATCCAAATTTCAAATATACCATACTCATCTTTCTATCTCTTAGTCTCCACCTCTAGTATTTCTATCTATACTACCAACCACTTATAATAATACTTGCAGATATTAAACATAACCATTTACTGTTTTCTTAATAAGACAAAAGAAAATAATTATATAGCATAATATACATTATATATCAATATATAATATATGATAGCTACATATGTGTATATGTGTATATGCACAGGTATATATACATATATAAAGCTTGATATGACTGGGTAAGAGGAGAGAAGGAATGTATGTGATATATGTTGTAATATGTTGAAGAGTAAAAAAGGAAGAAGATTGAGAAAAAGATCATTATATTTCACAATTAAGAAATCATTGATAACTTGGAAAGAGAAGTGTCAGTGGAATTATGGGTTGAAAACCAACCTGCAGAGTTAAGAAGAGAGTGAGAATAAAGGAATATAGCAGTACCTTTTCTAGACACTTTTTTTTTTAAAGGATATAGGATGATAACTAGCAAAGATGGGGATATATGGACACATTCACAGGTAGTAAGGAAATAGGCAATATTTACAAACTGGATAAATCAGAGATCTTCAACAAAGAAAAGATCACTATTAAAGGAAATTAGTAAGTTTTTTTTAATAGAAGGTGGAATTTTAACTGGAACTTGAAGGAAATAGGGAAAATCAAGAGGAAGAAATGGGAAGGGAGAGAAGCCACTCCTTTATATTAAATAGGGTAAGGAAGATATAGTGACAAGAAGGCACCTTAATTCTTTGAAATGAGGGGATGCAAAAAGGAAAGTCTTAAGTTAATGGTCTCAATTTTTATCAATGAAATATAAGAAAGATTTTCAGATAAATTAAAAGAAAATACTTAGGAGTTTTCAGCTTTGATGAAAAAAAATTGGAAAAGCATCTGTGATGAGTGGGATAGTGAATTAATTTTGGAGGCATGAAAGGAATATCTTGCAGCAGTGAGATCTTGTTGAAGTTATGTAAAAATTGTTGTGTACTGTATCAGAATAGTTTCATCATTTTTTCCAGCTTCACTCAGTAGAGTATGAGAAAAAAGCAAAGAGAGTGATTGGTAAGAATAACCCAAGGTTAAGGTTAATGATGAAATAAAGGGGTAAGAGACTCACCAAAAAAAAAAAAAAAAAAAGTACAACACAGAGCTGAAATGGTTCATTAGAGCATCAAGATACCAAAGAGAAGAGAATATTGCTACTGGAATGGTAATGGCCTGGAGTGAGTGAAAACATTAGATGTCATGCTAAGGATGAATAATAGGGTTTGAGGCTTTTAAGGAAGAGAGAAATGTGGAAATACAACAGATTGTAATCGGATAAGGAAACTTCAGAATTCATGATCAGAGGAATGATGGATTGCCGAGTGTTGGCAAGATCAAGGATATAATCATCACTGTTTGTAGTTGAGGTGGGGTGATGAAGCAGGTCATGAGAAATAAGTAAACTGGATAACTGTGGAATTAGAGTGGTTGAGGGGGCATTTTATATGCTAAAACTCTTTAGGATTAGGGGAAGATTTGGAGAGGAAAGACTATGACTCATTGAGAAAAGAAAGGGAGTGCCCTAAGATTGGAAGATAATAGCTACCAGAATTGTCATCTATTGGTAGATATGGATTAAGTAAATTTCAAAGAAAGAAGAGATGTTACTTAGTGATGGTGGTAGAGCTAGAGCCTCTTATCTAAAACAGTATTTGAACACAGCTTTTTCTAACCCCAATTCCAGTCTTCCTTCTGCTGCCAGAGGGAGAAATTAGGATAAAAAAAAAAAAGACTTTTAGATTTTGGTGTCAAAGGACTAGAATTTAAATTCCAACTCTCCCACTTATTACCTATATGTCCTTTGGAAAACAATTTCTTTCCCTTAGTTTCTTCATTTTTTAAAATAATATTGTGAGAGATAGACTGAATGACCTCTCCAATTCCTTTTTGCTTTAACCCTACAATCCTGTTTTCTTTCTTTTGATGCTTTGCTAGTAAACTTATTTTTAATACACATTACTTTATGAATAATGTTGAGAGAGAAAAATAAGAGCAAAAGGAAAAAACAACAAGAGAGATAAAAAACAGAAAAAAGAATTAAACATACATGTGTTATTTTTACATTCAGTCTTCTTAGTTCTTTTTCTGATGCAGATGGCATTTTCCGTCCAAAGTCTATTGAGACTGCTTTGGATCACTGAACCATTGAAAAGAGCCATATCTTTCATAGTTGATCATCACACATTCTGGCTGTTACTGGGTACAGTGTATTCTTGGTTCTGCTTGTTTTGCTCAGCATCAGTTCATGTACATCTTTCCAGGGCTTTCTAAAATTAGCTTGTTCATCATTTATTATAGAACAATAATATTCCATTATCTTCATATACCATAACTTGTTCAACCATCCCCCAGTTTTTGGGGCATTCATGTTTTCTTTCTAATGTTTTGTTTGGACAATTAGCAGGCATAGTGGATATAGTGCTGGACCTGGAATCAAGAAGACTTATTTTCCTGACTTCAGATCTGGTCTCTGACACTTACTAGCTGTATGATCCTGGATAAGTCACTTAACCCTGTTTGCCTCTGTAAAAATGAGATGGAGAAGTAAATGGTAAACCACTCCAGTATCTTTGCCAAAAAACCTTCAAACTGGCTCACAAAGAATCAGACATGACTTAAACAACTTAATGACAATAATTTCTAAGCTGAAATAATTTAACACTTTGACATAGTTATTATCCTGAAAGATCATTCATACTTATAGGGGTGGTATGAAAACTTGATTATAATTTTAAATCTTGGTTGCAACAGTAACTGCAAAACTAAGGGATAAGGGATTTTACCTTTCTGAGTTTTCCCTTATTTATAAAATGGGGAACAATATCTTTGTTGCCTCTTTCTTTCATGTTGTTTTGAGGGAATTACTTTGTTAAACATAAGCATGAATAATGACAGCAACAACAGTTGTTGTTATTCTTTTTTGTAGTAGTAGTAGAAATAATAATAATCATTAACACTACCTTTTATCTTTACAAACTTGAAAAACTAGAATAGGGTATTAGTGGATATTTTTCCTAGTGGCATAGAACAAGTAAGTTTTAGTCTAGTTTGGAGACTTGTGACTACATTTTATGTCTCTGTTATAGAACTCTCTTTATAATGTTAAAAACTAAAATAATGAGAAAGACAGGAAAAACAATACACATAAAACATTTGAATTTTCCCTGAATATGTTTTGAAAGGCTTTCCATCTTAAAAAACTAATTTATTTGATTTGATGAGAGTAGTAGCCCATTGAATTAAAAGTGACAAAAGATTATGATAAAATAGTAGCATACTAGTCAAAGGGGGTGATATTTAGTTGGGATATCACATATGATTGATGTCACTTAGCGTCTTGTTTAGCAGCTTTATTATCTTGGTGGCTAGGTAAACAACCTGTTAATTGTCCTTTTGGTTGTAACCTTCTCCTTAAAGTTACCAGGGATTTATGTGGTAAGCGCTGTGTTATGTGAAATGTTTTAGCATCTCTATGAATTTATGGTGTTGCATAAATATACGTTATTAATATTATTAATGTTTACATCTGATACTAAATTAGAAATAGAAGCAAAACCCAGCAGGAAGCAAAAACAAACAAAAATCAACAGTTTAAGAAGGGTTAGCAGGATGAAAAAAATAGAGAAAGAAATATTTAAAGAAGATTCATCTAGGAATATTGTGAGTAATGTGGTTAAATGGGGGAAAAATCATCAAAAAGAGTAATATTGAATAGTAGCAAGAAGCAATTGGGATAAAAATCACATTTCCCTTCCAATAGATCAGTATTTTATGGAGGGGAGGGTGTATGTCAAGGGTGTAATCTGAAAGGAAATTCTAATTGATGCACTGATACTCAGTTGTAGACCTGGAAAAATTGGCATCTGAAAAAATGCTGTGGTGACAATGGACTGAAGTTCCATTGAGATTTTGGTGAATCTTTTTCTGTTGAAACTTTTTTTAAGCATAAATGGTAATGCCATAAATTCATGTCTCAAAAAAATGAAAAAGTACAGGAATGGTTTAAGAGATTGTGAATGGAAGACTAATTCAGGGTTTATTTGCATTCCTCTATATGTGAATACACTATATTGCTGAAAAATTGGGCATTTTCTTCTTTGCGTAAAGAAAGTCAAAGGCCAGATTGCTTTTATTTTCTTCAAGTTATGAAACCAGACTTATTACTCGTACCATGGAGCCTCCATCTGGGTAATAGGCTTTCAGTATGACTTTGAAGCCTTGGCCTTTAGGGTAGAATCTAGATTTTATTTATTTATTTATTTTACTTTAGCTAAATGGATTTAGCTGGATATTTGACATCTTGTTAGAAGTAGCTTATGAGAATGAGTCTGGGACCTTATATAGCTTTTGAATGTGGTTTTACACTTGAAAAATAGCAAACTTCACACAAGAACATCCCAAAAGCATGGAACTATAGACAATCAGCACCAATGAGCTATTTCATACCAAATTGGGAGGATCTAAGAATGATTATGGCCATTTAGTAGCTTTTGCTTGGTTAAGCATGTTATCTTCACATATAAGAAACTCCTATCTGATGAGATTTTGATACTAGGAAATGTCCTTTAAAGGATTTTTTGGAGGATAGTGTATTTACAATTAGATTAGAATATTCCCTTGAAAAGAAACTTTGAACTTAATTTTTTCACCTTTGAGATTTATTAATATTATTTGAGCATTATTAATAAATAATGTAGCATATTCTAATTTCATTTGTAAGATTTTATATGATGAGCCAATATGTATGAAATGATTTTCCTTGGGGCCTTCGTGATTTTTTAATATATAATATCAGCCAACTCACTACTTTTTTTCCTTCTTGAAATGTAAATACATTGCTGATGGAGTTGTGAACTGATCCAACCATTCTGGAGAGCAATTTGGAACTATGCCCAAAGAGCTATAAAATTGTGCATACCCTTTGAAATTTGTAACTACACCCAGAGTGCTATAAAACTATGTGTATGCTTTGATTTTGTAGTACCACTACTAGGTCTGTATTCCACAGAAATCATAAAAGAGGGGAAAGGATCCACATGTGCAAAAATGTTTGTAGCAGCTCTTTGTGTGGTAACAAAGAATTGGAAAATGAGTAGATGCCCATCAATTGGGAATGGCTAAATGTAAGTTTTGGTATATGAAGGTAATGGATTATTATTGTGCCATAAAAATTATGAACAAGCAGATTTTACAACTGCTTGAAAAGATTTACATGAAGTGATCCTGAATAAAACAAGCAGAATGAGAATACATTGTATGCAATAACAGCAAGAATGTGTGGTGATTGCGAGAAAACTGGGACACTAATGCTTTTTAGTGGAATTATGAGATGATCCAACCATTCTGAAGAGTAATCTGGGATCTATGCCCAGAGGTCTGTCAGACTGTGCATATATATCCTTTGACTCAGCAGTGCTATTACTGGGTCTGTATCACAAAGAAATCATAAAGGAGGGAAAAGGAACCGTATGTGCAAAAATGTTTGTGTATTTCTTTTTGTGATAGTAAAAAAAATTGTAAAAGCAATGCATACCCATCAAGGAGAATGGCTGAATAAGTTGTGATGCACGGAGGTAAAGGAATATTATTCTTCTATAAAAATGATAAATAAGCTGCTCCTAGAAAGTCCAGGAAAGATTTACATGAACTGATGCTAAGTGAAGCAAGCAGAACCAGGAATACATTGCATACAATAACAGCAAGAATGTCCAATGATCAATTATTGAAAGGCTTGGTTCTTCTCAGGAGTTCGTGATCCAAAGCAATCCCAACAGAATTTGGCCAGCAAATGCAAAATGATACCATCCAGAAAAAAAAACTAAAGAGGCTGAATGTAAATCAACACATACTATGTTCACTTTTTTTTCTTTTCTTTTTTCTGTTTTTTAAAAATCTCTTTCATGGTTTTTCTCTTTTGCTCTGATTTTTCTCTCCCAACATAATTCACAAAGCAATGCATATTAAAAATAAATTAACTTACTACAATAGAAAAAACTGTGTGGTGATCAACTATGAAAGACTTGGTTCTTCTTGGTAGTTCAGTGATCCAAGGCAATTTCAATAAATTTTGGATAGAAAATGTCATTTTCATCCAAAAAGAGAACTATAAAGATGGAACGTAAAACAACATAAGCTATGTTAATTTCTTTTTTTGTTGTTTGTTTGTTTTTTCTCTCTCTCTAGGTTTTCCCCTTTTGTTTTGATTTTTCTCTCCCAACATGGTTCATAAAGAAATGTGCATTAAAAAAAGTTAATATGCATGTATAACCAGAAAAAAATCAAATAATTAACAAAAACTTATAGCCAGCACATTGGATCTTTTTCCAAACTGTGGGTACCTCACTAATCCTAGGTGAATTTTCAAATGTCTAAACTGGTTGTCCTTCAATATTTCATTCAATTATTTTAATAATCTCTAGTATAATTAATCAGATTTTGTAGATAGTATCTTAATAATAATTTTATAGTCAAATAAGGATTTGCTGTTACAAAACATTTTATAGACTAATTTCATTTTTATAATCAGCCTATATGCATACAAATATTATCATATCAATTTTATAGTTTAGGAAACTAGCTCAGATATTTAGTAATTTTCTTGAAATCACACAATTAGTAAATGGTATGCTTAGACTCAGCAGACATTATAGAGGGTCAGAACTCTGGAGAAGTAAACTTGAAACAAGGTGTTAACTCAATGGAATTGATGAGATCATGGTTCTCTAGTTCACATATATACTTAATACTTAGTATGGTGATGTAATAGTCCCTTCCAATGATATTTCTGAATCATACTCCCATAATTCCTTTATTCACATTGATCAAGAGAATTTGTGAATATCTTTCTCTTTAGATTTATATTTATGTATTTGGGTTTCATTTGCACTACAAATATCAAATGAATGCAGATTAGTTTCTTCTATCAATCTGTTGGTGTATAAAGCTCTCACATTTTGATTAACAATAGTTAAATGAATAGTTAATTAAATTAGAGAGTTATCATGCTAGAATAGGATGAATAATAAACTTAGAGTCTTGGGATCTCAGTTCAAATGCCAGCTGCAGCATTTGTTATCTACATGACTTTGTCATGTAGTTTAGCCTCCACAAATCTCCGTGTCCTCTTCTTCAAAAATGAAGGTGGTTAATTCTTAAGTCCTTTCAAGCGTCAGTTTCATGATGCTATGATACTCACTCTTTTTGTCCTCAATAGCATTTTATTATTACAAATATATGTAAAGGTAGTTTTCAAAGATACATTTTTATAAGGCTGTGTTCCAAATTTCTCTCTCCCTTTCTTATCTCCCCCTTCCCCGACAGCAAGTAATCTGATATAGATTTAACACGTGTGATCCTTTAAAATATATTTCTAGATTTGTCATATTGTGTAAGAAAAATCAGATGAAAAGGTGTAGTGACCGCGTATTTAAAATCAGCCGGAGTCAGGAATTCAGGTTAAGGGAAAAATCTTCAATATTTATTGAAGTGAAGAGGTGAATAAAGATTGCGATAGCAAATATAGGCAAGAAAGATTGCGATAGCAAATATAGACAGTTGCGACAGCAAGCTAGCTAACAGAGAGAGATGTGAGCCGAGCCAACCGTGGCAATGGCCATCCCAAAAGTCTCTCCTCCCCTTCCTTTTCCACTCCCCCGCCTCCACCCACCAGAATCGTCATTTCCTATACAACACATCAGGACTTGCACAAAGAGTGGGTGGGGGCCATTCTTTCTCCAAGCTTATATATTAATAGAGTATGGTCCAATTAATATTTAGCCTCATGTGCTTGGGACCTCAGTGCATCAACTCAAGCCTCAGCCCATTACAAAAAGGAGAGAAAACATGAAAAAGAAAAAGCAGAAAAAAGAGGTGAAAATACAATTTTTCAATCCATATTTAGCTACATAGTAATCTCTCCGGATTCAGATCAGCACTTTTCATCCAGATTCTATTGGAACTACCTTGAATCATCATATTTCTGAGAAGAGCCTAGTTCATCACAGCTGATCATCACATAATCTTTTTTTTTTTTTAATAATTTTTTATTGACAGAACCCATGTCAGGGTAATTTTTTACAACATTATCCCTTGCATTCACTTCTGTTCTGATTTTTCCCCTCCCTCCCTCCACCCCCTCCCCCAGATGGCAAGCAGTCCTTTCATGTTGAATAGACTGTATATCCTAGATACAATATATGTGTGCAGAACTGAACAGTTTTCTTGTTGCATAGGGAGAATTGAATTCAGAAGGTATAAATAATCCGGGAAGAAAAACAAGAATGCAAGCAGTTTATATTCATCTCCCAGTGTTCTTTCTTTGGGTGTAGCTGCTTCTGCCCATCTTTGATCAATTGAGACTGAATTAGCTCTCTTTATCGAAGAGATCCACTTCCATCAGAATTCATCCTCAAACAATATCATTGTTGAGGTATATAATGATCTCCTGGTTCTGCTCATTTCACTTAGCATCAGTTCATGTAAATCTCGCTAGTCCTCTCTGTATTTATCCTGTTGGTCATTCCTTACAGAACAATAATATTCCATAAAGTTCATATACCACAATTTACTCAACCATTCTCCAATTTATGGGCATCCATTCATTTTCCAGCTTCTAGCCACTTCAAACAGGGCTGCCACAAACATTTTGGCACATACGGATCCCTTTCCCTTCTTTAGTATCTCTTTGGGCCATTAGAAACACTGCTGGATCAAAGAGTATGCACAGTTTGATAACTTTTTGAGCATAGTTCCAAATTGCTCTCCAGAATGGCTGGATGTGTTCACAATTCCACCAACAATGTATCAAGGTCATCACATAATCTTGCAGTTACTGTGTAAAATCTTCTCCTGGTTCTACTCACTTCACTCAGCATAAGTCTTTCCAGACTTTTCTGAAATCAACCTGCTCATTATTTCTTATAGAACAATAATATCCCATGATTTATATTCCATGATTTATATACTATATCTTATTGAATCATTCCCCAAGTGATGGATATCCATTCAATTTCAATCCCTTGCCACTACAAAAAGAGCTGCTATAAACATTTTTACAGCATGGGTAATTTTCCCTTTTTTTTTTTTGATCTCTTTAAGATATAGACTCAATAGTGATACTTTTGAATCAAAGGCTATGCACAGTTTTTATGATCCTCACTCTTGTCAACTGTTTAAAAATGAAGTGATCCTTAACTCCCCTACTTACTTTTCTACTACTCTGTGTTACTGATGTTTGCTAAATGGGAAAGTAGGGAACTGAGAAATATTTCATATTTTTAAATTTAATGGTGACTATACCCAGTCACCTCTATTGAATTATATATATGTAAAAAACAACCTCTATTGAAATGATTTCTTTTTCCTTAGGGAGAATTATTGGACAGCAAAAAGTCTGACAGCAGATTTTTGTTGTTTGTTGTTCAGTCATTTTTCCAGTCATGTCTAACCCTTATTGACCCCATTTTTTTTGCAAAGATACTAAAGTAGTTTATTATTTCCTTTTCCAGCTTATTATATAAATGAGGATACTGAGGCAAAAGAATGAATTGACTTGCTCAGACTCATTCAGATAAAAAGTATCTGAGTCTGGATTCAAACTCATGAAAATAAGTTTTCTGACTTCAGGTTCTGTGCTCTATCTACTGCACCACTTGACAGCTAGGATTATATACTTGAAATCATTTTACCAGGATAGAAATTACAAGAACTCTCTTGGTCTAGGCTTTAAAGATCTGGGATCATGTTCCTATTAACTGCAACAGGGTTTTGTGAAGAATAGAAGACTTAATTACAATAATTATGTTAATTTCTTTAGGGACTTCTTTTTCAATGGTTGTTCCATTCTAGTTGTTTTATCATATTTCATAACATAACTATAGTTTTCAGATTCATTGTTTATAACACACTTAATTTAATATGAGCTCATGTATTCATGACATTTTTCTCCTAGCTAAAGACTTGTATTTATGTTTGTAAATAGAGCAAAGGAATGAGAATATTTGGGGGTAATTAGTTGGTGCAATAGGGCTGCAGTGATGAACAAAGAATAAGGCCTGGAGTCAAGAGGACCTGAGTTCAAATCATAACTAATGAAGCACTGGCAATTTAATTAGTTAAGAAGTATTTGTACACTTATTATGAAATATAATTATTCGTGATCTTAAAAGTCTCTCTGATTGTCATTTTTTGAAAATGTTGAGGGAATCAGGATATAGACAATAATTGTAACTGATCTAGAAGACCATAGCCCCAATAAACAAATTATTCTACTTAGCTATATAAATAATCTGTAACTGGTATTATGAAGCAGGGAAAGGAAAAAGGACCAGATTGTTGAGCAAGGCCTCATTATAGTGTTGGCTTTGCCACTCCCTTATTATGTGACCACAGATAAATCAATTAACCTCAGTGCCTCTATTTCTTTTTTTTTTTTAATTTTTATTTATTTATTTATTTTTAAATTTTTATTTAATAATTACTTTATATTGACAGAATCCATGCCAGGGTAATTTTTTTTTTTACAACATTATCCCTTGCACTCGTTTCTGTTCCAATTTTTTCCCTCCCTCCCTCCACCCCCTCCCCTAGATGGCAAGCAGTCCTATATATGTTGGATATGTTGCAGTATATCCTAGATACAATATATGTTTGCAGAACCGAACAGTTCTCTTGTTGCACAGGGAGAATTGGATTCAGAAGGTATAGATAACCCGGGAAAAAAAACAAAAATGCAGAGAGTTCACATTCGTTTCCCAGTGTTCTTTCTTTGGGTGTAGCTGCTTCTGTCTGTCATTTATCAATTGAAACTCAGTTAGGTCTCTTTGTCAAAGAAATCCACTTCCATCAAAATATGTCCTCATACAATATCGTTGTCGAAGTGTATAATGATCTACTGGTTCTGCTCATTTCACTTAGCATTAGTTCATGTAAGTCTCTCCAAGCCTCTCTGTATTCATCCTGCTGGTCATTTCTTACAGAACAATAATATTCCATAACATTCATATACCACAATTTACCCAGCCATTCTCCAATTGATGGGCATCCACAACATTAAAATAATAATACACTTGCCTTGACTGGCTGGCTCAAAGGGAGTCTTGGAAGTATCAATGAAACCATGATGTTTTCTTGACAGACTGTTAGAGAGGAATCCAACAATGTGGATTCAAAAAGTGCCACAAATATTTACTCAAAATGTGATCAAGACAAACTTAGAGTCTCATTTTCTTTATTATAATGTAAGGATGGGAAAATTTGTGTTACTTATATCAGGGCTTTGTTATGAAGGGAACACTTTGCAAAACTTAAATAAATATGAATTATTATGATGGGGCTTTTTTTTTTTGGAAGATTAGTTTGCTAGACTTGGATTGAGCAAGATCTGGATTTAAATTTTCCTTCTTATATTTACTAGCTATGTGATCTTGAACAAGTCAATTAAACTCCATCAGTCTCAGTATTGTCATCTATGTAATGGGAATAATAGTGCCTCCAGGAGCAGTATCTACTTAAGCGAGTCATGAAACTTAACTAAGGTGATATGTGTGAAATATTTCATAGACCGTTTAAGCACTACATTTTTAATTCCAGTTGCTAGATGGTATAATTAATAGGGTGCTTGGCCTGGAATCAGGAAGATTCATGTTCATTAATTCAAATCCGATCTCCAACACTTACTAGCTGTGTGACTCTGAGCAAGCCATTTACCTTTGTTTGCTTCACTTGTTCATCTGTAAAACGAGCTGGAGAAGGAAAGAGAAAATCATTCTACTATCTTGACCAAGAAAACCCCTAATAGGGCCCTAAAGAATCAGGCACATCTAAAGAGACAGGACAGTAAGAAATTTAATGACAGTTATTTTAATATATGTGAAAAATATTTTCAACCATAAAGTGCTATGTAAATGTGAGTTATTATTGATTAATGAATTTGCTAATTATTATCCATTTACATATATTAATTAGTCCCAAGATTATTTTTTAACTGTGACATATGCTTGCCTATCTAAGATATTCAGTTTGCATGAAAGATGAAAAATGATTGTGCCCTTCTTGCCTGTAGGGAAAACTTCATGCTTATTTGAAATAAGTTCATGTATTTACTGTAATTACATGCATATTATAATGATGGAGGCCATCTTATATTGAACGATACTAATTAAAATTTAGTTTACTTTTATGTTAGTTTGTCATTGGTAAGAATATGAGAATTTTAAATGTTTCTTTGAATAGAAAAGGGAAGATTTATAATTTCTTATTTCATTATATATATCATAAGGTTTGAAACTGCAAAGGATGTTATCCTGTGCACAGTGCTGGCATACTCACATAGAGACAGGAGATAATAATTATATTGACTTAGAAAACACATTTTAACATTCCATTCTATTGTGTTTTTATTTAATTTTTCCCTCTGATTTCATTTTAATTTGGTTCAGACAGCACTGAAGTGTGATGCAATTATGTGTTTGATACTTAAACTACAGTGGGTCATTTGGGAAGTTAGTATGGTATCATAAGTGTCCTGGGTTCAGGATCAGATAGATTTATATCAGATAGATAGATCAGATAGGTTTAAGTTTTCATTATCATACTTAAATTGCCATCAAGTGTCATAAAGAGGCAGTGTGTAGAAGAGCTGTCTTTGGAGCCAGGAAGAGCTGTGTTCAAGTGCTGACTTTGATAGATCCCTGACAAGTGGTTCTGGGTGAGTCTCTTACCCTCTTCAAGTTCTAGGCAATTCTCTAAGACTATAAATTACAGAGAAAATGCTGATCTGCATTGGTACAAGTGTCTTCCTCTGTTTTGCTTATCCCTATAGCAATTAAATCACAGTCAGTTTCTATTATTTGTATAAGTGTTACTTCCCACTGTGGTTTGGAGGATTAATTAGACAGTGCAAATGAAAAGAGAGGCATTTGATGTCCTTCTGGTAGCCTAAAAGACCTGAATTTCCTTTGTATAGACTTTATTTTTGTATTTCAAAGTAGTTTCCAGCCTTGCCTGATACTTTAAGGCTACTGATGCAAGTCTGGAGGCCTAAGTCTCAATCAAAGTGAAGACTGAAGGATTTAGTCTAGATCCTGTTTATTCTCAGAGATCTGAATTGTCACTGTGGTTTTAAGTTGATTTTGTTCCCCCCCCCCTTTTCTTTCTTTTATCTATCCTTGGGTGCCATAACTCTACTGAGTTTTAAAGAGTGAAAATATTGGAGATGATTTCTTGTTCAGAATTCTGAGGTTACAAGTGAAGCCTCTCTTCTGAATCTATAGTGAATGTCAGCAGTCAGTAAATAACTATTTCAACCTTATAATAATAACAATATTAATAATGTCCTATTTATATAATATTTTAGAGTTTCTGTAGCATTTTTTCTTATAACAGAATCTTGAAGTAGGTAGTCCACAGTACCATTGTCTCCCTTTGACAGATTAAGAAACCAAAATTGATATAAAACACTTTCCACACAAATAAAGTCAGACCTAATCAGTTAGTAAAATATCAAGTGCTCATAGATAGGCTGAGCAAATATAATAAAAATGACAATTCTACCTAAATTAATTGACTCATTTAGTACTATACCAATCAAACTCTCAAGAAATTATTTTACAGATCTAGAAAAATAATAAAAAAGTTCATCGGGAAGAACAAAAGGTCAAGAATTTCAAGGGAATTAATGAAAAAAAAATGCCAATAAAAGTGGCCTTGCTGTGCCAGCCTTTATAATGTAAAACTATATTATAAAACAGTGGTCATCAAAACCATTTGGTACTGGCTAAAAAATAGAGTAATCAATCAGTGGAATAGGTTAGGATCACATGACAAAATAGGCAATAACTATAGCAATTTAGTGTTTGACAAATCCAGAGAGTCCAGATTTTGGAATAAGAACTCACTATTTGACAAAAAGTGTTGGGAAAATTGGAAACTAGTATGGAAGAAATTAGGGCTTGACCCATACTTAACACCACATACCGAGATTGAAATACCTGGGCAAGAGAAAATACAGGGGAGCCAAAATAATATATATTTAAGAGCGTTTGTTGTGGGCCAGTGATTGAGCCCACAAGTACAAGACTTGGGGAGTCAGCACTGAGCAGTTTCAGGGACACATATTTATAGGAAAAAATCACAAGAATGTTCTAAAACATTTATCGCACCAAAAATTCCATTCCCAGACAGGTGGCAAAAGTTAACAAGGAAACAATATTTCTTTAAGTTTTATGCTTATCAAGTTGTCAAGGTCTTTGGTAATAGATAAGGTTTAAGGTGGCACATCTGGGGGCCAAGTGTGCCTGCAATTGAAGACAGAAAATACCACCTGCATTAGGGAAGGAAAAGCTTGTAACAAAGTTCTGACTACAGACAGAGTTCAAACAGAGATAAATTCTCAGGACCTCAGGAGTGCAGAACACCGGACTGTGTCCCCTCGATTTCAAAATAAGATCTAAATGGATTCATGATTTAGACATAAAAGAGTGATATTATAAGCAAATTAGAAGAACATAGGATAGTTTACTTCTGAGATCTGTGTAGAAGAAAGGAATATATGTCCAAAGAAGAACTAGAACTCATAATTGAACAGCAGATAGATAATTTAGATTATAATAAGTTTAAAAAGTTTTAGTTCAAACAACACTAATGCAGACAAAATCAGAAGGGAAGCAATAAATTGGGAAATCATTTTTACATTTAAGTGTTCTGAGAAAGGCCTCATTTCTAAAATATATAGAGAATTGACTCACATTTATAAGAATCCAAGTCATTCTCCAAATGATAAATGGTCAAAGGGCATGAACAGACAATTTTCAGATGAAAAAATTAAAACTATTTCTAATCATATGAGAAGGTTCTATAAATCACTATTGATCAGAGAAATGCAAATTAAGACAATTCTGAGATACTATTATATATCTCTCACATTGGCTAAGATGACAGGAAAAGACAAGGACAAATGTTGGAGGGGATTTGGGAAAACTGGAACACTGATACATTGTTGGTGGAACTATGAACGGATCCAGTCATTCTGGAGAGCAGTTTGGAACTATGCTCAAAAAATTATCAAACTGTGCATACCTTTGATCCAGCAGTGTTTCTATTGGGCTTATACTCCAAAGAGATACTAAAGAAAGGAAAGGGACCTGTATGTGCCAAAATGTTTGTGGCAACCCTTTTTGTAGTGGCAAGAAACTGGAAACTGAGAGGCTGCCCAGCAATTGGAGAATGGTTGAATAGGTTATGGTATGTAAATATTATGGAATATTATTGTTCTGTAAGAAACTATCAGGAGGATGGTTTTAGAGAAGCCTAGAGAGACTTACATGAACTGATGCTAAGTGAAATGAGCAGAATCAGGAGATCATTGTACGTGGCAATGTCAATATTACACGACGACCAATTCTGATGAATGTGACTCTTTCCAACAATGATGCCAGTTCCAATGATCTTGTGATGAAGAGAGCCATCTACACCCAGAGAGAGGACTGTGGGAAATGAGTGTGTATCACAACATAACATTCTCACTCTTTTTATTGTTGTTCACTTGCATTTTGTTTTCTTACTCATTTACTTTCTTTTTTTTTGATCTGATTTCTCTTGTGAAGCAAAAGAATTGTATAAATATGTTTATATATATAGGATTCAACATATATTTTAACATGTATAACATATATTGGATTGCTTGCCTTCTAGGGGTGAAGGGAAGGAGAAGAAAATCTGAAACACAAGGCTATGCAAGGGTCAATGTTGTTAAATTATCTGTGCATATGTTTTGAAAATAAAAAGCTTTACATATATATGTGTGTGTGTGTGTGTGTGTGTGTGTGTGTGTGTATACACCAAAGTTGAGAATGACTGTTTTATCACTTAACCTCATAATTAGTAAGTAGATTCAGACTTTCAGACAATAGCTATAAAGACCCCTGGAAATCTAGTTTAAAGGGGGCAGCAGCATCAGTACCTCTATAAAACAAGAGGAGTCAAGGATGTTGAGGGGGTAATTGGGTTTTTAAAAAATATTATAATGGGGGAGGGAGGGAAAAGTGAGTGTTAATGTTAATGTTAAAGATTATTCCTCACCATAACAATTATTAAAACTTGAGAGGAGAGCGGTGTTCTGGAATGGACTAAGGTCCCTGGCTCTTGTTATTCCTTTAGA
This sequence comes from Antechinus flavipes, assembly GCF_016432865.1. NCBI lineage: Eukaryota > Metazoa > Chordata > Mammalia > Dasyuromorphia > Dasyuridae > Antechinus > Antechinus flavipes. The sequence goes on from NC_067402.1 coordinate 117,221,682, forward strand.
TTGAGAAAAAGGCAAGGAAGAGTTAATTTCTTTCCTTCCAGCTTTCTTGGCTCCTGCAAAAGGTGAGCAGGCACTTTCTATAAAATTATTTCTGTTTCTCCATTTTTGCCCTTATGCAGTATTCAGTATATTGGTTCATATGTCCAATCTGTGGCAAATCTTATTTCTGCATCAGATCATCAGATTGCTATGTATGTTTTCTTTTCTCCACTCACATATCCACCCTGATATAGAAGATAAAGGTTCTTTATTATCTCCTGTTTGAGTTACTGTAATATCCTTCAGCTGGGTTTCCCTGCTTTTTCTCTCTTCCTTAATCCATCTGTTTAGTTGCCTCAAAGATTTTCCTAAAGCACATATCTATGTTTCCCCCTATTTAATAAGCTCCAATGCGCATCCTATTACCTCCAGTATCAAATGTCAAATCCTCTGTCTAGCATTTAAAGCCCTTTGTACCTGGTCCCTTCCAACTTTACCTGACTTCTTATATTTTACTGCCTTTTAAGCACCTAAAATATGGCTTACTTTCTATTTTTCATACAACATGCTCTCATTATTGAAATAGGCTGCGGGTTAGTCTGCCTTACTCTATTTTTTCCAAACTTCCATACACTGTCTGATCAGTTTTCAAATTAATCTTCAAATTCAAGGCTGATTATGTCACTTCTTTCTACCAGAAAAAAAATTAGTTTCTATTGCCTCTGTGGTCAAATATCCTTTTTTGGGGGAAAGGCATTTAAATACCTTTATTTAATGACCTTCTTCTGTCTTTCCAACCTTCTTATACTTTGTTTCCATCTACATACTCTACATAGGCTTCCTTAATGACACTATTTTCTGACTATATATATTTTGGATAGTCATCCCCTATGATTCTTCCCTTCTCAGCTTTGCCTGCTGACTTCTCTGGATTTCTCCAAATTCCACCTGAAATCCCACCTTAATACCCACTTTATTATATAAACATAATTATATGTATATAAGTACATAGTATATATACTATATAGATGTTATCTATTTAGTATATATGTTATATACACATAGTGTATGTAGTATAGTATGTATGAGTACATAGTTGCTTACATGTTGTTTTTCAAAATCTCTTAGATTTTGAGCTCTGAAAGTAGGAATTGCCTTTTGCCTTTCTTCCTATTACTCATGCTTAACACAATGTCTGGCATGTAGAAGGCACTTACTTAATAAATGCTAGTTGATTGACTGACAAGAATTCTGTCTTCCACTTCATGCATCTTCACTGCACCATATTCCTGGAATTCTCTCCCTTCTCACCTTTAACTTCTGACTTTTTGGTCTTCTTTCAATCCTTAACTCAAATCCCATCTTCTGTAGAAGGTACTTTCTCTTTTCCAACCCCTTTCCTTTTCTTCTTTCTGAAATTATCTTTCAGTGACATTGTATTATCTTGCATGCACATATTTATTTGCCTATTGTTTCTCCCATTAGAATGTGAGCTGAAGGGAGAGAATTTATCCCGCCCTCTACTCTCCTCCCCCTTCCCTTGTATCCAAAGCACTTAGCACTGTGCCTGATACATAATTGACTAATATTGCTTGTTGACTGACTGCTGTATTATATGGGGGGATTATTGTGAAGTGAGTGAATAGCTGGTGTAAGCAGTGTTACAAAGTCATAGGTTTAAATATCTAGGATGATCAGACTTTTTGAAGTCTGAGGTGATTAAGATGAACATTTTATGATTTTGGCTTTATTAATAACCTAAACTCCTAAAAGACAGAGATAGTTGAATTATATAACTTTTTTAAAGTAGCTCAAGTTTAATGGGATCATTCTAATATTAGATTTGTGGTCATATGCTTGTAGCAAAACTTCTAGGTACTATCTGAACCAGATGAAAAGTTAATTGAAGAATGTTTAGCAAAATAAATTTAAAATATACAATACAACACAGATAATGTTAACATTTGTTTTCTAAGTCAATATGAATCCCACTAGGACCCTTTTCTATTTGACACTATTGGCTTAAAACAAAGGCATTTCAGGAAGCTCTAAACTTTAAAGCCTCTAATCCCCTTGGTCAGGCTAGCATCCTGATATACTTTGGGCTCAGCTTTTTACATTGCCTCTCTAAATATTGCCCAGCCTACATTTTCTAGTTCTAATCTAGCCATCTCCTCATAGTGATTCCACTCTTGTCAAGTGATTGCTCCTTTCTCCAGATTCTTAATGTCTATACTATTTAATTTCTACTTTCTATTTGCTGTCTTATATAGTTATGAATAAATTCTTAGAGGCTCATCTTCCTAACTAGATCGTAAACTCCTTAAGGGTAATAATCGTGCCATACATACTTTAAAAAATAAATTCCCCACAATTATTGTATTCACTAATTTTTTTCTTAATTATTGGTAGTGTGTACTCTTAATTTTTTGCCACATTTTATTATGATATAGGACATCATAGTATTAATAATGAGTAAACAAAGTATTGAAATCTTGAATTGAACCATTATTCCATATTGAAAAGTAATAATGACAGGATAAGGTTAATTGATTGTAAGTTGATTATATAAGACTTTAATTTCAGAAAATGACAATAGCTCACAGTTTATAAATATTGATACTATATATATTTACATTATATATGTATATTTACAGTGATGGCTTTTTTTAAAATAACTTTTTATTGATAGAATTCATGCCAGGGTAATTTTTTTTTTTAACAATTCATCAATGGATATGACAATAAGAGCTTGACTACCTTTTGGACTGAATGAAATTAAAAAAAAAAAAAAACTAATTAAAAAAAAAAAAACATTGATTCCCTTTCTCAAAAAGCTAATTTTAAAATGAATTTACATATTAAATACAATGTGTTTTCACCAAAATTGACTTGAGATTTTACAACTTAAAATCAAATTTATTTCTGCCTTAGGTCAGGAAGAAATCTAATAATTCATGAAGACACATATTTACATATAGGGCTCCTTATTAGATTGGAAGTTCCTGGAGGGCAGGGACTGATTTTTACTTTTTTTTTTTTTTGGTAAACCTTCTTTCTCACCCAGCATTTAGCATGGTGTCAAATAAATATTTATCAATTAATTGGTGGATATAAATATTCAAGAATGAAGTTTCATGACTTTGGAAGAAAAGCACATGGGGATACATAAAATATTTGAATTGCAGTACATTTATAACAATAGGCCATCTTCTTCCAGATATTTGCAACAGTTAGAATAGTATTAATCAAGTCTTCCTAGGTGATTCTTAGGAATCATTTTTTTCTTTTTAATAAATGGACATAAAATGCATAAATAACATTAAATTTGTGTATCATAAATAGGTGTTTCTGAAGTCCCCCAAAATATTTTTCAAAACAGGTTAAACATTGCCCATACTACTCATTTATCAATCAAGCTATGTATTTAATACTACAAAATTATCTATCTTCCTTCTTGTCTAAATAAGTATGGTATAAATTAGCTGATTCAAATAAGTAAAGGCTTAATATATGAGCACCATATTTGTGTAATAATTATTCTTGCTATTTAAAGATAGTAGTACAGTATTTCACTTTCTTAATTGAATATAATGAAATTACCCTTTTTGAGGACAACTGTGGATTAGGATGCCAGTTTGGGAACCCTGATTTCATGCAGTTTCCTTGGCGTTGATTACTTGTAGACTTTGTGCTTTGATTCTTTCAGAGAATCTCTGTCTCAAGCAAACATCTGCTGCTGTCATTTTCTCAGCAATTGTTTTCCACAACAAGAACCCCTTTTAAGGAAACCAAAATGTAAATCTTGGCATGAGATACCATCCTTCCCTGATTTTACATAATAATTGTGCATCATACTGAAACAGCTTCGGTTGCCTTGCTCATTTTTGTCCCCCTTCCCTATCCTGCTGGAATCTCCTTTTTCCACTTTAGTTGTGACTAAAATTATCTGTGAAAATTACCCGAGGGTACACATAGCAAATTAAATAGAATTTTGGAATTCTTTTTCCCCAGAATAGTTTTATCATATGTATGAGATTATTTCTTTTTCCTAAATTCATCTTTTTTTAGACCCATATTTTAAGATACCATCACAAATAAAAGTTCATTTAAAAACTGAGTATATACATATCCATGAATGATCTGAAATATCTTGGTATACTTTCTATTTTTCATACAACATGCTCTCATTATTGAAATAGGCTGCGGGTTAGTCTGCCTTACTCTATTTTTTCCAAACTTCCATACACTGTCTGATCAGTTTTCAAATTAATCTTCAAATTCAAGGCTGATTATGTCACTTCTTTCTACCAGAAAAAAAATTAGTTTCTATTGCCTCTGTGGTCAAATATCCTTTTTTGGGGGAAAGGCATTTAAATACCTTTATTTAATGACCTTCTTCTGTCTTTCCAACCTTCTTATACTTTGTTTCCATCTACATACTCTACATAGGCTTCCTTAATGACACTATTTTCTGACTATATATATTTTGGATAGTCATCCCCTATGATTCTTCCCTTCTCAGCTTTGCCTGCTGACTTCTCTGGATTTCTCCAAATTCCACCTGAAATCCCACCTTAATACCCACTTTATTATATAAACATAATTATATGTATATAAGTACATAGTATATATACTATATAGATGTTATCTATTTAGTATATATGTTATATACACATAGTGTATGTAGTATAGTATGTATGAGTACATAGTTGCTTACATGTTGTTTTTCAAAATCTCTTAGATTTTGAGCTCTGAAAGTAGGAATTGCCTTTTGCCTTTCTTCCTATTACTCATGCTTAACACAATGTCTGGCATGTAGAAGGCACTTACTTAATAAATGCTAGTTGATTGACTGACAAGAATTCTGTCTTCCACTTCATGCATCTTCACTGCACCATATTCCTGGAATTCTCTCCCTTCTCACCTTTAACTTCTGACTTTTTGGTCTTCTTTCAATCCTTAACTCAAATCCCATCTTCTGTAGAAGGTACTTTCTCTTTTCCAACCCCTTTCCTTTTCTTCTTTCTGAAATTATCTTTCAGTGACATTGTATTATCTTGCATGCACATATTTATTTGCCTATTGTTTCTCCCATTAGAATGTGAGCTGAAGGGAGAGAATTTATCCCGCCCTCTACTCTCCTCCCCCTTCCCTTGTATCCAAAGCACTTAGCACTGTGCCTGATACATAATTGACTAATATTGCTTGTTGACTGACTGCTGTATTATATGGGGGGATTATTGTGAAGTGAGTGAATAGCTGGTGTAAGCAGTGTTACAAAGTCATAGGTTTAAATATCTAGGATGATCAGACTTTTTGAAGTCTGAGGTGATTAAGATGAACATTTTATGATTTTGGCTTTATTAATAACCTAAACTCCTAAAAGACAGAGATAGTTGAATTATATAACTTTTTTAAAGTAGCTCAAGTTTAATGGGATCATTCTAATATTAGATTTGTGGTCATATGCTTGTAGCAAAACTTCTAGGTACTATCTGAACCAGATGAAAAGTTAATTGAAGAATGTTTAGCAAAATAAATTTAAAATATACAATACAACACAGATAATGTTAACATTTGTTTTCTAAGTCAATATGAATCCCACTAGGACCCTTTTCTATTTGACACTATTGGCTTAAAACAAAGGCATTTCAGGAAGCTCTAAACTTTAAAGCCTCTAATCCCCTTGGTCAGGCTAGCATCCTGATATACTTTGGGCTCAGCTTTTTACATTGCCTCTCTAAATATTGCCCAGCCTACATTTTCTAGTTCTAATCTAGCCATCTCCTCATAGTGATTCCACTCTTGTCAAGTGATTGCTCCTTTCTCCAGATTCTTAATGTCTATACTATTTAATTTCTACTTTCTATTTGCTGTCTTATATAGTTATGAATAAATTCTTAGAGGCTCATCTTCCTAACTAGATCGTAAACTCCTTAAGGGTAATAATCGTGCCATACATACTTTAAAAAATAAATTCCCCACAATTATTGTATTCACTAATTTTTTTCTTAATTATTGGTAGTGTGTACTCTTAATTTTTTGCCACATTTTATTATGATATAGGACATCATAGTATTAATAATGAGTAAACAAAGTATTGAAATCTTGAATTGAACCATTATTCCATATTGAAAAGTAATAATGACAGGATAAGGTTAATTGATTGTAAGTTGATTATATAAGACTTTAATTTCAGAAAATGACAATAGCTCACAGTTTATAAATATTGATACTATATATATTTACATTATATATGTATATTTACAGTGATGGCTTTTTTTAAAATAACTTTTTATTGATAGAATTCATGCCAGGGTAATTTTTTTTTTTAACAATTCATCAATGGATATGACAATAAGAGCTTGACTACCTTTTGGACTGAATGAAATTAAAAAAAAAAAAAACTAATTAAAAAAAAAAAAAACATTGATTCCCTTTCTCAAAAAGCTAATTTTAAAATGAATTTACATATTAAATACAATGTGTTTTCACCAAAATTGACTTGAGATTTTACAACTTAAAATCAAATTTATTTCTGCCTTAGGTCAGGAAGAAATCTAATAATTCATGAAGACACATATTTACATATAGGGCTCCTTATTAGATTGGAAGTTCCTGGAGGGCAGGGACTGATTTTTACTTTTTTTTTTTTTTTTGGTAAACCTTCTTTCTCACCCAGCATTTAGCATGGTGTCAAATAAATATTTATCAATTAATTGGTGGATATAAATATTCAAGAATGAAGTTTCATGACTTTGGAAGAAAAGCACATGGGGATACATAAAATATTTGAATTGCAGTACATTTATAACAATAGGCCATCTTCTTCCAGATATTTGCAACAGTTAGAATAGTATTAATCAAGTCTTCCTAGGTGATTCTTAGGAATCATTTTTTTCTTTTTAATAAATGGACATAAAATGCATAAATAACATTAAATTTGTGTATCATAAATAGGTGTTTCTGAAGTCCCCCAAAATATTTTTCAAAACAGGTTAAACATTGCCCATACAACTCATTTATCAATCAAGCTATGTATTTAATACTACAAAATTATCTATCTTCCTTCTTGTCTAAATAAGTATGGTATAAATTAGCTGATTCAAATAAGTAAAGGCTTAATATATGAGCACCATATTTGTGTAATAATTATTCTTGCTATTTAAAGATAGTAGTACAGTATTTCACTTTCTTAATTGAATATAATGAAATTACCCTTTTTGAGGACAACTGTGGATTAGGATGCCAGTTTGGGAACCCTGATTTCATGCAGTTTCCTTGGCGTTGATTACTTGTAGACTTTGTGCTTTGATTCTTTCAGAGAATCTCTGTCTCAAGCAAACATCTGCTGCTGTCATTTTCTCAGCAATTGTTTTCCACAACAAGAACCCCTTTTAAGGAAACCAAAATGTAAATCTTGGCATGAGATACCATCCTTCCCTGATTTTACATAATAATTGTGCATCATACTGAAACAGCTTCGGTTGCCTTGCTCATTTTTGTCCCCCTTCCCTATCCTGCTGGAATCTCCTTTTTCCACTTTAGTTGTGACTAAAATTATCTGTGAAAATTACCCGAGGGTACACATAGCAAATTAAATAGAATTTTGGAATTCTTTTTCCCCAGAATAGTTTTATCATATGTATGAGATTATTTCTTTTTCCTAAATTCATCTTTTTTTAGACCCATATTTTAAGATACCATCACAAATAAAAGTTCATTTAAAAACTGAGTATATACATATCCATGAATGATCTGAAATATCTTGGTATACTTTCTATTTTTCATACCCAGTTGTAATTCTATGAAGCTTCCCTCAGGTACCCTTCTCCTTCACTAAGGAAATACTTAATTGTGACAGAGAAAGAAAGGACCTTAAATGTAGAAAGATCCTTAGGTTATTATTCAATCCACTTATTAATTACTTAATTGATTAATTAATTAAATCCCTTCATTTTACAATTAAAGAAACTGAGGCTTAGAAAAGTAAAGTGACTTGTACCAAACCCTACTAGAATTAAGTGACAGAGCCAGAATTTAAGTTTATATCAGCTCCTTAACAAATTTCCCAGGCCAATCACATCTGCATTTCTTACATGGCTATGCTACTTTGCACTTCATCATATTTAGGATCAAGATGTCTTATTCTCTTTCTTGCCCTACCCAGCATCCTTTTTAGCTTCACTTTATGTGTTGTTATCTTCCATTAGCTTGCAACTTTCTCGAGGTCAGGGACTATGTATTTTTTTTAAAATTTTATATTCCCAGTATTTAGCACAATGTGTCACAGGTGAAGGCAATTAATGAAGGTTTATTGATAAATACTCTTGTTCCATATCCATGGGTCTTTCTATCATACACTATTTTGGTGTGTGTATGGGGAAGTCTGCTTTCTCTTCTATGTAGCATCTCTTATCCTAGCCCTTATTATACCTTTAATATGTAGGACACTCATATTCCAGGATTACAAAAACTTGTCCAACTCTTAACCTGTTATCCCAGATCCTGAAGATGTGCTGGAACTATAACATTCCTCTTTTTTTTAGTTTCGCCTGATTAATATGAGGACATTGATGTTTATCCCAAAAAACTTCTATTTTTCCTTCTTATCTTCTTCACAAACCACAAGTCCAGGATTGGTCACAACCAGCAAGTTAGAAAAAGGCAGTCAAAGATAAAACTTAAAATTAGAATAATTTCATTTTCTCTTATTTGCTTATGTTATCATTATTTTATGTCTCATTATTCAAGCTTCTATTATTTATGTAAATTAACCTTAATTTATTTAAGCTTCTAGATACCTGACTTTTGAAACCTCTTTGTGCTATTTGCCTTAACTTACTTATGATTCATTTAAATTACAACATTCTTGGATTGCTTTGAAGGCTTGGCTTGTAGACTTTTAGTTAATCTCTGGTTGGAACTTAATGTAATCTTAGCATTTCAAAATTAGAAAGAATCTTAAACACTGTTTGAAATCATTTAAGATTTGTTTGAATGCTTCATGGATAGAGTCACTATCTTTTAAGATAGTCCAATTTCCCTTAGTAGATTTTTGGGGTCTCTTAAAGTCTTATAGAATATGTGTTAAGTGATAGTAATTAATATGACAATAATGTAAATGTTCACTGGTTGGGGAGTAGCTAAACCAATTTGCAATATGAATGTAACCGAATATTACTGTGCTGCAAGAAACTGTAAGAAACAATATGATGAATACTGAGAAATATGGAAAGATTTACATGACCCATGAAGAGTAAAATGAATAGAGCCAAGAAAGTAATATTTTCAGTGATTACAACAATGCCAATGGAATGATCACCCATAAAACAATGAAAATGAATATTGTATAATTGCAAAAAATAAGTATATCCTCAAAGAAAAGCACATGATAAAGTATTCTCACTCTATATCTTTATAGAGGGTAGAGAACAACAGGTACATTGCATATATTTTCAGCTTTTTCTATTTAGAGTTTTGCTAATTTTTTTTTCTTCTTCTTTTCCCTTCTTCAAAAAATAACTTGTTTTATGGAATCCTGGGAGAAAGTCTGCTGATATAAAAAAAAAAAATAACAACAACCCATCAACCAAGAGATAACAATAAAATCTATATTAACAAAAAACAAACAAAAACCCCAAACAACAAAGCTTTAAAAGATCTGTTTAAGAGATAGCTATGCCAGATTCCACTGAGATAGTCTCGGCTAATTGTTTGCAATTGAATTGGAAACTTATGGTTCAGTGGGAAATATTAGATTTATTGGCATCAGGGCAAAGCAATATGCACTCTTGAATCAAATCTTAAAGTATTTTTAACAGTGTGAAGCAACTACATAGTAAAGATCCAAAGGATTGAAAAGTTTCGGGGCAAATAAGGTTCATTTTTTTTCAGTTGTGTGCTTTGCATATTAGCAGGATACAAGGAAAAACTGCTTCACTGATGAAATGGTAAAGTTGCAGCAGAAGTAGAAAACTATTTTGTTTAAAAAGCAGCAGAGTAACGAGCAAGTTAATCTTCAATTTCTATTCTTGTAACAAAGAACTTTTTAATTTAAAGGAGCAAAAACCAACATCCCTGAGACAATTTTTCAAAAAAGTCATTATTCTCCTCCTAGTCACTCTATAGAGCCCAACATGATTTTCCATTGAGGAATACCATCTGAAAATGATGGCCTATGTGAAGATTTCCTTCATTAAAAAATTATTAGGAAAAAATGGAAGGAAAGTAATTATGAAAAAATGAATTTAAAACTTTAGTACAATGTGGTATCTCGGCCTGGCTATGAGCATAATTCATTGTATTAGCAAAGTCATTTCACTTTTCTCCACTTAAGTCTCCTCATCTGTAAAATGATTGGACTAGATAATATGAGATTCCTGCTACTCTGAAATTCCATGATTATATAACTCTAAAGCATTATTGATAGCTTACTTTGTGGTTCATTAATCTATTTATATATACTTTATTAAACTTTGTGCCATAGCGATTTATCATTTATAGTTCAAATTACAGTATTTTCAGTTGGAAGGGACTACAGAGGTTATTTAATCCAATTCACATGACCTCTATAGATATCCCTGGGCAGGGGTTTCTCCTGCCTCAGTGGGGCCTTCTATGGCTGAGGGCAGTCATGGGTGTAAGCTGAATTGGGCTGATTTTCCGGTTTCGGTGATGATGAGTCCTAATAGCGCTAGGGTGTCGACATTTGTTATGAAGATGTGTTGGATATCTCAGGAGTTGCTGTTAATTATTAGTCACGCTATAGATAGTATAAAGCCAATATCACCCATTCGGTTGTAAAGGACGGCTTGCAGGGTGACAGTGTTTGCATCAATTTGTCCAAATCATCTTCCAATGAGTATATATGATATGATTCCTATGCCTTCTCATCCAATGAAAAGTTGGAATAGGTTGTTAGCAAAGACAAGGATGATTATAGTGAATAGGAAGATAATTAGATATTTTAAAAAACGATGTATGTTAGGGTCTGCGTGCATGTATCCTGTTGAGAATTCTAGGATAGATCATGTGACATAAAGCAATAGGAAATAAAGCAATAAAGTAAGAAATAAAGCAAAATAATACTTTTATTTGGAATTGTACCAAAATTTTTGGTTCCTAAGACCAATGGATGACTATTATCCTTTAAAAGTGGGAAAGCCATGGGTTTTAAGCATGAGTTCAAGAGTTAGCAGTTCTTATAACTTTCTCAGGCATACAAGGAGATTTAAATTCCTAAATTTAGATTCACAATCTAAGGTTTTTGTTAAACTATATTTGCAGTATGTAGGGACGAGGATGAATTTGGGACTTATGGAAATCTGTAGGTATCATATATTATGTCATATCACATATCGTGTCATATTTATCTATATATCTGTCCATTAATCCATGTATTTATTTATCCTTGTATCCCTACCTCCTCCTAGCACAGTATTTTAATAATTAGATACCTCATAATTATTAGTTGACTGTGTTGATACTTAACTATACGTATTCTCTCTATTATATCCCTGCATTATAGTTAACCTCTGTTTGAATACTTCCAATGACAGAAAGCTCACTATTATATATTGTATTTGGTTCTGGGCATTACATTTTATAAAATACATTTAGAAATTGAAAAATATCTATAAGAAAACAATTAATATGATAAAGGGCCTTGAGATTATGCAATGTGAGGGTCAGTTGAAGGAAATGGGGATTTTTGCCCTAGAAAAAAGAACACTTGGGATTAAAATAGATGTGGTCAAACAATAACACAACTGCAAAAATAACAGTACTATTTATACAATGCTTTAACTTTTACTAAGCACCTTGCATATGTTACCTCATTTAAAGAGCTATGATATGAAGAGTATATTAACTGATTCTTTTTGAACCCAGAAGTCAGTACTAGGAGAAGAGTAATAGTGGAGAGGCAAATTTTGGTTCCATGTAATGTAATGGGCTGAAGCTCGGGTTGATGCACTGAGGTCCTAAGCATATGAGGCTAAATAGTAATTGGATCATACTCTATTAATATATGTGCTTGGAGAAGGAATGGCCCCCGCCCACTCTTTGTGCAAGTCCTGATGTGATATAGGAAATGATGATTTTGATGGGTGGAGGCAGAGGGGCAGGAAGAGAGACAGGGAAGGACTGCTGGCTGGCTTCTTGTTACAGTTGCTCACATTGCTATTGCAATCCCCCTTCACATCAAAAAGAATAAAGATTGAAGATTTTCCCTTAACCTGAATTCCTGACTCTGGCTGATTTTACAATACGCCGTCATCACAATGTACGGGGAGAGTTCCTAAGAGATAGTTATTCAAAGAATGAAAAAAAACCTGTCTCTGGAAGAGAAGAGTCCTTCTTCATTAGAGGTCTTCAGAAAAGTCTGGATGATATTGTCTCTGGAATAATATAGAGGAGATTTTGGATTCATTTATGAGTTAGAATAAATAGTCTTTGAGGTACATTTTAGTCTTGAAATTTTTTTGATTCAGGGAAGGGGTCAAGATAGTGAACTCTGAGAAATATAAGGAGAGAATTGATTTTTAAAAAATTGTAGACATGTTGCAATTTTTTCTTTGAAGAAAAAATGTATGTTTGTGTACATTTATAAAAGGGACATATATATACATATATATATGTATATATATATATATATATATATACTTTTCCAATAAATAACCCCCTATGGTAGCATTATTTCTATAGGAAAATCAGATTTACTTTATATTATTTCCACTTACAGCAATGTTTCCTAGAATATAAGCTTGCCATAAGCTTGATTTCTGCCTGTAATAGCAGATATTTTTCTCTTTCAGTGTTGTTGTAAAATGAGAATGGGAAAATGAATATTAAGATGCTTTGCAAAGCAGTGTAAAAATGTGAGGGATGATTATTACTAACATATTATACATCTTTTAAATAATACTTCCAAAAGAGTCTTACTCCTATGCTTCATTAGGGCAGGAACTTGACCTTTCATTGCCCATAGCCATGTTTATGGAGTTCAGGCTTTGGCAGATCCTACCCAGTTGAGAAGGTTCTGAGGATAGACTTGGTAATGGATCAAACATCTGCTGCATGGGGAGTGACCTAGTCAAATCTTGGAAAGGCTTAGCGCACATGTGGCCAAAAGTGATAAGTATGTTGGTGATAAGAACCTTTTTTAATTTGTTTATCTTTCTTGTTCATACTTGAAGTCCAGGAGTCACATATTGGCTTGATTTCTAAACAAATCAGTATTTTTCTTGATCTGCTTTGGGCTGGTTCACTTCAACTTGGTCAATCTGGTGGGCCCCTGATCTCTGGTGCTTATCATATTGGAGCTAGACTAAGATGCCAGACTATCTATCTATCTGTCTATCTATCTATCTATCTATCTATCTATCTATATACAGTTATTGCTTCTAGCCCAGTAGAAATACACATTATTAATTTAGATAATAGGATCACTTCGTGGGATTCCCATACACACTAAATAGCACCTGGTTCTAAATTATCTTCAAAGGTATATAGGAGTTGAGCTATATATTGGAGCAGAAGTTAATGGTATTGATAACACATTTCTTTCAAATATCAAATACATATGTTCAGGTACTTGTACATGTGTAACTGAGATTCCTTAATTAGTAGTGATATTTACATATATGATATGGGCATATATGTATAGAATGTATAGGTATATTATGCCTTCTGTATGCAGAGTACACATGATTGTATGTATCCTAACATTTAAAGGATATATGAAATCCACATGAAAGTGTGTTTTTTTCTTTAGTTTTTTTTTTAAGGGTATGTAATTTTGTCAGTGACCATTTTCCCTCTCCCAATGAAGATATAATCCTTTCCATATCTTAGCAAGCATTTTAGGCACAGACACAAATAAACACATTCTACTTCTCAGCGTTGTTGTAAGGATAAAGTGAGATACTATTTGTTAAATACTTTGCAAACCTTAAAGTACCATTTAAGAGACAGATAGAGAAAAGGGAAAGGGGGAAGAGGGGAAGTAGAAAGGGAAGTAGAGAGAAAATCAGAGTACTACTAAAGAAAACAGAAAAAATATCTTATTTTTCTTGATTTGAAAAATGAAAAGACTGAAAATTGCCTTTTAGCAACTGCTCTTGGGAAAAAATTCACCTACTCTTCAGTTCTGATATGGTCTATTTGTAAGTTCCCAGTTCCCTAGAGGCCTAGTGAATTGTGTCTTCTGGAATGTTTCCCTAAGAAGATTGTCCAATCTAGGATTGTAGAGGGCTGCAGGCTCAGTAAACTTCACTTATTATGAGACTTTCACATAATGTACCTCTGTAGAGGTGTCTCTGCATAATGTTGGGTTGAATTGTTGTCTTACAAACATCAACTTACAGTGGGTAAAATAGATTATTTTCAGAAAATTGGGCTGTAGAATTGACAAAACTATTTGCTCCCTCATGTGTAATTCTTTTAAGATACAGTTGCTAAAATTTGCCTCTGTTACTAACATCTGATTTGAGCAAAATTCTCACTTATTTAAAAAATTCACATTGATAAGGACTTCAATGATTGGGGATCAACTTTATGGGCCTATTGAAGTAAGTTGAGATAATTACCATTCCTTTGTTCTTTATAAGGAAAAATAAAACATCCTTAGTAATTTATTAGCCTCAGTATTTTATAGATCTAATAATAGAGGAAGAAGTATACATTAATAGGAGAAACTATGGCATTATGTAAGGTGAAATTTTTATGAAGCCTCAAGCTTTGAATAATAATGTAGAGGAAATAATGATTATGTTTAATGGAAGCAATATTATCAACCATAACCAATTACACCCAGCCATTTGAAGTAACGGCATTTCTTAATTATCTGTGAGCATTTTCCCCATTTGCTCATTTGGATTACAATCACGGAACTTAAACAAAAGAAGACCTGAATTAAGAGATCAATTCCACATTCCTAGATAGTTAAATATTTAATTTAATATTTAATATTAAAATTCAAAGACTGTGTTGATCCTTCCATTAGTTTGGAATCACAATTGGTCTTCAAAATTAAGGACTGATTTGATTTTTTTTTTTTTTTTGCAGATAGAGTAAGTGACAATAAACTTTATAGGGGGCATAGCATATGTCTCTTGAGAACTATAAATTTCCTTTGCCCTTGAGAAAAGCACTCAACCTTTTCCCTGCTTCCTCCTCGCTTGGAGTTTTTTTTTTTTTTTTTTTTTTTTGAAGAAAGAACTCTTGTAATTGTATAACCTGGTTATTCTGGCTTTATAGAAAATCAGGAAATAGAAAAGAATGTGACAAAAGAGCCAATGAACATCCGAGCCCTTGCACTCCATTGGTAGTATGATTGTAAGAGGAAAGTACATTATCCAGGCAGTGGGTAAGAGAGGAGACAAACATGATTAGTGGCCTAAGTAATCATAGGTGAAAAACTGTGAAGCAGGAGAAATATCAGAGCAAGCTGAGAGACCCTTTGTAATGAGAGTGTGCAATGGGATACAAAATAGAAAGTTTCAGGAGAACAGAATGAATTTTTTCCCTTGAAGAGGAGGAGAAGGCTCATTACATTGAGATAGCTGAGTATGTCCATCAGGTCGAGCTGCTAAAGAACATGACAAACATTGTCTGTAAGAAAATGATAGCACTCAACTTGAGCTGAACTCTAGGAAGTGGAAATTCAGAAGCCCATAAATAGGGCCTTGAAGAATTACCAATACCCTCTTGGAAGCTAGGATGTAGGGAGGATTGAATTTGTATATGGAGGAGAAAATCAGAGCCTTCTTCCTTGCCAGAGTTTAACGCAGGTAGTAGCAAAAATCATGGCAGGAGGGAGAGGAGTATACCTTTTATGGGCTTAGACACAATGTTGTTTTGTGATCTTTGACCTGTAAATAAAACTGTTCTATGTTTGAGCTTCACAATCCTAAGGGCTTTTGCAATCTCAGTGGCTACCTTTAGGAAACTATCCCATCCTGACATTTATAGGTTACATCTCAACAAGGGAAATTAACCAATGAAGTGTAAGTTTTAAAAAAAAAAAAAGGTGTAAATTCAAAGTATACTTAGATTTTTGTGCCAGGAGGAAGCATCTAGCCCAAGGGTAACACATATATTTCATATTCAGTTGATTTTATACAAACAATGTATTTTTGTAGAGTTGCATGTAAATGGGTTGTTTTTGTTAGTTGAAATATATTTTAATGTAATAAAAGAAACTGACTATTTAAAGGAATCTCGAGAAATATTTAAGTAAATGATTACTCTTTAATTGTATTTTGTTTCTGTAAATCTGGTTTTGCATTTATTAGATATATTCAAATGGTGAGTTATAATATACCTTCTTTTTTAATTTTATAATAAGTTTTTATTGATAGAACCCATGCCAGGGTAATTTTTTTTTACAATATTATCCCTTGCACTCACTTCTGTTCCGATTTTTCCCCTCCCTCCCTCCACCCCCTCCCCTAGATGGCAAGCAGTCCTATATATGTTAAATATGTTGCAGTATATCCTAGATACAATATATGTTTGCAAAACCAATCAGTTCTCTTGTTGCACAGGGAAAATTGGATTCAAAAGGTAAAAATAACCCGGGAAGAAAAACAAAAATGTAAGCAGTTTATATTCATTTCCCAGTGTTCTTTCTTTGGATGTAGCTGCTTCTGTCCATCATTTATCAATTGAAACGGAGTTAGGTCTCTTTGTCAAAGAAATCTACTTCCATCAGAATACATCCTCATACAGTATCGTTGTTGAATTCTATAATGATCTCCTGTTTCTGCTCATTTCACTTAGCATCAGTTTATGTAAGTCTCTCCAAGCCTCTCTGTATTCATCCTGCTGGTCATTTCTTACAGAACAATAATATTCCATAACATTCATATACCACAATTTACCCAGTCATTCTCCGATTGATGGGCATCCATTCAATTTCCAGTTTCTAGCCACTACAAACAGGGCTGCCACAAACATTTTGGCACATACAGGTCCCTTTCCCTTCTTTAGTATTTCTTTGGGATATAAGCCCAGAAGTAACACTGCTGGATCATACAATATACCTTCTTAAAATTCATATAGCAATGAATATTCCAAATCCCAAAATGTTAACATTTCCTTCTAAAATTTGAATAATTTATTGCTTATATTATACTTCTCATATGTCCACCATTTTTAATGATTTAATTTATTTCATTTATTCCATAAAGGAGAACTTTGGATGTACTTATCTTTGTGCTTTTAAGTTCTTCCTCAACTATTATAAATCTCAACCCTTGGATAAAAGCAATTTTATAGAACTCAGCAGCTTTGTTTCCAGAAAGAAAGAAAGAAAGAGAGACTCCGTGGTCATCTATTTAAATTTTTTCTTCCTTAACACCCTAAAAATCTCTTGTCTTTCCATAATGCCATTTCACAACCATGATTCATCTTTGCCCTCCCTTTCTTCTGTTCCTTCTTGGGTTACTTTGAATTTTTGAAGACTATAACTAAATTATGCTAAAGACCAAGCAAGCAAGTCTTTATTTCTGCTCAAATTGGTTCTTTATCATATTGTCTCTAAAGGCTATTCCAAATCTTGTCTATATTTCTCAGGTCTTCAGTCCTCTGTACCTCTTTGATGGACAATATTACTTTCAATAGAAAGTTTTGTTTCTGTTTAATAGAACTTCAATAAACAGTATTCAATGTAACAATATTTATGTTCCTTCTTCTCTCCTCAAAAGTTAGCTGCATCTTCACTTGTTTGTTCCTTTTCCTTTGCTATCTCAGAAAAAGAAATGTTCTTGATTTTTGTAAGAAATATTTTCCTCAATTATATAAAAAAAATTAATTAACTTAGTTTTGAGTTCCAAATTTTCTTCCATCCTTTTTCCTTGTCTATCCCTGAGACAATAACCAATCTGATGTTTTACATATGCAATCATGCAAAACATATGGGCATATTAATCATGTAAAGAAAACAGACCAAAAAAAAACACAAAAAAAAGTGAAAAATAGTGTGCTTCCATGTGCATTCAGCTTCAAAAATCAGTTCTTGCTTACAAAAGCTAATCCCTTCACTTTGTTCTGAATGATCCAGCTTCACCTACTTCCTCTATGATATATCTGATTATCACTGTCTTTGCTATGTCTTTAAAGTTTCTCATAGTATTGAATACTGTTGTACATATAAAAAAGCAGAAAGAAGAACAATATACACAAAAGAACAATAACATGATTAAGTGATTTGACCAGAGTTGTACAGTTAGTTAGTGTTTGAGACCAGATTTGAACTCATGAAGATGAATTTTCCTGAGTTTACACCTAACATTATTCACTGGGTCACCTAGCTATCCCAGTGAGACTGATTAGTTGATTTCAATTTAGCCAACATTTATTAAGCATCTATTTTATCACATTATTTATATTATATTTTAATATCCCATGCCAGAAAGCAGAGAGACAAAAATACAAGAAACAGTTCCTGCCCTCAAACAAATGATTGCAATTTTGGAAGGAGGGTCACATGGGCTAAATCTAGAGTTATATATATTCTAAGCCTGTGCAAAAGCATTGGGACAGGGAATATGATTGTTGAATTTGTCAGCTAGAACTTAGAATGCAAAAAAAAATAGTAATAAATACTGGAGAAGTCTGAGACAGATTGTTAAAGGCCAAATGAATTTGCCTTTTATTCTTAAAGGTAACATGACAAATCTGCAAATATTCACCTGAAGACATTTTAGTGGGAAAGTGATTAGGTCAAATCTATGTTTTAGGAGTATTAATTTAGTCATTGTATGGAAGATGCATTAAAGCCAGGAGACAAGTAAGCAGGGAATTATATAAAAGACTACTATAATGGTCCGAGGAGAAAGAGTCACAAGGGCTTAAAATATGGTGGATGGCTATCTAAATTGAGAGAAGATGAGGGGAGGTCCTAGAGTTAACCACTTATTGAATGTGGTGGGATGAGAGAAAAGGAAGATTTGAGAATGATTTCAAGGTTATGAAATTAGGTACTAAATTTTGGGTATTATAATGGTACCTTCAGTTCAAATACAGTTACTTGGAGAAAGGACAGGTTTGGAGGTATGGGGTCAATAATGAGTCTGTACTGGACATGTTCCCTTTCAGATGTTTATGGGGTCTCCAGAGGGAGATGTTTAGTTGTGTAAGATGACATTGGATCAATATTAAGAAGATGGGTTAGAAGTGGGTACATACACCTAGAAGTATAGTGAATATAACCAAAATCAGAGAAGCTAATGAAATCGTCAACAGAAGAATATGCAGGGTAAAGGTAAGGGAGGCAGGTTGAACTAGCAAAGGAAGTCTAAGAAATAGTCAGAGACATAGGACTATGTAGAAGAAATACTTGAACATAGAAGAAATAAAAAAAAAATACTTGCACATAGAAGGCATTAAACAAATATTTATCAAGACAAAGTGAATGAAGTAGCACGTAGCTTAGATAAATCTTGATAGTATTTGTACATTTTTTCCATGTTACTTTCCAAACAAATAAACAGGCCAACAAAAAATACAAATACACTATTTTCCTCAAGTACATTTTAGTATGCACAAAAAAGGGAAAGCACGCAGATCATACTTGCAGGCTTCTGCCTCCTTCTAAGTATACTTTCAGTGACATTAAAATTAGTGTCAACCCATGCAATTATATGTTTTCCCCCTCTCTTTTAAAGTAATGGTTCTTTTATCTAAATTTTATCTCCTACTGATGCATTTAATAATTACTTTGGCCTACTTCACTTGCATTAGGCTTAGAAACCAGACAACCTGAAAAATATTAAAGAGCTTAAGATTAATTCTTTAATTCAGTGCCAGTTCTTTTCCACTGAATAAATATGCTATCAGAGCTTTTCTTTTGTTTGTGGTCTCTATTAACTTTAATGGGTGGGCATTGCTCAATGGGAATTTTTAAAAAGGCATTTTTGAAGATCTAATGTAGCATTATTCTCCTCAGCTTTCTTTCCTAATGGCCGATATGATCTACAAGTTTTTAACCACTTAATCTTATGGTTTTAAAAGATGATAAATTCAAGCACAGAATTCATTGAAATGTGATATTCAGTAGCAGATGTATCATTAGTTGTATCCTTTTGTTTCTCTGGTAGGCCTAGAAATATTCCTAAGACTGTGAATTCCTTAAGATCAGGGTCTAATATTTGTTTCTCTTTTTATCTCTCTTGATAGCTAATTAGTGTCCGCATATAATAGGTATATAACAAATTCTTGTTAAATAAATGATAGCAAGAATGGTATTATATATATATATATATATATATATATATATACATATATGTATATATACATATGGAGAGAGTAGATGATTATAATATATACATACACACACACACATACATACATGTACCTTAAGCATCTATTTTATCACATTATTTATATTATATTTTAATATCCCATGCCAGAAAGCAGAGAGACAAAAATACAAGAAACAGTTCCTGCCCTCAAACAAATGATTGCAATTTTGGAAGGAGGGTCACATGGGCTAAATCTAGAGTTATATATATTCTAAGCCTGTGCAAAAGCATTGGGACAGGGAATATGATTGTTGAATTTGTCAGCTAGAACTTAGAATGCAAAAAAAAAAATAGTAATAAATACTGGAGAAGTCTGAGACAGATTGTTAAAGGCCAAATGAATTTGCCTTTTATTCTTAAAGGTAACATGACAAATCTGCAAATATTCACCTGAAGACATTTTAGTGGGAAAGTGATTAGGTCAAATCTATGTTTTAGGAGTATTAATTTAGTCATTGTATGGAAGATGCATTAAAGCCAGGAGACAAGTAAGCAGGGAATTATATAAAAGACTACTATAATGGTCCGAGGAGAAGGAGTCACAAGGGCTTAAAATATGGTGGATGGCTATCTAAATTGAGAGAAGATGAGGGGAGGTCCTAGAGTTAACCACTTATTGAATGTGGTGGGATGAGAGAAAAGGAAGATTTGAGAATGATTTCAAGGTTATGAAATTAGGTACTAAATTTTGGGTATTATAATGGTACCTTCAGTTCAAATACAGTTACTTGGAGAAAGGACAGGTTTGGAGGTATGGGGTCAATAATGAGTCTGTACTGGACATGTTCCCTTTCAGATGTTTATGGGGTCTCCAGAGGGAGATGTTTAGTTGTGTAAGATGACATTGGATCAATATTAAGAAGATGGGTTAGAAGTGGGTACATACACCTAGAAGTATAGTGAATATAACCAAAATCAGAGAAGCTAATGAAATCGTCAACAGAAGAATATGCAGGGTAAAGGTAAGGGAGGCAGGTTGAACTAGCAAAGGAAGTCTAAGAAATAGTCAGAGACATAGGACTATGTAGAAGAAATACTTGAACATAGAAGAAATAAAAAAAAAATACTTGCACATAGAAGGCATTAAACAAATATTTATCAAGACAAAGTGAATGAAGTAGCACGTAGCCTAGATAAATCTTGATAGTATTTGTACATTTTTTCCATGTTACTTTCCAAACAAATAAACAGGCCAACAAAAAATACAAATACACTATTTTCCTCAAGTACATTTTAGTATGCACAAAAAAGGGAAAGCACGCAGATCATACTTGCAGGCTTCTGCCTCCTTCTAAGTATACTTTCAGTGACATTAAAATTAGTGTCAACCCATGCAATTATATGTTTTCCCCCTCTCTTTTAAAGTAATGGTTCTTTTATCTAAATTTTATCTCCTACTGATGCATTTAATAATTACTTTGGCCTACTTCACTTGCATTAGGCTTAGAAACCAGACAACCTGAAAAATATTAAAGAGCTTAAGATTAATTCTTTAATTCAGTGCCAGTTCTTTTCCACTGAATAAATATGCTATCAGAGCTTTTCTTTTGTTTGTGGTCTCTATTAACTTTAATGGGTGGGCATTGCTCAATGGGAATTTTTAAAAAGGCATTTTTGAAGATCTAATGTAGCATTATTCTCCTCAGCTTTCTTTCCTAATGGCCGATATGATCTACAAGTTTTTAACCACTTAATCTTATGGTTTTAAAAGATGATAAATTCAAGCACAGAATTCATTGAAATGTGATATTCAGTAGCAGATGTATCATTAGTTGTATCCTTTTGTTTCTCTGGTAGGCCTAGAAATATTCCTAAGACTGTGAATTCCTTAAGATCAGGGTCTAATATTTGTTTCTCTTTTTATCTCTCTTGATAGCTAATTAGTGTCCGCATATAATAGGTATATAACAAATTCTTGTTAAATAAATGATAGCAAGAATGGTATTATATATATATATATATATATATATATATATACATATATGTATATATACATATGGAGAGAGTAGATGATTATAATATATACATACACACACACACATACATACATGTACCTTCAGTATCTATACATCCATTCATTAATTCATTATATATCTAATATGTGTAGAGCACAGAACTAGGTTCAAAAGAAAATAGGAGGGCAAATACAATTTGCAATCTGCCTTCAAAAAGACTAGAGTGTTGACATGGGCAAAGATAAGAAGTCAGATTATAATAAATGCATAATTGGAGAATGAAGTGCTTTTCAGTCAGTGGAAGGACAGATTGCTTTTATGTATTCTAATCCTAAACTACCTCAGCTCGTCATTCTGGGTGACAAGTTGCTTTTTAAGTAATAATCAAATAATTATCAATTTAAATAAATGAAGAAGAAGAAACATCATTGCCTTTACTATTGCAACTTAGGATCATGGCATCTTTCCATATAATTATAACTGAAGTCTTGCAAATGCCTCCCCCATTAGTATGTGAACTCCTGGAGATCAGGGGCTATCTTAATTTATCTTTGTTTTTATAGTACTTTGCATATAGTAGCTTGTAAAAATGCTTTGTTTATTGTAGTGGAATTCATAATGGAAAGACAAGAACATGGTTAGATTCTTCAGATAGGTCACTGTGTAACAAGCCAATATGGCAAGAGTAAAGAGACTCATAGTCATAAAGAGGCTCTGGTAGTGTCTATAAAATATATAGGAAAGTGTTAGGGAAAACAAGGGAGTTTTAATGGGTGAAAATCCATCATACCCTGTAATCTTAGAAACCAGGGAAGGTCTGTGGCAGTAGTAACTCTGAAACTTTGTGTGGCTATTGAGCTAATATGGTTTACAACATGTTCAGCCTTGACTCGTCTCACTCTTAATATGTTCTAGCATGTTTATCTTGGATTGAAGAATGGTTGGAATTGAGGGGAAATAAAAATGCAGTCTGGAAGTGTTGGAAGGAAATTTGTGCACTTTTGTGTAACAAACAAAAAACCAGAAACAACAAACCCCAAACCAGGGTAGACAGATGGGTCAGCAAGTCCAAGAAGCTACTAAATGCCATGGAAACTCAGAATTCAGCATCTTCCTTAGGATGATTCCTGTCACTATTTAGGATTGGCCAGGTGCTCTGATCATATGAACCTGAGCAGTTTTCTATTTATCAGGAGACAAGATTTCACTCAAAATACCTAATAAATGACAAACCCATTTGTATTTAA
Organism: Antechinus flavipes; assembly: GCF_016432865.1. Lineage (NCBI taxonomy): Eukaryota > Metazoa > Chordata > Mammalia > Dasyuromorphia > Dasyuridae > Antechinus > Antechinus flavipes. The sequence goes on from NC_067402.1 coordinate 117,245,175, forward strand.
ATTTATTGTTTGAATTTTAGGTTGAAAGTTTGACAGTTATAATAAAAATAATAAGAACCATTATGTTAGCAAATCCCAAATAATATCAAAAAGTTGTATACTTGCATATATTTATGCAGAATGCATACTTTTTTCAGTGAAATATAAATGAAGTTGAAATTGAGAAGGAAACTCTAGAGCAGTTATCCTAGTTATTCTAGTAAATAGTTAATATAGATAAGAACTCTAGCTAATTAGCTGTTTGGTTCACAAAGAGAAGATCGTAGAAAAATCAGAGCAAAAGTTATCCTAGTTAGCTGCCAATATAGACTTTCATACCAAAGAAAGAGATCGAGTCTCTCACTGGCATAATTGATACATTAATCAATCAAACTCAAAGAGGACAGAAAAGATATTCCCTGAGACTTGGACAATTTAGGCCCCCTCCATAGCCAATGTGTTTTTTTCTTTAATATTAAAACAGAAATGTTAAATTCTTTAATAATAAAGATAGTATACTTTTCCGTTGCAATCATATATATAACAGATGCCCAATTAATTGCTCCAAATAGCTGCTCCTGGAATATGAAGAAAAAAAATCTTGAGGTTTAATTTTTTGCCTAAATTTTTTGCACTGTTAAAGGACTCTGAGGAGGGGAAGGAGGAATTAAAGAAGATGAAAAACCATGGGGAACATAAGTAAAGAGGAGAAAGAAAAGCAGAAAAAGAAAGACCTTAAGGAAGAAGAGAGGGAACTGAGGAGGAGGAAAGCTCAGGTAGGAGTTAGCTATGGTAAATGGCTAATGGGTTAAAGGAAAAGAAGATTATCTGTCAAGGTGTTGATGAAATACTAGAGGACCAATAATAGCTAGCATTTATATAGTTAATATACATTATCTCATTTGGTTTCATCAAATCCATACTACAACTAATCAGAAATTAGTCATGACTGCAAAGTTAAAGAACCCTTCACCCCCCAAAAAAGAAATAGCAGCTTGCCATATTTATCCTCCAGAGAAGCTATTAGAAAAAATGATAAACAAGGATAAAGGGCAGGAACAATTTGCACAAATGCTCAAATATAATGTGTCATATTTCTGTCATGGTGATGTGAATGACATCTCTGCCCAAAATTCAAGTGGATTCTCAGAGTAGAGAGGGTAAAAAGCCTCAAATAGCATGATTCAGTGGAAAGAGCCTTGACTGGAGTCAGATGATCTTATTTAAAATTTCACCTTTTATGCTTTCTAACTTTTGATCTTGGGACTTAACCTCTATAGATCTCAATTTCCTTATCTGTAAAATGAGGGGACTAAATTAGATCATTTAGATCATTTCTAAGTCCCTTGTAGTTCTAAGCCTAAAGTCCTATGAATGAATCTCTGTTCTCTAGGATATAAAAACAAAGGAAAAAAAAAAGATCTAAGAGACAGAGGGAAATTCTGAGCTGTGTGAAGAAAAAATGTCATGCAGCTTGTATTTTTTTCTGATTTTCTTTAGTGATCTCTCTCTCTCTCTCTCTCTCTCTCTCTCTCTCTCTCTCTCTTTCTCCTATTTTCTCCTCTCCTCTCCTCATCTCCTGTCTACCCCCTAATTGTTTTAAAGCAACCATACTGAAAAAAAAGTAACATTAATAAACATTTTAAGGCCTCTGTATAACAAATACTTTGGTTATCAGTTAGCCATATTTTATAGTTGTACAGCTTTTAGCATATAAGTCCTTCTTCTGTTGACTTCTCTGTCTCTGCCTCTCTGTCTGTTTCTCATTCTCTCTCTCCTTTCATGATTTGCTACAATGATATTTTCATCCTTCAGAAATGCTAAAACTAATAAAAGAAATTATGTATTTTTATCTTACTTTCATCAAAATAGGAAAAACTGATTGAAGTAGAAGTTACAGGAGACTTCTGGGGAAGAGAACACCACATTTTAGAATTTATGTTAAAGAAAAGATTAGCTAAGAATAGTTTGACATTCACTCTAGATTGTTGTAAAATGGATTTCAAAAGATTCTGAGAGGATAGGAAGAATCCAATATACTTAAATTCTACAAAGGAAGTGAGCCAGGGAAAGAAGGAAAGTTATCAAGAATAAAATTCTGAAGACATATCTATGTGTGAGTGTGTGTGTATATTTGTATGCATGTTTACATATGTATGTATGTATATATAATACATATTCACTATATATATATATATATATATATATGTAATACATATGCACACACTCATCACATAATACACATATAGAGATGCATCTGTGCTTAAGATCAGGGACTGTTACAATTTATGCTTGTATTCCCAGCCCCTAGTTCAGTGACTGACATATTGAGTAATAAATACCAATTGAATGAGGCTTCTGTTTCATTAGTGGATCACTTCTATGGACAGGGATTTGATAAAGTTTAAAGCTTCTAAATATCACATACTTTGGTTATCAATTGTTATCCATATTATTGTGGCTATACAACTTTAATAAATGTCTCCCTCCTTTTGGACTCTTAAACTTGCTTACACTGAAAAGATATTATGATGCCTGGAGAAAAAATCTGTTTACCTATCTATGAGTATGGCTGAATCAGATGTCTTTGAAAAACATATTTTCTGTGACTCCCCTGGGAGTCAATATTTATTATTGCCCTGAAAAATCTGCAATATTATAGCCAGAGAGCGATGCTGCAAAATTTTGGTGAGTAAGACTCATGTGGGCTCAGGGCCATTTCCATGGTGGTTTGGCTCTTTATCTGAGGCTTGGAATGGAAAATTTAACTCACACTGAAGAGAGAACCTCAACAGCCACTGCAAATGACACCCTGGAGCCTATAGAAAACTTCAGATTGCTTCAGGGCTGGAAGCAAGTAAAGATACAGAAACATAAAAGTTGAATTCAAAATGTAATAGAAAAAATGAAAGAGAAGATAGAGGAGGAGGAAAATGAAAAAAGAAATAAATGGACTGCTTTTTAAAATTCAGTACTTTTATCAAAATCTTAGGGAGTAGTGTACATTTTATTCCTTTCTGAGTTCCGAGTCTTTGAGCATATAATGAAAACACCTTGACTCTTCAAAGTGCTTTGCATTTTGGGGGGAAGATTTGGGAATTTCTTACTGTTATTCTTCATCCAGGAAGATGTGAAGTAGTATTACAGACTTCTTAAAAGTTTATTTTTATTTAATTCAATTATCATAAAAGCAATATATTGCAATTCATGGGGAAACATGAAGGAACATTGTCATGAATTTCAACTGTCTTATTGTTATATGTATGTGTTGCAATTTTGTCCTTATTGTTTACTATGTAGTGGTGTAGTATATTATTTACAGATAAACTTGGATTAATACACAGATATATTAAATGATTAGCTCTGATCCTATAGTCAGGATGATAGAAAATGAAATAAGGAATATCTCAAATCCTATCTGATCTCTCAATCCACTAAATCACTGTGACTTCCTTTATTTAAAAATCCAAAGCTCAGTAAATAGCCTCAAAATTTCACAGTAATCCATGGCCTAACACCACAAGCACTAAACTTATTTAGAATGGACCCAATCTTAGGATTCTCTCAAAAATCATATTTATTTGGCTTATGTAAACCCATCCAGAGTTTCCTATGGGAAATTTCTGAATTCCACAGGTTGAGGTAAGCCTGTCCCTAGCTCTGGTACAAACATTCAGGGTAATAATGAATATTGGCTGCAACCCAGTCTTTATTTCACCCTGCAGAATACAGAGAGAATGCATAAAAGACTCAGAGTCCCTCTCCAATGAATTTGCTGTCACTACCAATCCAAGGGGCCTATGTATTTCCTTAGATTCATAGAGCCATCTGGAGTTTGGATTCCCTTCAGAATACAAAGAAACTTAGGATCACCAGAAAGTCACCCTATCATTCTGATGAATACCATTTTAATCCCCAGGACCTAGTGAAAATGCCAGGTATATGTAACTACATTAAGGACTTGGTTTCACCCCTAAAAGAAAATGAACTTGAAGTTCCTAATGAGACAACTCCTTTCCCATTAGAAATTTACTGTGTAAGATGGAAGGCAGTTTACTTTGGGGTCCCCTATATACTACCTGTATCATGAGAGGCAGACAAATATGGCATATAGAAAGCCAATTTCAGATTCAGAAAGATGTAGGTTCAAGAATGTACTATCTTTATAATCCTGGCTAAATTGTTCAACATCTAAGTATCCCCAGGAAAATCTTAAGACTGTTCTTCATTAAGTTGTGAGAAACAATAAGATGACACTTTGAAAATTTCTTTATCAAGTTTAAAACATTATAAACGTCATTGTTTTCATTGTTGTTTGTGGAATAACTACAAGTCTTCTTTAGTACAGGGAATTTTCTTTCTGGGATTTCTTTATGGCAAAGAAATCAAAAGTTCAATCTCAAATTCCAAATCCAATCATGACACAGTCCCTTACTGTGTGTTTCTCCAGTTGTAAATCTACATGTATGATCCTCATTTCTCCAAATGGCTGTCATTATCCACAAACTTCCTCTTCTCTCTCTGAAAAAGGCTAAATTCTAGAACTCTCTAGGGAATTCCTCTTCCTCTGCTGTTCTTGAGATTAGGGTCCATATCTCTCCAGGAATTATTAAGGAAATTCTCTTTCTCTCTTGGACCAAGAGGTTTCATGCTCTGCTTTAAATCTATGATTTCTTAATTTATCTGCTCTGTTGTTCAATATTTAGATTTATCTACTTTTCTATAAATAGGATACAATCTTTTTTCCATTTTATGTAACTTTTTATTTTCCCCAATACTTGAAAAAATAGTTTTTAGCATTCCCTTTGTAAAATCTTATGTTCCAGATTTTTCTCCCTTCCTTTCTCCTTCTTCCCTCTCTTAAAAAGCAATCAATCCAATATAAGTTAAACATGCGCAATTCTTCTAAACATATTACTATATTCATCATGCTGTGCAAGAAAAATTAGATCAAAAGGGAAGAAATACATGAGAAGTAAAAAATAAGTAAAGAAACAACAATAAAAGGTGAAAATACTATGCTTTGATCCACATTTAGTCTCCATAGTTCTCTCTCTGGATGCAGATGGCTCTTTCCATCACAAGTCTATTGGAATTGTCATTAATCACTTCATTATTGAGAAGAGCCAAGTCCATAATCTCGTTGCTGTGTACAATGTTCTTTTGGTCTTACTCATTTCACTTAGCTCATGTTCATGTAAATCTATCCAGGCCTTTTTGAAATCATGCTGCTGATCATTCCTTATAGAACAATAATATTCCTTTACAATCATATACTGTCTTATTCAGCTCTTCCCTAACTGGATGGGCATCCACTCAGTTTCCAGTTCGTTGCTACCACAAAAAGGGCTGCTCCAAATATTTTTGTATATAATATCCCAGTTTTCCCACATCTCCTCCAACATTTATCATAGATCTTAACCAATCTGAGAGGTGTGAAGTGGTTCCTCAGAACTATCTTAATTCACATTTCTCTATCAATAGTGATTTAGAGCATTCTTTCATATAGCTGGCTTTACTTTCTTTATCTGAAAATTGTCTGTTCACATCCTTTGACCATTTATCAATTGGGGAATGGCTTGTATTTTTATAAATTTGAGTCAATTCTCTCTATATATGACACAATCTTGAAAATAATTTTTGTTGTTGTTCATTTGTATCCAACTCTTATAACTCCATTTGGGGTGTTCTTGGTAAAGAGATTGGAAAGTTTTGCCATTTAAATATCTAGCTCATCATTTGGAATTTGAGATTGAACTTTTGATTTCTTTGGTATAAAGAAATCCCAGAAAGATGAATCTTCCTGATTCCAAATTCAGTGCTCTATCCCCACTATGCAAGTATTAGATATTTAATTTTATTAAAATATTATGACTTTTTAATATATAGAAATTGATCAGACATTTTTCTATTAGCATTAAAAAGTAAACACACATGCCTTAGTAAATTATTTCCCAGTATATAGTAAAAGAAAAAACAAACAACTCTTACTGTTAATGATATTGTAAAGAATTCCCCACAAATGTTGCAAAGAGAAATTGCAAATAAGAAATTCCTTATATTGAAATGCTGAATTCTCACCAGATATAAGATAGACATAGTTATAAGATACATTCATTATTAAAATCTCAGAAACAAATCAAATGACAGAGTAGGAGAATGAACTAAGAAAGATATAATGGCCTGTTTCTATGAAATCCCTCAATATCTACTATGTTTAGTTGCTGTTTTCATCTTTTATTAGATATTTTACTGCTGAAATACCAGGGAGCATCTGCAGCTTTCAGGGCTATTCTCTTACCACAGGTTCAAAATATTCTTTGGATCTTCATCGATTCTAAAAACATACTTCAGGAGACCCTACTGATGTGTTTCCACAAGGAATCAGAACATACAGTTAAAAACACAGTCATTTAATTAATTAGCATAATGTAAAAAGAAGCACATTGCCTACAATCTTTTGGACAAATAGTCTGAGATTTTACCAGGTGTTAGAATTAATTTTGTTGTTGTTGTTGTTATAATTAAATTTAAAAAATAACTATGGATTTTTTTTTTTTGCTTCTAGTTTTCAGCTTCAGCAAAGTCCTTGGCTATAGTGTTCTATCCCTCAAAAGAAGAGTGGGTTCTACCAAAATTTTTCAGTTTATTGACCCAATAAATTTTTAAAGACCTTTTCGCAAAGTAACAGTTCTCATCTTAGCCACAGAAAAAAGGATACAAGTTCTCCAGCAAAAACAAACAAACAACAAAAACTCTCAACAACACCACCACAAAATTAAAAAAACAAATCCTTTGTTCAATTTTCTATTTTTTTTATCATGTTGAAATGTGACCCCTTCAGTAAAATCTATAATGTTTAGTAGTAGATTGCTTAGCTCTTTACCTCAAAGAGGAGTGGTAGTCTTATTTGGATAACTAGTGTCTACAGATTCCAGACTGCCTTTTTTTTTTTTTTTTTTTTTTTTAAATTGAGGCAAGGGATTAAGTGACTTGCCCAGGATTACACAGCTAAGAAGTATTACATGTCTAAGACCAGATTTGAACTTAGATCCTCCTGACTTCAGGATTAGTGCTCTATCCACTGTACCACCTAGCTACCTTAAGTCTGTCTTTTGAAACCCTAATTTTGTGGTCCTTGGACTTGGCTCTCTGTATTAGGATCATCATGCTAACTTAAGGTAACATTAGATTTTCATCTTTGAGGATTAGTACAATTTTAGTCCATACTTTGTAAAGCCTATCCCTCAGCTGCTGCTTATAACCTCCAGGATAGGGGATCTTGGTAAAGCCTCTGAACCCCTTTTCAGAATGTTTTTAAATACATAAAAGAAAAGTACATAGAATTACAAAGGACATGGATTGTAATGATATACCAATATAATAATAGTTTTTAAAGTTCATATACCTTAGTGAAAAATCTCATGCTCTATCTAGAGTTTTGGTGCCTCTAGTTTCTCAACTTAAAGTACCTCCTAGTTTTCTGTGTTGATTATTTGAGGAAAAGGCTAAGGCTGGCAATTCAGGTCTCTCCCCAGGGATATTCCTGGTCTTTCATATGTATATGCAGACAGCAGAACCTGAAGAGGCTTTGGGCTTATCCTTATGCTGAACAACAACAACAACAAAAAAGGGCAGAATCCTATGGGGAAATGAATCTCAGGTGGAGACCATTGAATTAGGAAGATCCAGCCATTCTATCAATGGGTATTATTTTGATATGAAGCCTTGGTAAGAGCCATTGGAAAAAAAAAATGTGAATAATACTTAAGAAGTCTCCCAATGAAATTTAAATAAACAATTCCCCCACACCCTCTGCTTGTTCACCTACTTTTTACAAAAAGACAGAAAACAACTTCTGAAGCTGTTGATAAGTTAAGCATGGGAGTCCACAGGGGAAATTACTTCAGCACTTCAAAAGATTTCATCCATGCTGATACTGCTTCCATTCCTACAGATCTCGACCTCTTCAATTCTAATATAATTCCATGAGTTTCTATAAACAAAAATTGCTATCATCTGTTACTCAGCTTGCCAGTTCTTTCCATTCTATGAAATAACTATCTGTATGGGCATTACTATGCATGTGTAATTAATAGTGCTTGGATCTAGAAAGATAATAATAAAGCATGATAGTCCCTTCCTTCAAGGAGTTTACATTTTGTTGAGTGTGAGGAGTGGTTATAAGCAAATAGACATCATTTGAGGAAGAAAAAAAGAAAAGACTAACTGGAATTAGGAGGGAACAGGAAAGGTTTCTTGGAAGGAATGCCACTTGAGCTTTATTTTGAAGGAAGATAAGGATTTGGGGATCTTCTCCACCTTTGATCATGAGATGATCAATGAATCTGCGATAGATATCCTTGTATGGAAGTTGTTGTTGTTCAATAGTTCTAGTTGTGTCCAATGCTTCATGACTCCATTTCTTGGCAAAGATACTTGAGTAGTTTGCCATCTCCTTTCCTAGCTCATTTTACAGATGAGGAAATCGAGATAAATGGGGTTAAGTAACTTGCCCAGGGTCACATAGCTAGTAACATTTAGGACAGATTTGCACTCAGGAAGATGTTAAGTTTAGGGTTAAGTCTAAATGCCACCAAGTTGTTCTTAGGAGATAGGATTTTCCATAGTAGGTATATTGATGAATGAACCTCAGAGAACCCAGGCCCTTTACCACAAATGATGGGGAACCAGAAATTAGAACTTCTGTGGAGAAAGGGTTAATTATGGAAAAATATATTCCCTCTTAAAAGTTTGGAGATTAGGAAGGAAGAAAGATGAATATATAAAAATGGCTTCCTTATTTATTATTGGGAGTTAATTAGATAGAGTTCCAAGAACCCCCTATTCTAAAGGTATGATTCTATGATACAAAGTGAGTAAATAGTGATAAGCTAGAAATTGGGCCTGTGATTTCACTGGCATGGGAAACCCCTACTAATACAAGTTGGCATCTGCTCTTAAATTCACTGAGACTTGTCTTTAGCAAAGATGGCAGACATAAGACCAGCAGCAGTGGCAACATTCTCAAGTATAACCTGAACCAGATTAAAGTATAATTGGAAAGTATTTTGTCAAATGAATAAAAATACAATAAAAGACAGATATTCCATTTTAAAACTAAGTCAATCTGTGGCCCACAGGGATTCACATATACAATTTAGGAGCCCCATTTCTATTTGAGTTTGACATCACTGGCCTGTATCTATGAGAGTTTAAGTCATAGGGTCAGAAGATGTGACTAGGATCAGAAGATGTTTTGATTAGAAATTGTACCCAGATTCTTTACCCTTGAAATTTTATCTCTTATGCTGCTCTATGTAAGGATATACTATACCGGATTCCATATTTAAGGATAATTGGTTGGTTGTCGTCCTTCATTCTGAAAAAAGATCAAAATGGCATCACCATGTTGAAGTCAAGATACAGGGTATCTGACTGTGACTGAGCAGATCAATACAAGCTTGGAATAAGTACAAATAGTCCATATGAATATTTGGAGAAGATAGATGGTAAAGACAGTAGGAGTAGGAGACATTACCTTTGGAAGTCATCATCAGAGATCTATTTTGTATCCAGATTTGTTTTTTCTTTTGTTTTCAAAGGATTGTCACAGTGATTGTCTAGAGTCACAGTGATAAAACTCCTTTCCCAGAAACCAAAGGACATAATAAAACAGGCTATTATCACAGGATAGAGTAAGATGTTAGGGTTTCTTAAGTTTATCACAATGCAGTCATGAAGCAGAATCCAGAAATAAAAATGTACATTGGTCAGACATCTAGTATCAGAGAACCAAGTGAATAGTAATGTTGATCCAATTATCATGGCTTCTGCTTATATATCAAACTTATAATTATTGAGTCTTTGGGATACATTTGCTTATGTGATTATTTTTATAAATCTGTAACATATATTTCATGGTACAGATAAGGACAATGAGACTCAGTGATATTAACTGAGGCTTAAAGTGTTTTCTTATGCTCACACAGCTGGTGAATATCAGAAATGAGATTCAAAATGAAGTCTTCCTCACTCAAAGTCCAGCATTCTGTCCACTTTTTGACAACCTCTAGACAGAAAAAGCAAAAGAATCAGGATTTGAAATCCAAATTTATAATATAAATCCAAATACATAATATATTTGTGCTCATATGAATCTCTGACTCCTCATACCTGATCTTGGAGAGTCAGATCACTATATTTTATGGCTATAACAAGACAGACGACTAACCTTGGCCAGAGTAAATGCTTACAAACTACTCTGGGAAATAGCATGGATATTAAAAAAGGAAATGTATCTGTTCCTGAGTCATTCAGTTAAAAAACATTTATTAAGCAGCTACTACATGCAGACATTTAAGCACTCAGAATACAAAAAGGGGCAAAAGATAGTCACTGTCTTTAAAGAGCTAAAAACCCAGTGAGAGAACAAGAAAACAAAGATGTACAAAAAAAAAAAAAAAAAAAAAAAAAAAAAACAAAACGATATCCAGAATAAATTCCTCCAGAATAAAGAGGAAATAATTAAGCGCAGGTAGACACTAGAGATTGGGGAAAACTTCCTATAGATGAGTTTTTAGTTGAGACTTAAAGGAAAACAGAGAGGTCAGTAGATGAAGATGAGGGAACTCAAAATTGTAGGTGCGGGGGGTAGCTAGAGAGTTTGCCCAGAGTCAAGAGATGGAATATTCCTTTCATGGCATTGCAAGGAGAGTGATATCACTAGATCAAAGAGTATATGACAAAGACATGTAAAAAGACTGATGGGAGCTAGGTTATGGAAGCACTTAACTTGTAAGGTCAATCAAAAGTCTATATGAGGAGTAATATAAGGAATAAATGCTAGAAGAAAATATAAAACTCAAAGTAGACTTTGTTAAATTGAACCTAAATGAAAGACTAAATCCCTCAAATATGAGAAGATGACTTTAAAATGAGGAGTTTTCTTGTTCACTTTTAGGACCACACTTTTCTTTAGAAATGATAGTTATAAGGTAATTAATGGGACACTGCAAATTAATTGCTGAGGATAGGGTGAAAGAAGGGGAAGCATCCAAAGCAAGAAATTGCCAAACTAAAAGTGAAATTGCTGTATATATACATAATAGCATCCATTAAAAGTGTCTTCCAACACTGGAAAGTTTAATCACAGTTGCATTCAAATTATTTGTTACACTCTATTTCACAGTTATACAGCTTGGGAAATCTATGCGCCATTAAACATGATAGGTTCAATGTTTTTTATAATATCTGGTCAGTAGTGGAAAATTTTGTTAGCTAATTTTGTGAGTGAGTTTTGGTTAATTTTAACAATAACAATTAAAAAACTATGAGTACTGCATCCAATCCATAGACAAAAATAAAATTCAAATAGAACTGAGTTAGAAATAGATCTCAAGGGGAAAATAGTAATACATTGTTGTTCTGGATAACAGTATCCATCATCATTCTTTAAAAAAAAATAAGCCTATCTGTGCCTTTGATCACATATCGCTCCTCATTCTAATAGTCTGCTGTTTAACAGATGGCTGTCATCTTCATTAGATGCTATTAATTCTAACACTGGGAATAGAAAGCTGATCTTGAAACCAGGAGGACATGGGTTCAGGGCCCTCTTTGATATATATTAGCTCTGTGACCCAGAACAAGTCACTTAATTTCTCTGTGTTCTGGGATAGCTTCTAATTCTATTAGTTGTGAAGAAGGTGCCAGCTTTTCTTAATAGAGGATGTTTCCTTTCCTGGGAGTTCCCCAAACTAAACAAATCACAGAAATAATATTTATCCTCTCTTAGCATAATAAAATGTCTATGAAGTTGACAAAAATTTTTCAAAAAATCAATCTCTTCCTTCCCTAGATAATTATGAATTTTAGGTGGAACAGATAGCCTTTTTATGTTAAAGGACTAGTTAAATAGACACAATGTTAGTTTGGGAAAGAAGTGAATACAAAGTGTAATTTAACAACTCACTGACAAGATAGGATGATAGATTTAGAGGTAGAAAAGTTCTTGAAACATGGCTCTGTTCAACAATGAAAGGTTTCAAACCAGTTCCACTTGTTCAGTGGTGAAGAGAGCCATCTACACTCAGAGAAAGGACTGTGGAAACTGAATGTGGACCACAACATAGCATTCTCACTCTCTCTGTTGTTATTTGCTTGCATTTTTTTTCTTTCTCAGTTATTTTTCTCTTCCTTCTTGATCTAATTTTTCTTGTGCAGCAAGATAACTATATAAAAATGTATATATATATTGGATTATATATATATATATATATATTTAACATGTATTGGACTACCTGCCATCTAGAGGAAGGGATGGGGGGAAGGAAGAAAACATTTGGAACAGAAGTTTTTGCAAGGGTCATTGTTGACCCATGCATATGTTTTGTAAATAAAAAACTTTAATAAAATTTAAAAAAAAAAGAAAAAAAGAAAAGTCCTTGAAGATTATCTACTCTAACCTTCTCATTTTACAGATGAGGAAACTGAGGACCAGAGAGGTTAAGTTGCTTGTCTGTTTATTAATACTAAGTAACTGAAGAGAGATTTGAACCCATGTCTTTTCAGTATTCTTTCTACCATATTTTATTGTCTCCTATTGATGGACAATATTTTGTAAAAATTACTTGTATTAACATAAATGGGAAAGGGGGTAGTAAATAGAAATCCTTCATCTCTGTTCCCTTCCTTTCACTGCTGCAAGAGACATTTGACAATACTTTAAAAAATGATATTTTCAAAAAAAATTCTCTTTTAAGCAACCTTTATTATGTACAAGAAAACTATTTTTCCATATAAGAAAGGAGAGAAACTTTTGATATTATCAGTTAAAGCAGAGTTAGAGTGTCTCTTCTGAAGTTTAGGAGAGGCAATATTAGATCCAGTCTCCCAGATCCTGATATATTCTCAGTTTATTGCTTGTTGCCACAGTATTTTTCCATTATGTGTTGCTTGAAGATTTCAATCTTCTCCGGATGGCAAATTGGACACACCTTCTAAGCAAGAGTGATACTTTTGTAGTGGGTAGACTTCTTCCTGGCATCTTAAATATGTTTCACTCAGTATCTGACAAAAGTAATCTGGAGAGCATAACTTTGCAGCTTAGAAGCCCTGGATTCTAATTCCTATTTTTATAATTTTACCAGCTCTTTGATTTGTTGAGCAAATCATGTCATATCTCTGGACCTAGTTTTCTCATTTGTAAAATGAAGAGATTGTATTTGATGATCTGTGTCCCATTTCTAAAACTGTGATCCATAGGCTTTATTGGTAAATGAACAGCTTTAAGTCTTGGACTTAGAAGCAAGTGCTTTTCTTAATTAAAAACAAAACCAAACTTTCTGTTTCCCTCTTATTCTATTGCACTTGAGTCTTTTCAGTGCTATTCTTAACTCTGGTCAAATCAGAATTTAATTGTAATGAGGAATTAAGGATTCAAATTCCCTTAAGTTGGTTCCTCCTTCAACCCTGCCTATTCATCCTAGGGTTTTCATGACTATGCCCTTGATTGACCCTACTTATACCTGGAAAATAGATAAAAGTTTTTTTTTTTTCTAATTCTCTAGGCTTCTTTTTTTCCCCCTCTGTCCATCTCCTTCTTTAAAGATGAGTTTGCTTTCTCTTATTTGCCAAATTTCCTTATACTTCCTTTTTCATCCATCAAACAAACAAAAAACCAAACTTTTAGGGAAGGATTAATAACTCATCTATATAAAGGAGTAAATGATATATAACAACTTAAATTGGGAAAACTCATATACTCTACTCCCCATAGCTAAAGAAATGGGTTTTAATGGTGTTATTTCAAATATTATGTCATTGCAGATTTTTTTTTCCCTAGAGGGAAATCACAGTTTACTTCAATAGTTCCCTCTCCTTTTAGAGGGAGTTGCTAAGATGGTCTCCCAATACTGGCACCCCTTTTCATGCCTACATATTCAAAGACAAAATGCTATAGACATTTGAAATTGGATTCCTTGAATTTTTAACTTCGATTTTTGTATAGCTATGTCCCATTGCACTATTTCCATCTCATCTCAGCTTTTTTCTGGTTAGCTGTACCCATAGAAACAATTACTGTGGAATCACTATTCAGTTCCAATCCAATTAAAAAAAATCAGTACAACTGACATTTTAATTCTAGAAACTTCTTCTGTTTCCAGTAAAACCCAGTCCATATAGTCAATTCAACAAATGTTTATCAAATGACTACTGTATGCAAATCTCTAGCAAATCCTATTCTAATGCTTTCTTGAATGACAAATTAATAAATAAGATATTATTAAACAAAATATATTTATCAAGTGGTATGATAGGCACAATAAGTGATATAATCTCTCCTTCTAAGGAATTTATATTCTAACAGAGGTGACCTTGATTTTCAAGATAAATGCCAGCACCTTGTAAGTTCTTGTGGGTTTTACCTTGATAGAATAATTTAAATAAGTTTTCTTTCTATGAAGGAACTTAGTTCCATATATGAAGAGGTGATTATCACTAGTAGATCTGCCACCTTAAAATGAATCCTTTGACATTAGTAACTTATTAAACAAAGGAAAATAGACAATGCCATTTGATTCATTTTGGTTCAAAATGGTAGAAATGGGGCAGAAAATTCCAAATAATCATATAATTTTTAACCTACTGTATAAAAATTAATATAGCTATTGGTACACTAAATGGCAAGATACTCTTCCTGTGAACAATGAATTAGGTTAAAAAGGTTAAAATCTTTACATTCTCACTGTAAATAAAATTAAACAATATCAACAACAAACAACTTAGCAGCTGAAGAGAAGGACAACTCACTGGTTCTCCTGGTATATTCAAATAAAGGAGTTGGCAGAATTTTTATCACTGTACAAAGGAAATAAATAACACAAGAATTTAAAATATAGCAAGGCAAATGTTTGTTTAATTGAATTTAAACATAATTTCATAGGAAACTAAGTCATCTGACCTCAGTAGTTCTCATAATGAACATCAACAAAATGACCACCCTGAAAATAATTGTAACTTAAGTGACAACATCTGTTCAGAGAGAGAGAGAATCTAGAGATAGATTCTATGATTGATTCACCAGGACAGCTAAATTAACATATACTTTTAAATATGCCTCATTATGCTTGACATATAGTATGTGGTGAATAAATGGTTGTTGACTTTCCTTGTTGACTACCGGTAAGTAGAACATATTTGAGAAGAAATCCTTAAAACATTACATAAATGCTAAATATCATATGTATTATATAAAATATATTTAAATATGATACAAATACAAATATATGTGTATATTATACTCAATGACTTTATTGAACAGTTGGACACAGGGGAAAATATATTTGAAAAACATGGTTTGGGTCAGAAACAAAAGAGATAAAAACTGAGAGTATGTTTATACCTATATTTTATGAATGCTTTCTTTGAGTTGAGATTTGGAAGGTACTTTTCACAGCAAGTATCAGATAATATCATGGAAATGGATTTGATTAGTTTTAATTGACAGAAACATTCATTAAAGACAAAACAAATCAGAGTTTCTGGATAAGGATGATTAGAAGGGTTACTAGAAGGACCAGAACATGCTTCATGAGTGTCTGTTGAAAGAAAAAGAATACTTAGGTTGGAGAACAGAAGAAATGGGAAGGACAAACACATCATAGCTGACTTGAATACCTTGAAGGGCTCTTATGTGGAAAGGGGATTATAATTGTTCTACTTAGTCTTGGAATGTAGAATTAGGAACAGTAGGTGAAAGTTGATGTAATGAATGATTTCCTAATAATTACAGTACCTTTAAGTGCAATAGATTGCCATATATGGTATTGCTTTCCTTTATACTAGTGATCTTCAAGCAAAAGCTTCAGGAAAATAGCAAAATATTAGGATTAATATAATAAAACAGAGACCTGTGGAAATTAAATGACATCTCCAGACACACAAATTGTATGTATCTTAAGTGAGATTTAAAATCATGTCTTCTGACTCTAGAACCTGTATTAATTTGGCTCTACTAATTAGGTTTTTATGAATGGGTAGAAATTAAAATATCAAAGATGCAGAAGGTATATTTTCAAGAAACTGGGCAAAATCAGTGAAGAAGAAAGAGGCAAGGCTTTAATGGTTGGAAAATAGTCGACTTTATACAAAACATAGCATGTGTAGAGGGGAATAATACAAGGAAAGGCTGGAAAAATAAGGCTGTAGAGGAAATCATACAAAAATATTCAATCAGCTCTACCTTGTAGAAAGTTTTTCCAGATATCAAAGCCAAATTGATCAATAATTTGATTTAAATTCAAATCAAACCTCAGACATTTATAGCATCGTGACTCTGGGCAAGTCACTTAATCTCTTGGTAACCTCAGTTTCCTCTCTGTCAAATGAGAATAATATAATACTTACCTTCCATGATTGATATGAAGATAAAATGAGGTAATGTATGTAAGCTACTTGGCAAAGTTTGGAGTGCTATATTAATTTTGGTTATTATAATATCATTATAATAAGAGAATAGTATTTACTATTATATTATGCCCATGATATTTTCATAAAAGTAGCATTAGAGATTGTTGACTACCTTCTCATTGCTCTCTGGATTTTTGTAGAAATTCTCTCATATCTATTCAACTTACTTGTTCCTTTACAATTTTTTTTTTTTTTGCTGATCCATCATTCATGTTATGTTCCCTAATAATTGCTTTCTCTCTAAAAACCCTACCCAAGACCCTCTTCACTTCTTTTTCTATTATCTCTCTTGAAGGCATTTGAAATTACCATGGATTTTAAAAGTTTCTGTTTCATTAATGTCTACTATTTACATAGCTTTAGTTTCTTTCCTGAATTCTACCAGTTTATCTCCAAATACCTCTTGGGCATTTCATTTATGTTTCATAGTTGTCTGAAATTGTGCATATCTAAAATGAAACTCATTATCTTTCCCCCTGAAATCTCTCTTCCAAATTTCTCAATTTTTATTGAGGACCCTACTATCCTTCTAGACACAAGGTTTACAACTTTGATGTCATCCTGGACTCTTTACTCTATTTCACTCACATTCACTCAGTTGCTAAATCCTGTTGTAAAACCTTTATAAAATTTCTGGGATATTTTCCCTTCTCTTTATTCATGTAGCCAACATCACCAACCAACATATCCTACTTCTCTCCCACTCCAGTCTATTCTTCACATAAGTTAAAGTGATTTTCCTTAAATCTTTAAATCCTTAAAAAAAAAGAGTCAGAGATGTCTCCATTCCAAATGTTTATATGGACTATTTGAATTTGACCTCTGGTAGAGCTTTTTGAGCTAGTATGGGGCTGATCAGTCACAGTTAGACACATTGTACATTGACTTTAACATAGTGATATAATTTTGGTGCTCTTCAAATATGAAGGACAACAGCCAAATAACTAAAGTGATTTTCCTAAGTACAGGTCTGACTTCGCAATTTTCCTTCTCAGTAAATGCCAAGAGCTCCTTCTCACCTATAAAATCAAACATTGACTTCTAAAGTACTTCACAATCTAGCTCTAATCAAATTTGCTAGCACCATTATATATTTTTTCTGAACTCTCTCAACTAGACAAACTATTTTTATTATTCCTCACATAAGATCCTCCATCTCTCATCCCTTTCATGAATAGTATACACTTCCTTTTCCTTTCCACATCTCAGAATCCTTGATTTACTTCAAAACTGACATGTCACCTTTATATGAAAGAAGAAAAGAAAGTAAACATTTATTTAGTACCTATTATGGGATAGGCACTATTCTAAACATTTTATATAAATAATAACCTCTCTGGGTGGTGGGTGTTATTATTAACTGTATTTTACATTTGAGGAAACTGAGTCAGCCACAGATTAAAGTGACTAGCCCAGGGTCACCCGGTTGGTAAGCTTCTGAGGCTGGATTTGAACTCATGTTTCACTTATTCCAGGCTCAGTGTTTTATCCACTTTCTTGCCTTGTTTCCTCTAAAGGTTACCTGAAGGTTTTTCTAATTCTCAATAACTAATAATTGAGATGTGCTAAGTAACTCATATTTATTTTACTTTCTTTTTATATATTCTTATACATTTGCATATTGTATCCCTTGAATGAATGTATGCTTCTTGGGAGCAAGACCTGTTTCAGGTTTTCTGTTTTATGTCTAGTGCTTAGCACATTGTCTAGCACATGGCTGTGGTCACTTTAAAAAGTGTTTTTGATTGATTGAGCCAGTGAGTACTTTTAAGCATATAGATTATATCTCTATGGAAAATATCTTGTCTTGGTATGAAGGATGGATCTGAAGGGGGAGAAAGATGTATCAGAAAGTGCCATTAGGAGGCAATTTATAAGAGTTCAAAGAGAAATGCACATCTTTACTTTTGGATAATTGCTGTAAAGATGGAGAGGAAGGGACAGAAGGGAAAGATGGGGTGGAAATAGAATCATCAGGACTCATTAGATATGAGAGGGAAGGGAGAGAAAAAGAGTCAAAGACAACTCCGTAGTCCACTGTGCCACTGAAAGAAATTGTGATATCAAATGGAGAGATTAGTTAAGGAGAAAGATAATAAAATTTCCTTTGGACATATTGAGTTTGAGATGCTGGGAATAATAATAACAGAACAACAACAATAACAATTCATACTCATTAGTAATCTAGGTTTTAAAAAAAAAAATTTTTACCCACCCTGTGAGATCAGAGCAAGCACTTTTAGCCATAGTTTATGAAGCTGTATTTTCAGAGGAAACTGAGACTTTCCTAGATTAATTGATTGGCTCATTATCATACAGCTAGCAAGAATTTGATGCAGGATTTAAACCCAAATCTTCTGGGAATGGAATGAAGAGACATCAAAGAGATAGATATGATGCAGTTATATAGGAAAATAATTTTCAGTCACTCTCCTTCCACATGACCAAGTCCAAGCAGAATTATGCATTCATTACTTGTTACACACTCTCTTATCTTCTCATACATAGCAAAACAAAAATGCAGTCTATTAAGTCCTAATAATCCTTGGGGATCACACACATGAACACGTAGATCTACCAAAAAAATACATTTTTTCACCTACATACATTTTCCTCATATCTATATATGCACATGAAACTTAACATATAATATGTATAAAAGCATGGGTGTTATATATACATACATATATACACATATGTGTAATATTTATGTTAACAATGCAAAGTATATGCAAATCAATATGTATATATGTTATGCTGATTAAATACACATACATATATAGCTAGGTATACATACAAGTATCTTGAATTCATGCATATATACACATATACATATATTAAGTCTATATGACAACTGAATACTTAAAACCAGGAGACAAAAGGAAGAAAGGGAGATCAGTATAGAAATGAAAGGAAGAAAATAAATGAAAAAAAATGGAAGAAAGAATATGGAAAGAAAAGATGCTAAAGGATTCTAGAAAATGTTATTTTGGTAATCAACAGAGAGGGGATACAGTCCTTTATTACTGCAAAAACTACTCTGGCAAAACTCTCTCATAGAAAACACTTTAATGTACAATAAAAGGAGCCAAAAAAAAAAAAAAAATGGAAGGAAATCACAAGGAATAAAACCCACCAGCACAGCATCACAAAACTTCTGGCAAAGCTATATGATAGAAATGAAAGGATGAGCAGCATGAATTATGGGAAAAGAAGAAAACATTCCTTGGTTTGAAAGTAATAGGTGGGAGGAAAATTAAAAAAAAAAAGATATTTGAGTAGGAAAGATACTAAATGAAATGGGCTGGTGGGTGAAGAGCATTATCGGATGGATAAAAAAGAGCAGTTGGTTGGAATTTGATGAATAATCGATATAGAAATCATAGAAGGTTGCTTTTATTTATCCCTAATAGCTAAAAGCTCTATTCTTTCTTTTCTTTTTTCCTTTGGGTAAATTCCCAGAGCCCTCACCCTCCACCCCTGGCTTTTTGATCCCTGGAAAAGGACTGAGAGTGACTATAAAGAGCATTATTCACATCTCATTTTTGGGAAATGTTTCTGTCTTTAGCCTAGCTTCCTCCCCCCCATTCACCAAATCAAATTAGTCACCAGTTTATTTTGGTTTTTATTCTGCAATGATTCCTTCATCTGTCCATTTCTTTCCTTTCCCACTACTAGTACTTTAGTTCAGACCCCTTACTTAGAACAATGCAATAATCTAACTGGTCTCATTACTTCTAATCTCTACTCCCCAAAATCATTCTGCACATTAACACACCATTTCCAGGAAATTTGTAAACATTTAAGTTTCTGCCTATGATCTGGAATAAAGAATCTGCCTAACAGAGGGGTTAGAGGGGTGAAATGCCTGCCACTCAATCATCTTCCTTAAGTATGAATTTGGTCATATCAGAACCTGCTCAAAAAACTTTTTCCAGCTTTATTGCTACTACTCCCTTTCACCTACCCTGTGCTTCATCCAAGCCAGGCCATTTGCCTTTTCTTTGCAAAACCCAGTAATTTATTTCTCTCATACCTTTAGTCATTCCTTTGCCTTCACTAGCCACACTTTATCTTGTTATATTTGTCTTTTGAAATCTAGTTCAATTCTTTGAGACCAATCCCTTGAAGATTGCCCTGTTCCCAATCAGAAATTGTATATGTGTGTGTATGTATATATATATTTGTATATTATCTGTATGTATATTTGTGTATATATATAATAGATAGATGTTTGCAAGAAGAACTCATGCATATACAAGTATGTAAGTGGTATCTATATCTATATAATATCCCTCTCCTATCTTCCTACAGCACTTTTCTGATACTAAAGTATTTGTCCCTTATTGCCTTATATTAGATTATATTTATCTCCAAATGTATGCTATCTTAAAAGAACAGAGATAATGTCTTCTTCACAGACAATGGTGTCTTACACATAACAGGTCTTAATAATTTTGTTTCATGATTTGAACTGAAAATAAATCTAGAAGTACATTTACCTTCATCATATCCTCTGTTTAATCATTTTGTGCCAGAGAGGAACTTATCCACTATCCCTAACTGTGCCCTCAAATGCAGCTTTACAGAAGGCTCATCTTGATTATAAAACTGCCACTGTGGCAGTGGTATGACTTGGAAGTGCTATGGGTGTTCTCTGAGAGTGGCAGAAGTGCTATAAAACTGTGAAGGGAGGCAGAGCAGGATCTCTGCATTCATCCACTTCCTACACATCCTTGCGTGATATAGGATATTAAAATATATTTTCTATGTTGATAAAATTAAGCAAGACTAAATGGAAATTCAGAAACCTAACACTACAAAACTTCCTCTCCCCCTTGATCCAGAACCCCTCACCCTTGATCTAGAACCTCCCTCAAAAAACCAAAACAAAAAATAACATATGAAAGGTTAAATTGTCCTACCTGCAAATTGAATACTACAAAACATAAATCTTTTTAAATAAATGATATTTTTATATTTACTTAGATTTATATTATCATCAATTAATTCAGAGGAAAGTAAAAGGAAGAAGAAATAAAAGAAAAAAATGACAGATATAAGGAAAAGAAGAGACAGATGAAAAAGAGATGGAGGGAAAGAGAGATAGATGAGCAAAGATAAAGCCACAGAGTGGGAATAAAAATGCTAGAGAAGAAGAGAAAGTGGGAAAAGCAGAAAGTAGCTTTTAAAGTATTTGTGAAATACTTTGATTAATAAAATCAATTTAAAATTATTTTGCCATATTGGTACTCACTTCCATAATATGCTTCAGGGTGTGATCATTGTTATTAATTTTTGAAAAATTAGCTGGTTGATCATTATTTACAAATATTCTACTGCTTTAAACTTGAGGACTTCAAAAGTACAATCCCAAGTTGAAATGAACATAGTATCTTAGTAGGTGGAAATTATTCTTTGGTCTAATTAACTAATAATCAGAACCCCATAATCTTTAGGTTATGATGAAATTAAAAGCATAGTTAGTTTTGGAAATACCTTAGGCCTACATTAAAAATTTCAATTTCTTAATCTCTTGATAGGAATTCATTTATTAGATTGATTGAGAGGCAAGGAAGAATTATGAATTCTAAGGACAGGCTGCACTCTAGGCTGATATTTCATATTACCTCCACCACTATCAATCATAAAGTTCTGCTATTCAAAAATAGAGAAAAGCAGGTAATTTCTTAATCAGTTTCCTTTATCTGTACTCATTAGACTTATCTGTCTGTTCTTATAATTTCCCTTACTCCTAAATCATCTGATTTGGTATGTGGTCATGTTAGGATTGAGTTTATTTATGATCATTTCAGAGTAGAAAGGAGGCTCTTAGTGGGGTTGAAGGCAGAACAATGGGGTCATGAAAATTTCTATATCCCTCATTTCATGGGGCATATCCAAGTTAATACTCCAATGTATACATATATTTATCCTAGAAAATTGAAGATAAAGTTACCTGGGATAGTTATGTCCTTATTGTGGTCTGCATTTTTTTTTTGAAAAAAACAAAAAAGATTTAAAAAGCCCCTAAAACAGGAAATTTCTAACTTCCTAGGTCACAAGTAAACATTTCTGTTTCCAATTAAAGAATATGAGTTGGATTGAAGAGGGTAGACTATGCCATCATTGTCAACATTTATTAATTGTTTACCATGTGCCAGTACTGTGCTAAGTACTGGGCACTGATTTCCTTCCTTCCTCCCTCTCTCCCTAGTCTTTTTAACCCTCCTCCTCCTCCCCCTTTCTCCTCTTTCCCTCTTTTTCCTCCTCTTCCTTCCCCCTCCTCCTGCACATCCCCCACTTCTCTCTCCTCCCCCACTTCTCTCTCCTCCCCTTCCCCTTTTCCCCTCTTCCTCCTCCTCCTTTTTTTAACCTTCCTCTTCCTTCCCCTTGCTCCTCCTCCTCCTCCTTCCTCCTTTTCCTTCTTCTTCCACTCCTCCCTTTTCCCCTTTTCTTTCCCCTCCTCTCCTTCTTCCTCCCCCTTTCCCTCCCCCTTCTTTCTCCTCTTGCTCTTCCTTCCTTTCTTCTTCTCCCTTCTCTTCTTCCCCCTCTTCTTCATCTCTTTCCTTTTTCTCCTCCTCCTCTTCTCTCTCCTCCTGCTTCTTCCTCTTCCTGCTCTTCCCCTACTTCCTCCTTCTCCTCTTTCTTCTTCTTCATTTTTATTCTTGTTCTAGTTCTTATTCTGTTCTGTTCTTGTTCTTGTTCTTTTTCATTAAGTGGAAAGAATTCCTTTTCTTCCTGATACTTGCCCAATTTGTCATAGATCTAGTTTCAGAGAAACAGATAGGAAAGAAACAAGCATTTATTGTCTATTATGTCCAAGGTACTACACTAAGGGCTTTATAAGTACGATCTTATTTCATCCTCACACCAACTATATGAGAAAGATATTATTATTATTGCCCCCACTTTACAACTGAGAAAACTAAGGGAGACAGAGGTTGAGTGACTTACTTAGAGACACATAATGAATAAGTGTCTATGGCCAAATTTGAATACAGGTCTTCCTGAATCCAAGTCCTGCACTCTATCCACCGAAGCACCTTTCTGCCTCTCAGAGATCGTGAAGATTGTCTCCACAATTCTGGTATCAATCACAAACTGAGAACTGCAGGAGAATGCTAAAAATCCTTCCATAGCTAAATAATAATCTATTTGCCATATTTGTTCTGCTTCCCCTTCTTTTCTTTGTCCTATAGTATTACTAAAATGTCCTATAAAAAGTAGAGACCTTCAAAATCTGTTAGAGGACCAATAGAATGGTAAGTTTCTTAAGAACATACTCAGTTTTCTATTTTAATCCTTGAATTCAGTAGTAGCACACTGCTTGGCACGTTAGCATGTGCTTGATAAATGCTTGTTGAATTGAATTAAACCTGACAGTTCAGAGACCTCAGCAGCTCCTGGGAGAGACATTAGAATGAGAAAGAGAGCCCTAAGTCATAAATTTTACTTCACAAAAGTCCATGATAGTGAGTGTAGTTGGCAATGTACTTCTATAACATTCTCACGGGTATATAGATTTAGGTTCGGGGACAAGAGAGTATGAATGAATGAATGAATGAATGAATAAATAAAAAATATTTATCAATTGTTTATCCTGTGCCAAGTACTGTGGATAAAACTATGAGAGCAAAGACAGTATTGAATGGCCATGAGATAAAACAGAATTCCATATTTTTTTGTTATTTTTTGTCCAGATTTCCCATAATTTGAGACTAAACCACAATGACAACAAATAGAATTTTAACATATATGGAAAGTATATATATCACGGAATCAGAAACTGGAAACCCATCTTCTTCATTCCTTTAATATATTTGTAAAATTTTTCATTTAAACTTTAGAGACAACATGTGTATTTCTTTAAGTTATTTTTAAAAGGAAGGAAAATTTAATCTAAAGTCAAAAGATAAGAATTTTATTGAAAAGATTAAATTTTATAACTATATAAACAGAATAGGATTTGCAAAATTGAAGTGCCTTCTGTGACTAAATAACCAAATGCTGGATCAAAAACAATGATGCCTCGATAACTAAACTGCTAATGTGAATCGTAATGGGAGAAGATCAGAGCAATAGAGTGAAAACAAATATTTCTTTGGCAAAAGAGAGCCACCTTACATTCTTCCAAAAAAGCCAAGTATAAGACTAATTCTAGTCACAAGTATACTAAAAAGGGGGCAAATAATTAAATGATGATGATTATTGTTTAGTTGTGTCTAACTCTTCATTTTTAATATATACTGGAGTGGTTTGCCTTTTCTTTCTCCAGCTTATTTTATAAATGAGAAAACTAGGCAGCTAGGTGGTGCAGCGGATAGAACACCAGCCTTGAAGTCAGGAGGACCTGAGTTCAAATGTGACCTCAGACACTTAACACTTCTTGGCTGTGTGACCCTGGGCAAGTCACTTAACCTCAATTCCCTCAACAACATAAAGGAAGGAAGGGAGGGAGGGAGAGAGGAAGGAAAGAAGAAAGGGAGAGAGGGAGGGAGGGAAGAAGGAAGGAAAACTGAGTTGAGTAATTTGTCTAGAGTCACACAGCTAGTAAATGTCTGAAGCTGGATTTGAACTCAGATTTTTCTGATTTCAGGCCTGGTACTCCATTCACTGGGCTACCTAGCTGCCCCAGATGATGACAAAACAGGTGTCTTAGCAATAAAATAGGTTACTTTTAAAATTAATAAATATAAAAATGTCTTTTCCCATTCCATGTGAACAGCTGTGCTGTGTATATATTAGTGATGGAGAAGCTTTTCTTAACAGAAAAAAAAAAATAGTGGGAAAGTATACATTTGACTTGATACCCCCTACCAGTAACACATATAGGTACACTAGACACACTGATAACTAAAGAAATGAGAGAGAGGTTGACAGCCATAGCTAGAGAGTGTGCAAGTGGGTTTATAAATTCAGGAAACAACTTTGTAGTCTTACTGGTAATACTTCTATATAAAATACAGTGGATAAATGGAAACCAAAAGTCAAGAAGGAATAATGATTAAATAAAAAGAATACTTCCCTAGGTAACTGGAGATTTGGTTTGGGGGTTCATTTCCTTCACTGCCAATGCCTAGATAAGTCATTTAACTTGGTTTGGAATGTAATTTCCTCATCTATAAAATGAATAAATTTTGATAATAATCTCCATGTCTTTTTTCCATTTCTAAAATTCAGTGATTATTTTTTGTTAAAAATTGGGGGGAGAAAAGGAGTAGTATTAATTATTATCCTAGTTTCATCTCAGAGGAAATTTTTGTGTAATCCTAAATCCTTTGCCTTCACAGAAAAGTCAATAGGCAATATATTTCTGAAGATAAGGATAAGGAAATTGTTTATATTTTTTTAAAAAGCAAAGTAAGAATCGAAATGGAATATCAATATTAGGTGAATTGAATGGATGGAATAAGGAGAGGGAGAAAGCCATGGTCAACTGGATAGTTGCTTAATTTAAATCAGGAATTCTTTATATCATGGATATATTCTGTGGCAATTTAATGAAGTCTATGGGTCTCTTCTCAGAATAATATTTTTAAAATAATTGAAAGAAACACCAAATTTCACTTTAACGGTAGTGACAATAAAGATGTATATTTTCCTAGTCAGGTTCCTAGATCTCCTGAAATATGTTTGTGAACCCCAGGTTAAGAACTTTTGATTTAAATGAATATGAGGGAGAAGCCAAACCATAAAAATTTTAGAGGCATAATAAGACTGGGGAGAGATTTTTCAGACTTATTCCTTTAAAATGAACTTCATGGTTTAAATGCATCTTTAAACCAACTAGAGACACTGTAAGCTATTTCCAAAGTATAAACTGTAATGACTAGTCTTAATGGTCAAAAAATGATTTAATTTTAAGGCAGTGAAGATGGGACTTAGTATTAAATTGAATGTTATAAGACTATAATTCTTTTTCTGTCTCTGATGAATTCTTTCACTTTATCTATTTCGATCATTGAAATAATATTAGCCGCCATATCAGGGATCTAAGATGTCACTAAAAAATATAATACTTAGCCTTTGAAAATGCATATATTCTTTTTAGTAGCTGAATATTCTGAAAGCTTGGATGATTGGAAGGGGGCAATTCACTTTAGCTATCTGTTTCCTCATCTATAAAATGAGGGATTTAGATTATGATTTCTAAGGCTATTCTAGCTGAGTGCGTTTTTTGTTTGTGATTACTTTTGACTGAACCAGTGATTTCATTAATTTAGAGAACTGTTAGTGAGGAAATACTTCCCCCAATACAGATAAGAATCTACTTTTCAATTTATAGTCTAAGACTGTGGCATAGGGCCACTCTACGATTTGTCCAGGGTGATGTGGTTACTATATATCAGAAGCAAGATCTGAACTGAGTTTTTCTTGATAAACTTTCAAAAAGTCCTCTATTATCATAAATATTATACTATCATTTAAAAAGTTATTTGATATCACTAAATTAAGATATCCTCCATATATTAAAAATTTAATGTTGCATTGATATCTTTTTTTTACACCAACAAAATTTCTCTCTGTAATCTTCTTTCTCTCCTTTCCTTGAGGGTCATCACATATAATGATGTTTTAAAGGGAAAAAAAGAAAGAAAAAGTGGGAAAATTGCAAAAGTTAAAAAAAAATTATATTATTTCACACCTGTAAATCTCTTGCTTCTGGAAAGAATAGGATAAAGGAATACTTATTCTTTGTAATTTTGCATCATAAACTGTTTTATGGTAAGTATCTTTTACATTGATATGGTCATTGTGTATATTGTTTTCTTGGCTCTGCTTACTTCATTTTTATTGGATGCTGTAAGCTTTTCCATGTTTCATGCATTCAAGATAGTCATTGTTTCTGATATTGGAGTAATATTCTATTACTTTTCATGTATATCAATTTGTTTGCTATTGATATTTCCCAATTGATGAGCATCTGCTTTATTTTTAAGTTTTTGCTGCCACAAAGTTTTGGATATTTTGAAATCCATATTTTGGAGTATACAGGAACTTTCTTTTTTATCAATGTCCTTTCTGGAATATATAGTTAGTTGTATAATACCTACATATTCATCAAAGGGCAGATCTGATCACTTTTTTGCATTCCAAATTCCTTTCCAAAATTGTTATACTGATTCACAGCTCTACTAACAATGTCTTAGCTTTCCCATCTTCCCACAACCCTCCAATACCCCGAGTTCTCATCTTTTGTCATCTTTGACACTTTGCTAAATGTGAGATAAAACTTCAAGGTTATTTTAATTTGAATTTCCTTTATTTTTAGGCATTTGAGAATTAATAGATTCCAATTATTCTTTTGAGAACTGTTTGTTCATATACTTTGATTACTTATATATTGGGCAATGCCTTTCAGTATTTGTATATGTGTGTACATATATGTGTCTATATATATGGTATATCAAACTTTTATCTGAGAAATTTGATAACAAATATTTTTTCCTATTCAGTCATTTTCTCTCTTCTCAATACACTAAGTTTATTTGTACAGATGTTTTTCAGTTTTGTGTAATCAGAGTTATCTATCTTATATTCTATGATTGCCTTTCTTCCTAAGAATATATCGCTCACTTATAGCTATGACGTCATTACACACACACATTTCTCTCTCTATATATATTAATCTGCTTGTTTTCTAAATTTTTAGTAGTATAATAATTAATATTATACATTGCAGGACATGAATATCATTGATACTTGAAAAGGACATTGTGATTTAATTCACAATAATCTTATGGAATGGAACTTATTGTTCTTATTTTTACTTCTTCATAGATTCTTTATTAGAGTATTGGGAGATATTTTAGAGAGGAAAATTAATATGTAGAATTTGGACCTAAAATAGGATGTTTTTCTGTCCATCAACTAGATTGCAGAAACTGATATTCCCTTATGGCATTGTCTGGTTGTAGGCTGGGGTTAGTCATAACCACCTGGCACCCTTTGCTGAGAAATGCAAATATACATATATACATATACATATATGTGTGTATATGCATGTATACACACACATATACACATGAAAATCTACATATCTAAACCCTGGTGTTGCTCCTATATTGATATGTCATTACTTTTGACCAAAACAAAGAATGATATCCCTATTTGATATAATAAAGGTGCAAACTGAATAGTCACATTTATACTATTCATTTGGTTGTTATTATGTAATATGTTATGCTTCTGTTATTACCCTTGAGTAAATAATATTGAGTAACCATACCACTAATAACCCATCTTTCATTTTTCTATGAATGCAAATTTAGTCAAGAACAATTCCAGTTAAATATGATTTAAACTCAAGAACTTCTATCTTTCACAAAAGAATTTTAAATAAATTGCTAGTTCATATTTTCTAATATTCTAAATGTTTTGATCTTGTGTTCTGCTATCTACAAGCTATGATAGACAATTCTTAGACATATCTCACGCAGACTATTTGGTCAGAATTCTAAGTTATGGACTATGCCAGGCAGTTTGCTCTGTAGAGAAATCTGTCTATATTTATTGATATTTAAATCTTGACATTTAAATTTTGTAACATTGTGAATTAATAATAATGTTTAATAGTCTTTTGAGTGGTATTGAATAGTCTTACTATTTAACATAGCTGTAGTATTTATATTCAAATTAATTTTTTAAAATACCTAATTTTAATATGATAGTAAGAATAGTGGACTGTTAGCCTAATTATTTTTACTTTTAGAAAATATGTTTTCTAGGAAAAACTGTTCTTTTAAAAAGTGGTAAAGCAAATACCAATGTCAATACCAAATTGAAGTGGCATATATGAAATAAAACCTCAGGAAATTGGAAGTGGTAGGTGGTATCTAACTAGGTCAGCTTGTATCTGTTGTCTCAAAATTATCATTCCTTGTATTCAGTACTAAAGTAATCATTAAAGATCTGGGAGAGTGGAAATTGGGTCATCATGAACCTATGTTCTTTAAGCTTCCTTTCCTTAAAACTCTACCCTCTGATTTGAAGTAAATATTTAAATGAAACATTTATAAGGCATTGTCAATTCTGATTTTTAGAAATTAAAATATATCTTCATATGTTTTAGGGACCTGAGTAATGTCCAGACCACACATCAATCATCATTAATATAGTGGGTTATCCAATGATTGTGTTTACATTTTTTCTAGATGTTATTGGACATAATTCCTTAAGTCAAAAGATTGAATATTTAATTGCAAACATGGCATGCTTGTGGGAGAATGATTTGGGGAAATGGAAGAAAAAGAAAGGAAATAGCCTCTAAGGAGATAAATCTTCCAGCAAGCTTCCTATTGCAACTTGTCTTAGAGAATGTTCCATGCCAAACTCCCACCCCTGCCAAAAGAAAAGGGGGAACCTCCTTGAAAGACCATTCCAACAGGACTAATGCTCTTTTTCTTTTCTCTTCTCCAGTTGTACCCCACTGTAGTCATTCTTTAACTCATTTACTTTGTTTATCATGAAAATGTTGTGTGTTTATCTTAGAGAATGACTAATAGACCCCAGGCTATATCATCATTAATGTTTGACTGGTTGTCTGCAACCTCTTTGTTAATTCATCAATCTGTCACCACTTCATACTCTGTTACATGAGAAAATATTTCTAAATACATGTAGGACTTAAAGATATTACCATTTATTTTGGTAATAATATAGTATTTGATAGTTTGGGGTTTTTCTTTTTGTGGTTGAACACAAATAGTTTTTTTTTTCAATGCTGAGTATTAGTTGTGAAACTAATTCCTCAAGTGAGACTGAATTCTAGGGTTTTCTCGTGTCTTTTATATCTTTGTTCAGTTATTTTAGAATGTGGTTTTAATGTTTGCATCTCTCCCATATGTCACTCTTTCTAACTGCAGCTATTTGAGAAGGTGAATGGAGAATGATCCCAATTTTCTGTGGTGATTAGGTTTGGATAGCACTATTTACCAGGATGATGCATTCAGCAGATGCATTCAGACTGCTTGGTTTCTATGGTCTCCTTCATTGTAGATATCATTTGACAAATTTCGAATCAGAATCAGTAATACAAAATCTTGGATCCAAGATCATAGAAGGGTTATTTTTGGAAAAGTCTTATGACTTCCATTCTTTAAGTGGAGTTGCCCATACAGAAAATAGCTAGTGATCAGTCACAGATAACTGTGGCTGAAAAGAATGAATAGTTTTTGGTCCTAGAATATGATCTATATGTGAAATATATTCTTATTGAAAGAAAGATAGTGAACCTTATGACAGAATCTTCATACTCATCCAATTCCCTATGACTTTTACACTCAGTAACAAACAACAGAGCATGAAGATAAGTAAGCATATAGATAAATCAGAGCTACCCCAAATAGATTTGACTTCAAGCTTTCTAATCTTATGATTAAAGGAGTGAGCAATGCTTAGAGCTGGGAATTTTTCTACTCTCCTTATAACAATAAAAGGCAACAAGTTCTGCTGAGTAGCTTTGAGCAGGATCAATATTAAACTCTGGAAAAAATTACTACTGACTCTTCATTTGTCTCTCTTCTTCATTTTTCTTCTTTCCCTTTCTGGTTATGGTTCTTCAATTCTGTTTCTACAGGTCTCTCTCTGTTTGGCAATCTTTATCCCAAGTAATCAATGATAATTAACATGAATTCCCCATAGCTTCTCCTGGATGCTTTTCAACAAAATAGTGTTTTTTTTTTCTTTAACAGTTCCTACTGCTTTAATTTTCACTTCACCTTTAAATTCTCCATTACTGTTAATTAAACTTGCACTGGACTTAAATACCTGTATAATTTGTTCTTAAAAAAAAACAGCAATTAATCGATTTGCCCAACTTCATCAGATGCAATAATATAATTATAAGTGTGCCAAATATTGTAAGGGGAAAAATCAAATGATATTGCTTCTAATAAAAGGTTAATAGTGAATTTTGTTGAGGAATCTCAAATTTCTTTTTTTTTTAATTATAGCTTTTTATTTATAGGATTTGTGGATAGGTAATTTTTCAGCATAGACAATTGCAAAACCTTTTGTTCCAATTTTTCCCTTCTTTCCTCCCACCCACTCCCCCAGATAGCAGGTAAATCAATACATGTTAAATATATTAAAGTATATGTTAAATGCAATACATATATATATATATATATACATATCCATATAGTTATTTTGCTGCACAAGAAGAATTGGGCTTTGAAATAACATACAATTAACCTATGAAGGAAATAAAAAATACAGGTGGACAAAAATAGAGGGATTGGATAGTGGTTCACACTCATTTCCCAGAGTTCTTTCGCTGGGTGTAGCTGGTTTTATTCATTACTGCACTATTAGAACTGATTTGGTTCATCTCTTTGTTGAAGAGAGCCACGTCCATCAGAATTGATAGTATTGTTATTGAAGTATATAATGATCTCCTGGTCCTGCTCATTTCTCTCAGCATCAGTTCATGTAAGTCTCTCCAGGCCTTTCTGAAATCATCCTGCTGGTCATTTCTTACAGAACAATAATATTCCATAATATTCATATACCACAATTTATTCATCATTCACCAATTGATGGGGAGGAATTTCAAATTTCAATCTTTGTATTTTATGGTAATAATTATGCAATCATTTTGGGAAAAAATGTTTTAGTTTGAATTCTACAATAGCTATTACATTTATAGCTTACATTTAATATTTGCAACTATTTTACCTTTACAAAAATTGAATTAGATAGTACCCTCTGTCTATAGTAAGTGTTTAAATTGATAAGGAATTTGTACTCTATAATTGTTTATGGATTAAAATCCATTGTAACAATGATCTGTAGTCAAATCTGTTGCAGTCTTCATAAAACCACAAAAGAGATGGATATTCTGGGGCCCCAGTGTTGGAAGTGTACCATTGAATTTCATTTCAGGAATAAAACTCCATGCCTGTAGTTACATTGCAGTTAAATACTCCTCCTACTGGAAAGTTGTGTTGTAGGCAACAACTACAAGATTAAGCATGGGACTTTCTTTGATTCTAGTTTTAAAGTCTGTTCTAATGTTGAAACTCTTTCATGAAGCATGCAGTGGCTAACTCTCCTTCCCTCCACGTTGGAAAGTATACATGTATTATGTTTTGTTTGGATCTAAGTGAAGTGGATATTTTTTTAAGATCCCTAAGAGATTGGAACTCCTTTGCATGTCTATGGTTGTATCTGTAAGGGGAGATAGAAATGAAAAATTATTAGCCACTGCTGAGAGTGGCTCTCTCAACCTAGTCCATAGAATAATGTCTGAGAATATTTTGTTTGTTTCAATATATTATGCTCATGCAATTGAGAGAATAACCAGGGAAAATAGCACATTCAGACAATTTCACCTGTAGTTGTTTGTCTAAGTTTGCTTCCCTGCTTTTTATTTGTAAAAGAAAGCTAATTATTAATTACAACTAAAATTTCATGATTTCAAGAGTCCCTTTTTTTACACTGTATAATACAATGAGAAAAGAGTTTAACCACAAAACAGAGGCATTACAAATTGACCTATAATGTCAAACATAATCATAGAACTGGTACACACACATGATCATAGTTTTCTGTTCCTTTTAGAAAAAGACTAGCAAAAATTCCACTTAGTCCTAATAAATTCTCTCTGCTTCAAAGGGAAGTTAAATTTTCCCAGTGTTCCTGCTATATAACCTAAGAGGCATTGTCTTCCTGACTCTTTAATTTAGCAATCAGTTATTATTCTTTTTATAACACTCACTTATTGATATTTTTATGCTCACTGAGAGATCAAAAGTATCCAATAACTTTCCTTTCTTCTGAATACATATTGTAAAATATATTCTGTCAGTATATCCAAGGAAGACATATGAAAATATTGATTGCTCTTTGATTAAAAGTAAAATGGTGCCTTTGAAATAATCTATATTTTTAAAAAGATTCTACCATGAAATAAGCATTGCTGGTATTATATCTTTGCTATAGACAGTTATCTTTACTTAGCCTTTGTAATCTTTACATTCACCATTAGCTAGAAAATCTCATTCTATTGTCATTGCATCTCCTTATTCTTAAAATCTCAGGCAATCCAAGGTTTCCTACCTTAATACAGGTTAATGTGTTTTAGAAAAGATTCATACTTTGGGGAGCATTAAAAAGCTTGCCCTGGTAAATAATCAATGCAATTAACTTCCCCTTTCTTGTTTGTACTACCTACTACCTTTTAATATAATTGGAAGAAGACTTAACTTTCTAGTTGTTACTAGGGAACCATTTTCAATGCTGGTTAAAAGCAAACCAAAAAAAAAAAACAAAAAAAAAAAACACACATCAAACCCCAAACAATAACACATCAACATCTGATCATTTTAATCAAATTATTTACTTGGTTTTCTTTCATTGAATTGATTTTTGAATGAATGAATCAAATTACATATTCTTTTAACTATTTCTTTGACTCTATCTGTTCTATAATCTCTATGTAGCAAAAGATCATACCTCATCTAAAATCCCTAATTTCCCCAATGCTTTATACATAGTAGTAAAGGCATTGTAAAAGTGTTTCTTGGTTTCTTTTCTTTTTTTGTTTTATGAACATATTCCAAATAGCTTCCCATTGTGCTGCTGGGTTCCTCCTATACACTGAATTTCCTTTTACCCCCTTCCCATATATCTATTACATTGGAGAGTGTTTCTGAATATAGAAGGTAAACTCCTTCAGGTCAGGGACTTTTTAATTTTTTTATATATCCAAGAATGATTAGAGTATATTGAACATAGTAGCTGCTTAACAATTAAAATAAATTGTGGAATCACCATATAAGACCTTTTTAGGATTGAGAAAAATGCAAGGAAAAAAAAAACCACAGGGTGAAATTATGGTGATGTAGTAAATCATTCCACTTCCCTTAAAATAAGAGATAGTATGTTTAAAGAATCAAGTGCAATAAAGTATACCGTTAAGTACATTTTCTTGACTGTCCATAGTCCATTCAGAATTACAACTCCACACATCAACAACAACATGCTGACAGCTCCTAAATAAAACTACTTCTTAAAAAAAAGAAAGAAAGAAAGACATAACCCAGATGTTCCCTCATTTGATCAACTCCATCTAAGTTTAGATGTGCAGAAGGGCTTAAATATATCCAGAGAAAGCCACATGCAACATATTTTACTTGATCAATTTTCCAAAATAAAGTTTCAGGACTATGACTCAATCATAGGCTATAGAATAAATATTAAGTCTTTTGAAATGATGCCATATAGTTTGTATCACTTGACTGAAGAATTTCACCATACTTTCTACATATTGTATTAAAGTTTCTAGTTATCTAGAATTAGGAAGTTTTAGCCAATTGTGAGTCAAAGTATTCATTTCTCAGCTTCAATCCTGATTCTCTAGACTTGTTCCCCATTTTGAGATTGACTCTTATTTGTGCCTCTTCCCTTGTGACTGCTCCCCGTTTTTCCATTTTGTGAAAGTATAGGAGTCAACCATTTTTCATTTCCTGTCCCAATCTCACTATTGATTCTCTGATTTCACTAGTTCCCTCTATTCCAAAATCTAACGCAAATCTTCCTCATTCCCTGTGTTTATGCTTTGTATGTATTTCCCCACTGAAATACATACAGCCTCTCTGAGGCTGGGATTGTCTTGCTTTTTGCTTCTATTTTTATCCTCGGTGTTTAGTACTATATTTGACACATAATACATATTTAATAAATACTTTTTGACTTGATAAAAAACTGTTCCAGCAATCCCCTGAGGAAGAGAAAGTCAGGATGGAATGGGGAGGAGAAATTCTCTTCTTCCCCATTCCTTTAGCTTGAAAAGGACTTTATAAGTTTCTCATCTTCCCATCAGTGTCCTAACTATATCTCCAAATCAGCTGATAGCAATGTCTGTATTGGGAACTAAGAAGAGACTGTTTATATTCTCATAATTCCACTAGGAACCAAGTAAAGAAAATACTCACTGGGTAAATAGGACTTCTTGATCATTCCTTGAGTAAGAAAAAGGACATCCAACAAGGAGTTGTGAGTTTTCCCTTAAGTATAAATTTTTTCTAAGCTTGAATTTACTTTTCTTGGTATACTGCACATACCTGTGGAAATCATCAGAGAATTTTTGAGGATGCTTTTAAAAATATTTTTTTATTTTCCCCAGTTACATATAATTTTTTTTTACATTTGTTTTTAAAACTTTGAGTCCTGATCTCCCCTTCTACTCTATACACCCTCATTGAGAAGATCCATGTGAAGTTGTATAAAAGATTTCATAGAAAACATAGATTCCTTCCCCAAAAAAACTCAAGAAAAAAAAGTTTAAAAAATTATGTTTCAGTCTGTATTAATAAGATATACAAGGCTTAAACCTATAATTTAACTATGGCAAAGTTATGTAATGATTGTTACTAATATCTTTTTGAGAACATCATAATGGTTATGGTGTTGACTTGAAATCAATTTTTTGAGGGTTTGATTCCTTCCTTTCTTGTTTTAAGACTTAATCAGTTCTTTCTCTGGGTATGGATAGAACCTTTCAACATATGTCCTTCAGAACAGTGTTGGATCATTGCATTACTAAGAATAGCAATCACAATGATCACAATTGATCACAACCTTGCTATTACAATTTGTACAGTACATTTCACTTTACTTGAGCTCATGGAGGATTTTTCAGGTTTTTCTAACAGTATCCTCCTCCTCATTTCTTATAGGAAAATAATATCCCTTCATAATTCCATGCTACAATTTATTCAAATTCTCCAATTGATGTCATTCTCATAGTTTCCAGGTCTTTATCCTGAGAAAAGAGTTGCTATTAATATTTTTATACATGTATGTTCTTTTCCTTTAAGAAAAAAAACTCTTTTGGGATTCATGCCTAGTAGTGATATTGTTAGATCCAAAGAACGTGCATAATTTTATTATCTTTTGACATAGATCATCATATCTTTTGATCATTAGCCAATGGGGGAATGACTCATTAATTTTTTTTTTTTACAAATTTGATTCAGTTTCCTATTGATTTGAGAAAACAGGCCTTTAGAGATTTTTATCAGAAAAAAACTTGCTTCAAAATTCTTTTCATGATTACTGTTGCTAATCATATTTTTCTTGGGAGAATTTTTGTATTAGGTTTTTGATACATTTCTACCTCAGGGGAAAAAAAAAACCCTTTCTAATGTCCATTTTACTACCTAAGTTTAGTTAATAAAAATATTCTCAACTGATAATGTTGAGGAGATGCATAATCATATAGTCCTGAGATTTTAACATTATAGAATTATGCTTGAGTTTTCAGAGAAACTTTAGAGCTTAGAGGGGGAATTGTAACCTTGCTCTGAGACCTGAGATTCATCTGTAAGAATGAAAAGTGGGACAAGAATTTTGAGAGTTTTTAATGACTACATCAATATATCAGGTCTTACACAGACACTCTAATTGATGCATAGAAATTGTAAGTTTTTGAAGTTTAAGAATATCACAACCATATAAAGTAGTAAAGAAAGGAAATGCCCAAAAAGTGTCAGATACCTTGCTAAAAGTTTTACAGATATTATTTCATTGTTCCTCACAATATCCCTAAGGGAAGGGTAGGTAGTTGATATTATTATTATTATTATCCCCATTTTACAGATGAAGAAACTGAGGAAAACAGAGTTTAAGTGGCTTGCCAAGGGACAAATAGTTAATAGATGTCTGAGACTGAATTTGAACTCCTGTCTTTCTGAATTCTGGCCCAAGGCTTTACTGCAATGCATAGCTGTCTCTAATACAAATAAAAATGGAATATAATTCTCCTTAAAAATAACCTAATACTAGCACCCGATATTAGCCATCTTTCTTTCCATAAATTAGGATTCCATATTTTCTTTTTTCTTAACTATTAGTTCTGTCTCTAGAATTCTAGTATTCCAACATTTTTCCTATTCATAATTCCAAAATATCACAATATGATAAATCCATACAAATGGACCTAAAGATTGACTTGAATTTGAGTACAAATATAACTATAAAAGCAGTAGCAGTCTTCAGGAAACTGATTAATGTCATTAAAAGATACACATTCACCTTTCATTCTTCTTTTTTTTAAGTATTTTAATTTTTCCTCAGTTACATGTTAATTTTTTTTTTTAGTATCCATTATTATAGAATTTTGAGTTCCAATTTTTTCTCCATCCCTCCTTCCTTTCCCCTTTTCTGAAGATGGTAGGCAGTTTGATATGGTTCATATATGTGTTATCATGAAGAGCCTCTTTCCATGTTAGTCACAATTGTGAAGATGAAACTAAACAAAAGTAAAAAAAAAAAAGGAATAAAATGTTAAAAAATGCTTCCATCTGCAAACAGTCTACCAATTATTTATTTAGATATGGATAGTATTTTCCTTCAAGAGTTCTTTTTACTTCTCTTGGATCATTATCTTCATAGGCTTATATATAGATAGGTATAATTTCTTCATCTGAAAAGTGCCTGCTCATATCTTTTGACCATGTAGCAATTGGGGTATGGCTTGTAGTCTTATAATTTTGACTCAGTTCTTTCTATACTTGAGAAACAAGACCTTTATTAAGAACATTTGCTATAAAGATTATTTTCCAACTTTCTGTTTTCCTTCTAATCTTGGTTGCATTGGTTTTATTTGTACAAGAGGCTTTTAATTCAAAGTACTCAACATTTTCTCTTTTGCATTGTGTAATGCTCTCTATCTCTTGTTTGGTCATGAATTTTTCCCCTCCTCATAGATCTGACAGGGAGACTCTTCCTTGCTCTTCTAATTTGTTTATGGTATTACTCCTTATGTCTAAATTATGCACCCATTCAAATCTTATCTTGGTATGTAAGTTCTTGATCTATACATATTTTGTGCACTATTGTTTTTTCAACATTTTTTTTTCAAATTGTGACTTCTTATCCTCTAAGCTAAGATCTTTGAGTTTATCATTGATTACTATGTCTTATGTACCAAATATATTCCATTGATCCACCATTCTATTTCTTAACTAGTACCAAATATTTTTGATGATTACTCTCTTTTTTTGATTATTGTTTTACTGAGAATTGAAATTGCTTTTTTGTATTTTTTTCATTAATTCCTTTGATACGCTTGATGTTTTGTTCTTCCAGATGAATGTTGTTATTTTTCTACCTCTATCAGATAATTTTTTATAGTTTTATGGGTATGAAACTGAATAAGTAAATAAGTTTAGATAGATTGTCATTTTTATTATAATGACTTGGCCCAACCATGAACACTATATTTGCATCAGAAGAGAGTTTGGTAGGAATTCTTCTTTGCCTCTTTTAAAATATGGTACTGGAATTAATTGTTCCTTAGAATAATTTGTGTTCATTTGTGAACCCATGGCCCTGGGGATTTTTTCCTAGGGAGTTCATTAATGACTAGTTCTATTTCTTTTTTTCTAAGATGGGGTTATTGCTTTCTATTTCTTGATCTGTTGATCTAGATAACTTATATTTTCACAAATATTCATCAATTTGACTCAGACAGTCACATTTGCTGGAATATAATTGAACCAAATATTTCCTAAAGATTGCTTTAATTTTTTTTCATTGCTAGAAATTTTACTCTTTTCATTTTTGATACTGAATATTTGGTTTTCTTCTTACTTTTTTTTTAAATCAAATTAACCAAATGGCTTACCTTATTTTTTTCAATAAAACTACCTCCTAGATTTATTAGCTTAAAAGTTTTTTTTTCAATCTTATTAATCTCATTTTTGATCTTCAAGATTTCCAATTTGGTGACAATTGGGAGTTTTTAATTTATTCTTTTTTAGGTTTTTTTTTTTAATTTTATACTCAATTCATTGATCTGTTCTTTTTTCCCCATTTTGTTGATGTAAAAATTTAGAAAAATTGATTTCCTCTTACTACCATTTTGATTGCATCCCATTCATTTTGTTATGTTGTCTTAGTGTTGTCATTCTCTGACATTATTCTGTCAAATTATTGATTGATTTTATGATTTACTCTTTAACCCATTTATTCTTTAAGATTAGATTATTAATTTCCAATTTTTTTAAATCTATCTCCCTCTGCCCTTTGTTGAATATAACTTTATTGTATTATAACCCAAAATAATACATTCACGATTTCAATATTTCTGCTCTTTAAAAATTTGATTTTGAAGTGTTATGTTGCATTATATAATCTGTATTTGTGTAGATGTCATATGCCAACTGACCAAAAAAATGTATTCCTTTTTGTTTTTATTCAGTTTTCTCCAAAGATCTGTCAGCTCTTTTTCTAATATTATTTTTACCTCCTTAATTTCTTTCTTACTCATTTTTTTTGTTGGATTATTTAAGTTCTGGGAGGAGACAGTTGATGTGCTCCACTATTATAGTTTTGCTAT
Source organism: Antechinus flavipes (assembly GCF_016432865.1). Taxonomy (NCBI): domain Eukaryota; kingdom Metazoa; phylum Chordata; class Mammalia; order Dasyuromorphia; family Dasyuridae; genus Antechinus; species Antechinus flavipes. The sequence continues at coordinate 117,284,977 of NC_067402.1, forward strand.
CTATTTCTTCCTATAATTCATTTAACTTCTTTAAGAATTTGGATGCTATACCTCTGGTATATATGTGTTTAGTACTGATATTGTTTCATTGTCTATGACACTTTTTAGTGAGGTGTAATTTCTTTTGTTATCTCTGCTAATTAGGTCTATTTTTGCTTATCTTTGTGTGAAATGAAGATTGTCACCCTTGCCTCTTTTACTTCAGCTGAATCATAATTGATTCTGTTCCAACCCCTTTCCTTTACTCTTTTAGCTGTCTCTCTGCTTCAAGTGTGTTTTTTGTAAACAACACAATGTAGTATTCTGGGTTTTGATCCATTTTGCTATCCACTTTCATTTAATGGAAGAGTTCATCCCAACCACATTCACAGTTATTACTACCTAGATGTTTCTCTCCATCCTATTCTTGCTCCTGTTTGTCCTCCCTCTCCTTTCATCCTTTCTGTTCCCCCAAATAGAAGTATTTTGCTTCTATCTACCACCTCTCTTGATCTTCCCTCCAATCAGTTCCCTTCCTCCCATTTTACTTAATCTTCACCCCTTTTACTTCCCTTTTTGGTTAGATAGATTTCTTTATTCAAATTATTGTATATGTTATTCCTTCTTTGAGCTAATACTGCTGAGAGTAAGTACTGATCAGTAAGTATGGATGCTCATCATCTCCCCTTCTATCTTCCCTTCCATTGCAATAGACCTTTAGCACCCATACCTGTACCGGTATAGGTATATACCTATATATCTATACCTGTACTCTCTAAGTATATTACTTTTAGCTGTATTATTAGTGATGTGATTTTTAAGAATTACAATATTAACGTCCTGGGTAGGAATGTGAGCAGTTCAGCTCTATTGAAGCTCTATGTTTTTTTTTTTTTTTCCCCTCTTTAATTGTTTATGCTTCTCTTGGATCTTGATATTAAAGGTCAAATTTTTGGTTTAATTCTGGTCTTTTCCTTATGAAAAATTTTCTTTTATTTTATTTAATGTCCATTTTTTCCCTTGATGTATTATGCTTAATTTTATTGGGTAGATGATTCTTAACTGTGGCTCTAGCTCCTTTGCCTTCCAGAATATCGTATTCTATGATTCCAAGTCCTCTTAATAACCCATCCCTGTGTAATTCTGATTGTGACTCCCCTGTATTTGAATTGTTTCTTTCTGGCTACTTGCAGTATTTTTCCTTGACCTGCGAGTTCTGGAATTTGGCTATAATGTTCCTTGGAATTTTTATTTTGGGATCTCTCTCCTGAGGTGATTGGTGGATTCTTTCAATGCCTATTTTGCCATCTAGTTCCAGAACACCAGGGCAGATTTCCTTCATAATTTCTTGAAAAATGCTGTTCATGTCCTCCTTTTGATTATGACTTTCAGGTAGTCAAATTACTTTAATATTATTCCTTTTTGATCTAATTTCCAGGTCAATAGTGTTTTTTTTATTTTTCCATTTTCCATTCTTTTGAATTCATTTAATTGATTCTTGATGTTAGTCATTATCTTCCACTTGCTCACTTTTAAGGTCTTTACCTCACTTAGCTTTTGTACTTTCTTTTCCATTTGACCAAATGTACTTTTTAAGTAGTTTTACAAGCCATTGACTCTTTTTTCATAATTCTTTTGCATCATTCTTCTGTCTTTCCCCAATTTTTCTTCTACTTCTCTAATATGATTTTTAAATTCTTCTATGAGTTCTTTCTGGCTGGAGACCATTTTCTGTATTTCTTTGGGGTTTTATTTTATAATGTCTTAATATTGTTGTCCTCTATTGTGTTTGTTTTTTGGCCTTCCCTATCAACATATAACTTTTAACAATATAACTGTCAACAATAGCTTTCTATTATTTTGGGGTTATATAATTTTGGGGGGGTGACACCTTTTTCTTTTTTGAAATTTCAGCTGTGTTCTCATGTGGAAGGAGTGTTCTCTCAGGCTCCTTGTGCCAGTGGTTGCAGGTCCTGGTTATTTATCTGTTGTTACACTAATGTTGCCCTGAGATACATGGGGGATTGTTATATTTAGTGCTGCACTGAAGGGATGTAGCTGCCATTATTTGAGGTGGTAGTGGTCTGGCAGCATACTTAATGCTGAATTGGGGTCCTCATTGCATGTCTTATGTGGGTTGAGACCCAGTGGGGTGTTTCTGCTTTCCCTGGGGGGTACACTGAAGCATGTGGCAGTCTGGCTGCTGAAAGATGCTTGTTTGTCCAGGGCTACCCTGAGGCATGTGGCAATTCCTGGAATTGGAGTCCCTGGGCATAGCTCTCTATGCTAAGGCACACAAGGGTCCTGGTGCTGGCTTTCACTCACTCCACCACACCAGGACTTAGGATCTCCTACTGGTTTGCTGGGGTAGGACTCGCTTCTGGCTTATTGATTAGCCTCCTGTCCTGGACAGTGTACTCCTCCCACCACATCCCCCTTTACTTAAGTGAGAAGGACCCCTCCTGATAATTGTCCAGATTTCCTTGCTGGTTTACCCGATCTCCTTGCTGTTTCCACCACTCTAAGACTTGTCTTGGGACCCTTTTTTATGGTTGTCCAAGATGAATACAGAAGAGTTAAAGTGACTCACTACTTATTCTGCCATCTTTGCTTCCTTCCATTTTTTATAGGTTTATTATGCCCTGATGTTTTAACTCTGAAAATCAGACTCATTTAAAGGATAACATTTAACTCATATTAAAGCTTGCCTACTATATAGAAGAAAAATGTATGAATATATAGTAGAGACATCACTATTTCCCAAAAAACAATTAAAGCCCCTATTTAATATGTAGGTGAAACATTTGGTTCTTGAGAAAATATATTGAAAGATTGAAATATTAAATGCTATTTCAAATGGATATTACTGTTGCTGTTTTCTATTGAAAATTGACATGGAGGAGACACTTTGAAGTGAAGATAAGTTAGTGCTGCCAGGAAAAGCTTCTTCATTTGGAAAGCAGGGTAGTTGTCCTAATAATGCCAACCTCAAAGGATGGCTCTTACCATTCTTTCCAAATTTTGGACACACTGCTTCCTTCCATGCATTTTATGGCTTAGCCATTCCTAATGGATTCTCTATTTCCTCTCTGTTTCATTATTAACTGTTTTTTAATGTTCTTCATTCTCCATTTTAACCTCTAACTTTTTTTTTACATTTTTTTATTATAGCTTTTTATATACAAAACATATGCATGGGTAGTTTTTCAACACTGACCCTTGCAAAACCTTCTATTCCAACTTTTCCCCTCCTTTCCTCCCTCCCTCCCCTAGATAGTAGGCAGTCCTATACATGTTAAATATGTTAAAGTATATATTAAATACAATATATGTATACATATTTATACAGTTATTTTGCTAAACAAGAAAAATCACATTTAGAAAGAAGGCAAAAATAACCTGAGAAGAAAATGCAAGCAAATAATAACAGAAAGAGTGGAAATGCTATGCTGTGGTTCATACTCATTTCCCAGCGTGTAGCTGGTTCTGTGCATAACTGATCAATTGGAACTGATTCGGATCCTCTTATTGTTTAACCTCTAACTTTTAAATCTCTGACATTCTTTAAGACAACTCAGATGTCAGTACAGCAGGCCTTTCTTGGTCTCCTTAAATGCTAGTTCCTTTCTCTACATATCTGTGATGTACTTTGTATGACTTATGTGTATTACTTTGTGTATATTCTATCTCTTTCATTAATGTTAGCTTCTTCAAGGTGAAAACTGTTTTATTTTTTATATTCTCAGCAGTTAATACAGTGTCTAACATATAGTAAACACTTAATAAATGTTAGCACTTAATAAATACTTATTGACTGATTGATTTTAATGAAGGTTTACAACATGAACATTGAGCCAATGGTCATCAGATATGCCCTTTGTTAAGTCAAATGGCTAACATAATTCATGGTCAAGGCCTTTAGAAATGTTATTTCTACATCTTAATGAACAGTGTAATACAGCATATTTCTAAAAATCAACATCTTATCAAGGTTCATATGAAGAAATGTCTCCGATACAAGTAAATAAATGATAATGACAAAGATGCTTTCAGTCAAAGGAATAATATGCTTTAAAGCAGGTCTTCTTTAAACTTTTTCCACTTCTTTTTGCCTAGGAAATTTCTATGCAATTCTGGATATATAAATATATAAACTAGATATTATTAATCAAATATTTTATAATAAATCATAATTTCATGCCCCCTATAGTCAGTTATGAGACCCTATATAGAATCACAACATACATTTAGAGAACTTTGCACTTAGAAATCCTACATTAGTTAAAACGGAGAGGGACTTTGGGTTTAGCCCAAAGTTGCATATCATAGATGAAAAGAATAAACTCATGATCACTGTCTTTTTTGGAAAGATTTACTAATGGTAGATTTGCCTCCTTACCCATCATTAATCATGCGAGACATTAAAAGAAGACATTATTCTTGTTGCACAAAGAGATTATCAACATATATACATATTTTTGCTTAGTTTTCTGTTTCCAATAAACATACTGCATTAATGTGAATTGTCAGTATCTGAAATACATATGTGGAAAAACTTGTCTCCAAATGAGAAATGAAAGACTGATGAAAATAAAGCATACCTATGAAATCCTTACACCTTTTCATTTATTAATTATTATTATGAGAGGCAATATGGTATAATGAATAAAGAATTGGTTTTCTCAAAGGCCAAAAGATCTGAGTTCCAATCCTATTTCTGATACACATTATCTATGTGATGTCTTAGGAAACTATTAGCCTTAAACTGCAGAGCAAGTGTTGATCTTCATTATTAGAAGATTTTTCTTAGCTGGGAGCTCCCCATGCTGACTTGAATCTCATGTGTAATTTCCCTTTTCCTCAATCAGGGGGAAAAAGGCCTGATCATAATCAAATAATTAGCCATGGGAAAAGAAAATTCATAAAGTTGCTACTTATTCTTTTTTCTTTGGTCATTTGTCATTAGCAATAATGTACATATGATGCATACATTATTAATATATATGTGCACACATGTATGTATATATGATGCACACATATATTACATATAAAAGTGTATGTAGTAGATCAGAGACAAAAATGTTCAATTAACAATTTTTATTCTGAGAAAAATGTAAGTCACATACAATTTTCTAAGTATACTTATTTCTACAAAATTTAAATTAACATGGATTTACAGATGAAGGGAAAGCATCATTTTCATTTTCTGTGTGAGATTTACATCCAGGAAAACCTCTACCATATGTTTATTCTTTCATATATTTTAAATTTTGGGAAATTGGCTCTTAAGTGGAGAGACTACCCAGGGAATTTGAGTCTTCTGGGAAGATGTGAAATCATATGTGATCTGCTTATAATTCCTCATAAAGCTTACACTAAAAATATAAGAGAAAGAGATAGGGAAGGAAGAAACAAGAGAAGAGAGTTTATAACATAAAAGGCAGTTAATATGTTGACTGATTACAGAGAAAATAAAAGGATAGAGGAGGAGAGTAGTAAGAGAAAAGGAGAAAAAAAAGAGACACAGAAGAAGCAATGGAGGAAAGGAGGGAGGCACAGAGAGACAAAGAGATTGAGAGAGACTGATAGAAATAAAAAAAGTAGAGGGAAAAGGAGATATAGAGAAATGAAACTTAACTACTTATAGCAATACCTGGCTCTTACAAAAACTTTAAATTGATCACAGTGTTTAGCAGTTAAGATTAAAATTCAGAACTTGCTCTGACACATTATATTTTTCTTTCCAAATTATTCATTGATGATTCAGATTTGATTTGCCTGTCTAGAAGCATTGGCTTATCCTTTATATTGAATAAATGTGTAGCAACAGAATATTCATACCCCCCAGGCACACCGCAAATATGTTATTTGCTCAGTTTGCTTTATTTGTCATTAAATACATAGAAATTAATCCTCAGGATGTTTTATATTTGCATTGTGGTCCTGCTAGAGTAAACTACTCTTAGAGAAAAACTTCACTTGCAGCCCAGGGGTGGGAAGGAAGATTTAATTCTTATTTCAAATCTTTTTGTTAATATAAAACAAATGATTCACTATCTTCCGGGCGAAATAGCTTAGATACTATTATTTGTGGTGTGCTGATTGAGGCAAACAAAAAATTATTACTTTAGTTCCCTAAAGATCAGGGCCAAATGAGGTGCCTGTCTCTAGGCTTTCCCAAGATATTAAGCTTTAAATAAGCACAGTTTATCCTAAACTTTGCCTTTCCAAAGATTATTTCATGAGGATGGTATCTCTGGGAAGAGATAAAAGTAGCATTTACCTTTCCTATCTTACACTTGCCAACATAGGCCGGGGTCATTTTATTTGCTCCTAAGATGTCTTTTGGGCATTATTAAGGTTTTCAGCTGGGTGCTACTGTTATCAGACTGTGGCAGGAGATGACATTTAACTAATACTCTGGCTTCTGACTGCAGAATGTTGAACTGACTGTTAAAAACAATCACCTTAAGACTAACAGCTGTCCTATGGATCTGAGTTTGCACAGTGAGTGATATAGCCCAGAATGACCTTCTATGGTTTGTTGACCACTGTCAATATTCATTTTCAGTTATGTGAGTCTTTTGCCCACTAGCTATCTGCCACAAGGCAAAGCTGGAGGTTTTTTGGACCATCTACAGTATGTGATTCTCAGTGGGTCTTGTCTATTAGGTAAAAACACATACTGTAGATGGGGAGGGCTTTTACATATTAGACAAGTACTAGCTATGGGCAGGGGAGTCCTTACTGTAGACCATATCCTACCCTGAGTAAGAATCCTATAATTTCCCTTTTGTTAATGAAAAAGGCAAATATGGGCCAGGAAGGATCAGTCAGTACTGACCCAGCATGACCAGTATTCTGTGGCCCCTATCACCAACCTAGTAACCTCCATGGCTAACTGGAAAGCAGGGAATGAAGAAATTACTATTATTTTTACTTGTATTTACACTGTATTTGACAGTCAGGCTATTTTTGTTGCTTTTTTAGGGGAAATGCAGCTGTATCTGAACCATTGCCATGTGTAGGCTTATGATTCAGTGAAATGAAAACCAGGCTGGATTCCTTGGATTCTGGAATCCAGAATCTGGAAGACATAGATTCCTATACTGTCTTTGGCATGAAATGTTATGCCTAAAAATTTGGCACAAATCAGGCTATTTCTCTGAAAATTTCCTCAGTAGTTAGGTATTAGAGTTAGGTGAAGTAGAAAGTAAGAAGTAAGAGGACTTGGGTTCAGATACTAACTTGATTGCTTACTGTCTGTGTTCTCTTGGGCAAGCAACCTCTATACTTTTTTGAAATAAAACAGGGATGGATTGGACTAAATGACCTTAAAAACTCTTTTCAACTCCAAATCTGTGATTCTCTGACTCTGAATTATATATATATATACACACACACACATATATATATATACACACACACACACGTATACACATATACATGTTATTATATATATAATATATATATATATATATATATATATACCTTTTACCCCCACTGTCAAGACCAAACATGGTAAACAAAGCTAATTTTGTTGTCTCCTTACAGAATTTAAGTATTTTTTCCTTTAACAGATGGAGCTAATGCTGATGAAAACATTCTTTTAGGTTTTTGTCCTTAAAGTAAAATCCATGCTATTAACTAAATAAAAGACTAGGTTAAGATTCAATTAATTTTATTGATATTTGCATGGAAGATTTTTTTCCCTTATGTGGCAGTGACAATTTTTAATGAGTTCCTCTATAGCTGGAAAAATTCAAATATTTTTTATTTTTCTGAATTCTGTCAACTGTTCTATTGTGCTCACATGCTCTGGTTGCAGTGTTAATAGTTTCTAGGCGTCTGAAATCACAGTTCCACTTGAGTCTCATGACAGGCTTTTATCCTCATAGGAATTCAACATTAAGTACAGAAGGGCTTACCAGCATGATCTAGATGACATTTTTATAACCTGTAATATTCTTCAGTAAGATGTAGTTAATGATCCTTCACATGATCCAGATGGCAGAGCATCTCATCCTCTATGGAAGGCTCCATTCATGCTGCAGTTTCTTGGAACAAGTTGAGTACAAAGTTGATTATAGACCACTTTATTAAAACCTAGGTTATGTGGTATGGTCTTTGTGATTGTTATCAGCATCAATTCAAAAGATTTTCTTTGATTTTCAGCCATCCAAATCATTGCCATTGAGTCCAAATAACCTTTTTTTTTTATCTGAAAGTTTCTTCCAGGGAAAATGAATAAAGAAATAAATAAAACTTCTCCTTCCTTCCATCCCTTCCTTTTGATCCTCTAACACTAAATGGGATAATTATTAGCTGACCCTCCCTTTTAGTTGTATATGTTATATCTATACCATAATCACAGTGAAATAGTTCAATAAAGGATCGGAACTGAGATAAAGAGGAACAGGAACTTCAAATAAGTAAACTAAGACCTAGGAAAGGTAAATAATTTGTGTAAAGTCACACAGACGTAGGATTTGAAACCAGGTCCAGTGACTCCAGACAGAGAGCTTTTTATATCCTAACATATGACATGAATTGCACTAGATAATGAGATATAGCTAAGATATTACTTCTCCCCTCAGGAACTTACATTTTAAGTAAGGGATATGGACCACTTACAGATATATAATAACTGTAAAATGAAACTGAATATAAGAAAAAAAGAAAATTGCAAGGTTGAATGTAAGGTCAGAGAAAATCATTATTTTATTCATAGAAATATCAGGAAAAATTTCATGGAGAATGTAACATTTGGAATGGGACTTGGAGTATGAGAAAGGATTGAATAGACATAGGATGAGGTGGGATGAAGCTAAAGTTTATAGGTGGGACGGGTCAAGACATATTTAGAGAATATTGAGTAACTATGGATCTTTGGATGTGGTACCTTTATCTTTTTGAAACATTTTTAATTCAATAAAGATTTCACAATTATATATGAAAAATTTATAAAAAAATTTTGAGTTCCAAATGCTCTTGCTCCCTCCTATTTCCTCTTCTTTCTTGAGAAGGCAAACAATTTGATTCAATTTGATTTTAATTACACACATGAGATCCTACAAATAGATCTATATATTAACCATGTTGCAAAAAAATATGAACAAAATAAAACAATAAAAATAAAATTTGAATAAGGCAAGCTTTAATCTGAAACCAGAGTTTATCAGTTCTCTCTTTGGAGGTAGATTGCATTCTTTATCATGAGTTCTTTGGAATTATCTTGGATCATTCTCTTGATTAGAGTAGCTTAGTCTTTCACAGCTATTAATCCTTTCAGTATTATTGTTATTATGTAAAATGTTCTGATTTTGCTCACTTTACTTTTTGCATGAGTTTATAGAAGTCCTTCCAGGTTTTGCTGAAACCATCCTGCTAGTCATTTCTTACAGCAGAGTAGTATTCCATCACAACCATATACCACTTATATGACTTATTTAGCAATTCTCCATTTGATGAGCATCCCCTCATTTCCAATTCTTTGCTAATATAAAAAGAGATGCTATAGATATATTTGAACTAATAGTTCCTTTTTCATCTAACAGTGGTATTGCTAAATCAATTTGCAGAGCTTTATAAGGCTTTTGAGAATTCCAAATTGTTCTTCAGAATACTTAGACTATTTCACAACTCCACCAAGAGTGCATTAGTATCACAAGTTTTATCGCCTCTAGCATTTGTCATTTCTTTTTTCTATCTTGTTAGCCAATCTTTGAAGTGTGAGGTAGGTATCTCAGAGCTGTTTTGATTCACATTTCTCTAATCAGTAGTGATTTAGCACACTTTTTCATGTGGCTATTGATAGCTTTGATTTCTTTCCTGACACCTACCTATTTATATTCTTTTATCCTCTATCAATTGGGGAATAGCTCCTATTTTTATAAATTTGCCTTAGTTCATACATATTTGAAAAATGAAGGCTTTATCAAAGAAAAACCTGCCACAAAATTTTCCCAATCTTCTTCTAATTTTAGTTGTATTAGTTTTATTAGTTCATTTCAGTAGTTCATTTAGTTGCATTAGTTTCATATATGTGTGTTCTCAAAAGCTTTTAATTTTATGAAATCAAAATTATATATTTTATTTCCTATTATTCTCTATTTCTTGTTTAGTCATAACTTCTTCTTTTATCCATAAATTTGACCAGTACATTTTCCATGATCCCCTGATTATATTATCATCCTTTATATCTAAATCACTTATCAATTTTGACCTGTAGGAGATATTAGTCTATGTCTTTTTTTTTGCCAAACTGCTTTCCACTTTTTTTTTCCAGTAATGAGGAAACCAAAGCTTAGATCTTTGGGTTTATCAAAAAACTAGATTACTAAAGTCATTTACTATTGTATAATGCATACTTATCTATTCCACTAATTTACCACTCTATTTCTTAGCTACTAGCAGATTCTTATAATGATTGTTGCTTTGAAATATATTTTAAAATGTGGAACTGCTCTTCTCCCTTTCTTCATGTATGTTTTCATTGATTCCCTTGATATTCTTGATCTTTTGTTCTTCCAGATGAATTTTGTTGCTATTTTATCAGGCTCTCTAAAATAATTTTTTAGTATTTTATTAGTATGGTGTTGAATAAGTATATTAACTTGGATAGAATTATCATTTTTATTATTTTGTCTTAGCCTACCCCAATTAATAGTCATCCAGTTATTTAGATCTCTCTTTATTTGGGTGAAAAAATGTTTTGTAACTGTGTTCATATAATTCTTGAGTTTGTATTGGCAGGTAGACTCCCCAAAATTTTGTATTGACTTAAATTATAAAATGGAATTTGTCTTTCTTTCTCTGCCAGTTGTATTTTGTTGTTAGAACCTAGAAATGCTGATAATTTATGTAAATATATTTTGTATTCTTCAACTTTGCAGAGGTTATCAATTATTTCAGCTTGGTTCTTTGTACATGTATGTATATGTGTGTGTGTGTGTGTGTGTGTGTGTGTTGCTGTTATTGATTTTCTTGGGTTCTCTAAGTCTACTATTATCTCATCTATATAAAATGTAGTTTTATTTCCTCATTGCCTATTTTTTCTTCCATTTTTTTCTGTAGCTAGCATTTCTAATATAATATTGAATAATAATGATAACGGATACCCTTGCTTCACCCCTGATCTTACTGGGAAGACTTCAAGTTTATCTCCATTATTGAAAATATTTGCTGATGAGATACTAGGTATCTCCTCCATTGATTCCTATGCTTTCTAGTGTGTTTCTAATGTGAATAGGTTTTATAATTTGTCAAAGCTTTTTATGGCATTATCATTTCTTTTCTGCCATATTACATAATAGACATATAAAAGTCGCCCTACTGAGAGGATAAATTAAAGGAAAAGGAGATTAACACTTGAGACTATTATGATAATCATGCATCATAAATGAAATCAAAGGATCTTTCACTGAGTGTTTTTTATGTGCAAGGAACTATCATGCTATACCAGATTGATACATTAAATAAGCTGGTAATATAGAGGACTAGTCTTTTTAATTAAACATCCTTCTGTCTTCTCTGCTGTTTTCCCTTCCCTTCTTCTCTTTCGGAATGATATCCTTTGCTGTGGGCTTTCAGAGATTATAACCTATCTCACTGAAGGTGTTTTGAACTCTTTCTTAAGGCTTAGCTTTCCAGTTTACAGAGTGACTGAATAAAAATTTATATATACCTCCGTATCTATGAGGCTGCCACACTGCCCTTATCTCAATTTTCACATCTTACAATGGCAATAATAAACAACATATATTGCCATTATATGTTGCTTCCACCTAATGGAATATGAGCTCTTTGAGGGTAAGGGCTCTTTCATCTTTTTTATGTATATCTTCAGTATCTAGAATAGTGCTTGACATATAATAGGTGGTTTGAAAATATCTTTTCATTTGTTATTATATCCATTTATCATTTGTGATAAATAAATAATAAAATCAATCTTATAGATTAAAATATAAAACCACACATGCGTATTTAGAGAAATTGTGGTATTAAAAGTAAAGAAAAATGAAATATTTGCACTGTAGGGGAAAATTATTGGTATTGGTGCTACAGGGAATCTGGCAGAAAAAGGACTAATATCATTAGTAGCTGACACTGATCTACCTTTACAAAGAATTCCAGATTCCTTTACAGGTGCTCTAAGCTAGATTTACAATATTAGCCTCCGTGGGTCTGTTGCTAACTGAAGGGACAACTGTAATCCAAGTATTATTTCTTCCCATTATGAAATGCAGGCACCTTAGGCGTATGTGTTAATGACCACTCAGCAGAACACAACACCCTGGTAAATACATTAGGGGTAGAAGTGACGCACACTGTTAGAGACTTCAGGGGAATTTAAGACAGGTAAAACTTATTACCCCAATAAAATTTTGTTTGAGAGCCAAGCTAATACCCCTTCTCTAACTGTAAGATGAAAGGAATTATTAATGATCTAAACCTTGTTTTTTGTTCTGACTTGAAAGACAGCATTCTTTCTCTTCTGAAGAACAGTTGGCACAATTCACAGTTCATAGAGTACTGGGTCTCTAGTCATAGTGCTTTCATTGTAGTAGTCTTTACTTATTAGTAGTTTGATTTCCAGCTCAAAATTTAAAATAATATTAATAATAGATTTTTATCTACTTACCTTCTTTTTACATTCTTTTAATATGACTTTTTCACTCTTCTATTTATCTACTACCTATTCTTTCACTCCAAATCTGTGTATCTATTCAACCTATAGTTTATCAGTTTATTATATGTATATATTTTTTAACTCTAGACATCTGATTTTCCAATTTTTTTCTTCTCTTGGAAACTATACTCACTCATGCTTTCAATATATATATCTACTTGAAATTTTATTTTCGCTGAGGAAAGTTCAACCAAACTATTCTCTGCTCCCAACTGTCCTTGGATCATAAATCAAAGCTACTGAATGTTCCAAAAGCCTGAGAAGGGGGGTGATGACACCATAACTAGTGTAATGGTGCCATGGCTGGGAAAGACAGTTGTAATTATAGCATTTCCCATTGAAAATTGAACTGACATGCTCCTATTCATTTCCTAGCCACTTCACAAGCAGTTGGTTCCCTTTTGGATAAAGTATATCTGATTTTGAAGTTCAAAAGCTATACAGAGTGGTAGGAGGGAGGGAAAAAATTGAAAGAGGAGTTTAAAAAACAACAATGCAGAAGAGTAGTTTCTAGCTTTTGTTTGCTTCTGATCTGCTTTCTATATGAACAACCAGCACTAGTGAGCCCTATCTTATGCCCAATGCTAAACAGGCCTTTTGAATACTCCTGAGATCCATGGCAGGTAAGCTCAAGAGCATGGAAAATAATATCTCCTAAAACTACCATCCGTATTTTGTAATCAACATCCAGAGGAAGGTAAGGGAAATAGTATAAGCCATTATATTGTCCCTACTATGTGCTAAACACTGTACTGAACACTTTATAAATATGGTTTTGATCCTTACACTAACCCTAAAAGATAAGTGCTGTTATTATCTCCATTTTTCAGTGGAAGAAACTGAGGAAGACATAAGCTAAATGACTTGTCCAGGATCAGAAAGCTAGCAAATATTTGAGGTTAGAGTTGAACTCAGATGTTCCTGACTCCAGACCCAGTACTCTATGAACTGTGAATTGTGCCAACTGTTCTTCAGAAGAGAAGCCATTCGGAAGCCAGAAGGAACCATCAGATTCTTATGGTTCCATCCCTACTTGATCGAGAGGGTATGACCATATGCTATTTAGAGTTGTGGATTAAAGAAAGTGCTAGCCTTTCACATTTCTATAGATAATGGTTTTTAAACTCTTGGGTTTTCTGTAGATTTTCATCAGCTATTGGTCATAAAATGGGACTAAATATTTCTTATTTACTTGTAGACTCAAACCTTTGCATATTAACAAAGCTTGGTATCATATTTCTTCTTATCTGATATTTACTCTTCAGAGTAAAAGATAGACACTAATTTGACTTTAAACTTCCTTTGCTTCCAGTAGTTATGGGACCATGGAATTGCTTCAGTAGACTGGGATGAAATGTCACAAAGAAATCAAAGCAAAATTTGTCCACAGTTAGCTGTTCTGTTCATTAGATATCAAGAATTTCACATTAAAGTTCTGCAATAGAGAGGAAGAAAGAGTGAAATAGGAGGGGAAAGGAGGAGAGAGGGAGAGAGATACAGACAGAGACAGAGATACAGAGCTCAAGTAGATATCAGAAGAAGAAATTATATAAGGAAACACTGGATTTGAAGAACTTGGATTTCTAATTCTCAGGTTGATATTTTACTGTGTGATTTGGGGCAAATCATTTAATGTCTGTGGGCCTCAAACACTGCAATGATAAAATAAAGGATCTGATGAAATGGAATTTAAGGATACTTCTATATCTAAATATTATGATAATATCTTCAGGTATCCTAGAAGCAATGCTGCGTAATCAATAGATGGGGAACATTTTATTCATACGAAGGCATATACTAGGTGATATATCTCACATTATTACATAGGCTGAAAAGATATTTAGTCACTGAGCCTTGGAAAGATTGATTTAAATTGGTTATAGAATGGGCTTAGAGATTTGTTCACGACATGTCCTTTAAAACTAAATTTTATTGACATTGTTACATCCCTTATGCTTCCCAAAATGTGCTTTTCTCCCCTTCTCAGAAAGATATTACCTATATCAAAGTTGAGTGAGAGAAAGAAAGAGAAAAGAAGAGAGAACTGAGTCAAACTAACCAAAAGAACAAAAAACTTTCAGGTAGGTATGCTCTGAACCAGGGAGTTAGGTAACTTATTGAAAGGTTACTACTACTAAGCAGATACATGTGAACTTTAACAATTGGTATGACTTCCAACCAAGTAATAAGAGTCCAATACAAATGTATGATAAATAAAAAGCCCAGTGGCAGTTCCATTTATTAACAGCTCACTGACTGAGAATTGTCTGAGCTAAAGTTTTTTGAATCATTTGAAGATGTTATCAAAAACTCTCAGAAACAGTTAAAGAATAGATAAAGGGCATCTATAGAAGGTTCCACTTTAACACTGTCAGTAATAATATTTTTCTGAGGTTACTATTAAGAAAAAAATTAAAATATATGCTACATAAGCTTTTTTTTTAGTTTGTAATAAAATCAAATTATTCTGTCAAATTCAGAGAGCTTTGTTTCAGAAGACATTTAATCTCTTATGTAAGAAAAGTGCAAAGCAGAGCAGTTTAGTTATGAAGAGAAAAATAAAAATGAAACGGAAAACAAGACTATCTTCAAAAACCTTCTCATAGTATTTGAGTAATTAGAATGATTACTTTTACTTTTACTTTACTTTTAAAATGTTTTTTTCTATATCTTCTCAGATAATGGTTCTTTGAAATTTGAGTAACAACTTATTGAAAGTTTTTTTTTTCTTTAAAAAAAATCTTTTCTAGTGAGTTGGGGACATATACAATTTCTTAGAAAGGAGACTATATTATTTATATGGTAAAGAGCAACCATGTATGCTTGTTTATATGTGAATAGGATGTAGATAATAATTTATAAGTTTTTCTTGGGGGCAATGGGAGCCACAGAAGATTGTTGAATTTCCTAGAATAAAGTGGTCAGAAATGGTACTTAGGAAAATTAATTTGGTAGCCATATGTAGAGAATGAAGTGAAGAGAGGAGAAATACTGTCTAAGGAAATAAATTAGAAAAGTATTGTAATAGTCAAGGCAAGGACTGATCATGGATTGAACTTGAATATTAGCCTATTTGAGTGATGAGAAGAAGGTTGCAAGACATGAAGATGTTAAATTGGATATAGGCTATATATAAGAGGAGGAGAAAGATAAACTTGGATAATATGGAGAATGATTGTTTATTCAATAGAAATATGGAAATTTGGAGAAAGGTTTGGTTTAGGAAGAATGAGATTGAATTATATTGTGACTATGTTGAGTTTGATATCCCTTTGAAATATCCTGAAACGATTTCTAACAAGTAATTGATGATATAGAAATGGAATTAAGAAGAGAAATTAGATCAGAATTTATAGATTGAGAAGTCAGCTGCATAGATAGATGCTTGAATACAATGAAGCAGATGAAATCAGCAAAGGTGAGAAAATAGGAAAGGAACATAGCACAACTATGCTAAGAAAGGGTTGATGGCCAAATAAAGGAAACTAAAAAAGAACAGCCAAATAGAAAGGATAGATATGAAGATACAATATCTAGGAAGAGATAATAGTATATGGTGAAAAGAATTACATAATCTTGTAAATTGTACCAGCATAGTATAAGCTCTGGGTATTTATTATCAACCTTCTAATTTCCAGAAATTTAGGAAAGGGTGAAGAAATGAGAAGAAATGTTTCGAAATTTGTTATTTTGCCTTTTAAACTGGACTAAAGAAACGAATCAACTAATTATATAATTTTGGTAAATATACTTGCTCTCCCTACCTCCTTTTATTCAGATATATTAAGAGAAAGTATTTTTGTTATTATTTTCTGGCATTTTTATTTTGCCTTTTATTATCTGAATCACTTAAATAATAATCTTTATAGTTTGAGATACTGTAAAGCCTAGAAAATAGTGATATATGTTTTATCATCAATTTTTATTTTAACAGTGTAAAACTTTCCTGAATTCTACATCTTGGGTCTCTGTTACTCTATGAACATTTTCAATCTGAAATATACAAAGAACTATCCTGATAATTCCAACATATAAAATAGTAGGATAGATAGATCCATGTTATGATGTTTTGATCCTCATGTCAATTGACTTCCCTTCTGTAAAATGTAAATAATAACTTTTAAACTACCTATATTGATAAAGTTTTTTCCCCCAAGAATGAACTTTGTAAATTGTAGAGTGCATAGAAATAACAATTTAGACTTAATTAAAATACAAGCTAACATTTAAAAAAAATTAAACCATGTTAATCCTTGGGAGTTCTCAAACTAGGGAAGTGTTTTGTTGTAAAAAGATATAAGAAGGGGAAAAGCTAGATTATTTTTTGTTAATATAATCTTGACTTAACTTTACTTATTTAGTAAATAAGTCTGAACTTCATTCAAGTCCCTTCATCCTTCATGCTGCTCCAAGAAGATAATTAACTTTTCTACTACACCATCACTCTGTTTAGAATGCCTCTTATCTTAGGTATCAAATAAGTTAGCAAGTTAGCACTGAATTGTCCTTTGTTTTATGGGTATTTCTTTTATTTTCTCGAGAAAACCATGAGGTTTTGGGTCTCAGGCCACACATATTTTCCTTGATTTTTGACAAGTTTATTTCATAGCATGCTGTCAGGCATCTTGGAGAACAAGTCTAAACTCATCATTTTACACATGAGAAAGCCGGGGCCTAGGAAAGTGTAAAAACTAAGCTGGCAATATGAAAGCATTCTTTTGATGCCAAATTCAACATTCTTTATATGATATCATTATGCTACCTTTTAGGTGCAGTAGATAGAATATTTGGAGAAGGAAATGGCAAACCATTCCAATGTCTTTACCAAGAAAATCCCAAATGGGGTCATGGACAGTTTCACATGAATGAAAATGGCTGAACAAGATAGAACACTGGACCTGGAAACAGGAAGACCTGAATTCAAATACAATTTCAGACACTTATAAGTTATATGACCCTGTCTCAGTTTTCTCATCTGTAATATGAGGAAAATTATAACCCCTCCCTCACAAGATTGTTGTAAAGGATCAAATGAAGTAAGAATTATAAAGTGCTTAGCACAATGCCTGGTAAATACTAAATATTGTATAAATATTAGCTATTATTGTTATTATAATCAAATTAGATGTTTGTAAAGTGTTGAGCACAGTGTTTGATACGTAACAGGTACTACTAGTAGTTATTCCTTTCCCTCCCCTTTTTCCTTGGACACATAATAGTTATAAAACATGTTCTTTGATTGATTTTTTTTTTCATTCACTTAAAAGGAAAACAAAATGAACTTGATGAAAAAGCTCTAAATGCTATGTGCTATGCTAAAGTCTGGCAATGCAAAAAAAAAAATTATCCATGCCCCCCTCCCCCCCAAAAAAAGCTCATATTCTAAAGGTAGAAACAATAAGTGATAAACCAGAAATATGTGAGATGTACAGAAATGGAAAACAATCTCAGAGGGCAAGGAACTAGTGGCTAAGGAAAGAAAGAATTTTAAAAAATCCTATAGAAGGTAGGATATGAGATGATTCTTGAAGTAAATAAATGAAACTGAGAAGCAAATGCATTTCCAAATAAAAAGGATAACTACAACAGAGTATTGCATATGAAATTATAAACTTCTTTATATATAGTTTGTTTTGGAGGGGAAAAGTATGAATCAAATTTATCAAGTTATAACAGAATTATTACAGATGTGTTCATTTCTATATTTTAAAATTTTTCTTCTTTGTATTTAAGGTTTTTTTTACTGATATTTATTCACTGAATTTTCACCCAGTTTTTCATTGCTTGTATTCATGTATCTATGTATTCAATAAGAATTTTTTAAAGCATTGTATTAGATGCTGAAGATACAGAGACAAAACTCTCTATAGCCCCTGCCTTTAAGAAGCTTATAGTTTATTATTATATGCCCTAGTAAACATTTCTTGGACCCTTTTCTTTTCTCATCTCATCTTGACAAATGTTTCCAGTTACTAGAATTTGTGTCCCATTATGTTACTGAAATGTTTATACTTCCAGGACATAAAGACTCAACTTTCTTCAGCTAATATATAACAATCTTGTGTGTTTTCTCTAGCACATTCATGATCTTTTTTTTTTAATTTCTGCAATGAATTTCCTTCTATTATGATTCTCATATCTTTCCAGAATGAGTCAGCTAGTATTTATAAAATGCATATTATGGTCTAGGCATTGTGTTAAGTGCTGGGGATGCAAAGAAAGTTAAAAAAAAAATCCCTATAACTTTTAATCCCACTTCATTGAGTCTTAAGGAATTTGAGTCAAATGCTGGGATTAAAAAATCACAAACATAAACCTTGGAGAGGAGTAATTATCAAGGTTCATTAAGGAAGAGGTGGTCATAAAGGACTTTTTCACTGAAAGGGTGAGGGAAATTTCACTTTTAAAAAGACAATTGACTTTGTCCTGCTATGTTCAAGAAAAAACATCATTTGAGTGATGGAAAATGTCTTTTGGTACTAAATCATTTGACCTCCTTTTTTTGTTATTGTTATAAAAACAGTTGACATTAATTTCTAACTTTAAAGTTATCACCTGAAGGGATGTCAGTTTCACTACTCATTGCCTACTGAGGGCAGGTTTATTTAACCTCAAATGGAAAAAAGTATCCTGAACACTGTAACTTGAGAGGCTCAGAGAAAGTCCCTCAATGCCCATCCCACTTACCCTTCTGAAATTCCTCCATTTAGATATATATACATTTAGATTAAGCAATTATCTGCCTGTGTCCTCCTTTTAAAATTTAAATATAAATAAATCACTCCTGAGTGGTTCATTATTCTTTAGTATTAGAAGGCTAAATTGCTTTCATCTATTCTGTATTTTGGGTAAATTATTTGTTTATTAACTTGTTTTCCCCTTAAAAGGTAAGCTCATTGACTGCAGGGATTGTTTTTGACTTTTTTTTGTATGTGCAGTACTCAGCATGGTTACAATGCCTAGTTCACCTGAAGAGATTAAAAAGTGTTTGTTGATTAGTTTATTGATTACCAAGAATTTTTTTTCTGCTTAAAAAAATAAAGAAAAAAGGAATAATTCTGAAATCTATGATACTGCCTGAGGAGGGTAGGTATGGTTTAGCTACTATATCTGGTATCATAAGGATACTACATTTGGATGAGTAGATAGTTGTACCAGAAATAAGATTAAGATATAGCAAGAGATAAGAAAATGTTAAACCTGTTTCAATGTTTAGCATGAAGCTATTTTATAGTAAATTGTTTCATAAAACTCTTAGAATTAGACAAAGAATGCAGAAATTTGAAGCAAGAGAACCTATTAAAGTGGTTTTGCAATAATCTATCAGGAGATGATGAAGCCTCAAATTTAGGTAGCAGTTATATAAGTACAAAGAAAGGGTAAAATATGGAGATAGCAAAAGTTGGCAAATGATTTATCACGTGGAGTAAGGGAAAATGAGGCGTCAAGGATGGTACCAAGATTACGAACCTGAGAAACTGGAAAGTATGTTACCTATAGCACTAGTGATGCTTTTGATAGTATGGAAGACTGACAGGTTTAGAGGAAAATATATTGAGTTCAATTTTAGACATGTTCAATTTAAGACAACCTGTTTGAAATGTCCAGTGGAGAATTGGTGAACTAAAGCTCTCAAGGAGATGCTGAGGCTGGATTTATTGATCTAGGAGTCATCTGCACAGAGAAGATAGTTAAACTATGGGAGCTGGGGAGATGATTAAGAGAGAGAATATAAGGAAATGAGGGTTTCTGACAAATCAGCAAGTTGTCTAGTACACAGTTTCAGAGAAATACCTAGGGCACTGGGAAGTAACTTGCTAGACATTCTATTATACCACAAATCTTTTGAGCTTACAGTCTTACTAAAATCATACAGGCTATTTTTTTTTCTTTTGCCACAAGTTATTAATTAGACATATCTTTTCCATTCATATCATATATAGGATTTTATGTTTCTTCCTATTAAATTCCTCTTATTAAACTCAATATATTATTCCAGCTAGTTCAGATCCTTTTGGATCCAAATCCTGTCTTCCAACCAATCAGCCAGAATTTCTTAAGTCTTACTGTGTGTGAAGCACTGCACCAATCACTAGGGATACAAACTAAAAACCAGGATAGATCCTGGCCTTTAGTAGTTTACTTTCTAAAAGGGAAGAGACCATGAATATAAATAGATAGCTATTAGAAACATCCAGAGTATATGGAAGGTACAATCTTTCTACTTTCTGTCACTTATGAATTTGCAAAGCATGCTATCCTTGTCTTTTCTATTTCTGTCAAGGGCACCACTGTCCTTTCAGTGACTAAATTTACAACTTTAGAGTCATCCTCTCGTACTCCTCATGTCCAATCAGTTGCCACAAGTCTTGTCAACTATACCACCCCAACATCATCTTTTCTTTTTTCACATCCACTATCCTAATTCAAGTCCTTATCAACTCTCACCACCTGGACTTTTGCAAAAGTCTCTTAATTAGTCTCCCTTCTCCAATCTTTCCTCCTCATGGCTGCCAAACTTAATTTTCTATAGCAAGTTATGAATAAACAAATGTTCTGCTTAAGATTTCAGATGCTCCCAAATTGCTTCTAGGATAAAACTCAGATTCCTTTGGCTGATATCTAATGTTCATTAAAACTTCTGCCCTACTCTTCTAACCTCATTATTCCAAGCAATTCCCCTTCATCGATTCTATGTTTCGTATATGACATTCAATCTCTGATCTCAATGATCCACTTCTAATCTCTACATCTTCAGATCCCTATTGTTATTCAGTCATTCAGTCATGTCCAATTCCATGCGTCTCTTATGAATTTTGTCCATGCGGCTTTTTCTTCACAAAGAAACTGAAGTAGCTGACATTTTATTCTCTAGTGTAATTTTTTACAAATGGGAAACTGAGGTGAATCCTCAGGAATTAATTGACTTGCTCAGGATCACATAACTAAGTGAAGTGTCTGAGGGTGAATTTGAACTTAAATCCAGGCCCAGTGTTCTATCCAGTGTCCCACCTAGCTGACAATCTCTCCAAACCTCTAGTTTTTCTAAACTACTGCCATTTTCTGTACAAGGTCATTTCTAATCAATTCTTTTCTTCTCCAATGACTTAGTGCCTTTTTTTTTTAATGTTTTCTTTACATGTACAAGTTGTTTGCTATAAGTTCTTGAGGACAAAGAGTTTCATTTTCATTTCCTATCTGAAACCTGAAGATAGTACCTGGCACATAAAAGATGAACAAAAGCTTCATAGTATATATAGTACAGATCACCCTGAATTTGGAATCAAAGGATCTAAATTCCAATCCTCTATCATTTATTACCAAAGTGACTTTGAATGACTTTGGCAAATTCATTTAAATCCTCTGAGCTGCAAGGTTTTTTGTTTTTTTTTCCAATCAGCAGGGTTTGAACTAGGTGCCCTCCAACATCCCTTCTACCTCTAATTCTATGATTCTTCATTTAATGAACACTTGCTCAATTATTGAAGTAACTGATAAAACTGTTGGACAAAATAGGGCCAGGGCCTTGTGATCTTGCCTTAACAACTAAATCAAGATTCCATATTGCAGGCTTGCAATAAGTTGAGACCTGATGAAATCTGCAAAGCCTTCCTGAATTATTTTGGTTTATTGTTGTGGATATTGGCTTTCATTTCATTTTCCAAAGTGATGTCAAGCATTTATAAAGAGTAGCCTCCTTTTCTGTATTTTTAAAAGTCTAATGCTCTTTCAGCAGATGCCACATAAAATCAATTATTTCATCAACATATTAACCCTTGGAAGAATCCATCATCAGAGTCATAGAAAGGCCTTCAATATAGCAAGTAGGGTCACTGAAGGATGTCAGCAAAATCAATACATAATCTGATAGCTTTATTTCTTCATGTTGATAAAGAGCACTCATGCTGCTTGTGTCCCATTTTTCTAGGGCCCTATGAATTAAAAGGAAAATGAAAAAACATGCCACCTTTTAGTAATAGCTGGGATATGAACCTTCCACAAGGGAAGTCACAAATTATCAAAGAGAGAATGTACCTTGGAGAATGCTTTGCTGATGAGGAACCAGAGGAGCAAGAAGGTCACTGACCTAATTTATGAATATGTAAATCAAGATCCAAGAGATTCAGTGACTTATCCTTAGTCACACAATTAGTGAATGCCCAGGGCCTTTAATTTAAACCCAGATTTTTTGACTCTTTGACACTTAAAGTTCTATCTTTAGGCAACACTGTCTATTCCGAATAAGACAACCACAAGATCTTCAAAAAGAAATAAAGTATGCTTTGTATTTTTAGCATTTTGTGGTAGACATTTCTAAAAGTAAAATTTGTAATACACTAGCATTTCATTAATTTTTTATATAATCACAATGACTCAGAGACACATCAATAATTAAAAAAAAACAAAATTGAATTGGTAATCCTGCTGGAAACTATTAAAGCTAAAGAATTCAGAATTAGAGTTTAGTTGGCGCCCCAAACCTATTTCTTATGGCTGCCACATTCCATGTATTAGGATTCAAGAGATCAATTTCTTAATTAGACAATTTAGAGCATGAACTTTAGAAATTTGATATTAATTACCAAAATGAACACTAATAGCTGTTAGGCATCAGTTCTTTTTCACATGAATCTTATACAACACCAAAACAATAGGCTAAGTCACCTAATTTATTCAAACTCCAAGTCAATTCAATATTCTAAAAAAAATCCATTGGTCCTAATATAGTCTGAATTTGCTATTTGATTGCATTCTTTGTTCAATTCCACTCTAATAGTTTCTCTAGTTTCCTTATGAAATAACAGCTTAAATATCAAACTTTGTTCAAAAAATCTCTATTCATCTTATAATGTTCTAAATAAATTATGCTATGCATAATATATCCTGTAATGTTCTAATTGAATTAAATATGGAATCTTAGTGTTATAATGAAATTAATAGAATATTGAGCCATCTGTAAGAAAAACCTAGGTTTAAATATAACTTCAGGCATTTGCTAGTTTAGCAATCCTGGACCAGTCACTTAATCTGTCTGCCTCAGTTTCCTCATCTGTAAAAGGAGAACAATAAGAGAACTCACCTTTCAGAGTTGTTTTAAGAATCAAATGAGATAATATTTGTAAAGCACTTTGCAAACCTTACAATCCCAGAGTACCTACTATTATTATCATTATTATATTTGAATTTTGTTATTGAGTCATTTTTCACTTGTGTCCAACTCTTCATGACTCCATTTTTTTTTTCTGGGGGAGGCAGATACTGGAAGTTTTGCTATTTCATTCTACAGCTCATTTTACAGATGAGGAAATTGAGAGAAAGAGTTAAGAGACTTGCCTAGGGTCACACAGCTAATAAGTATCTTAGGCCAGATTTGAACTCAGAAATCTGTTTGATTCCAAGTCCTGCATTCTATCCACCGTGACACCTAATTGCCTCATTGTTGCCTTTAGACTAAATATCAAATGGATCCAATTCAAATAAACAACTATCTCAGGAAATGCTTTCAGTCATGTAGCATGTTAAGGTAGTGGCAAATATAACCTCCCTGTCTTGGGAAGTCAGCTAGATGGTCAACAACCATTTTTTAAAAACTATGGGACAGATGCTAGGCTAAAATTGGTGAACCAGTGAAAAGCAAAAATATGTTTTTTCTCCTTAAGGAGCTTATATTCTAATGATGCAGACCACATACAAATAACAATGCATGTGCAAGACATAAAGAGTGAAATGGAAGATTTTCTCGGAAAACTTAAATTCTTTTTGCTAGTTTTCTTCAACTGGCCCTCCTGTTAAAAAAAAAAAATGACATATTTTAAACTACAAGAAAATAACCCAGTATATAAATATTTTAGAACCAGAGGAAAACTTAATATTATTGTAAAATTCTAGTTGTGTATAAAACTATATTTCATTTTGGAATTTGCCTTTCATACAATAAAGTGAAAATATGTGGTACTTTATAGTATGAAAACAGCTTCAATCTTTTTTCCCTTTTTCAGGAAAAAGAGAATTTGCTTTAATCAAAAAGTTTCTGTAGTCCAAATGACCACAATTTGTGTACACAGACAGAGCCACAAAGAATG
Organism: Antechinus flavipes; assembly: GCF_016432865.1. Taxonomy (NCBI): domain Eukaryota; kingdom Metazoa; phylum Chordata; class Mammalia; order Dasyuromorphia; family Dasyuridae; genus Antechinus; species Antechinus flavipes. The sequence continues at coordinate 117,309,730 of NC_067402.1, forward strand.
TATTAGAGCTTCAGAATATGTCAGGGCTAGCATTAATTATTCATAGGAAGCACATCTGGTTTCTTTTTCCACTTGCTAACATCATTTAGACAAGAGAGAGGGGGTGGTTTACTATTACAGTGTTCTAAGGATTGAGCTACTTGACCAGGAAATTGCAAATGTGTCTTTTTGACATTTTCATTGGAGGATGATCATGGAAGAAAATTACACATACAAACTCGGGAGGAGTGAGAAAACTGCACTCATATTATTGCTGCTTCTTTGCTTCAGGCATTGACGTTGTTGTAGAAAGGCTTGTGAAGCATTTGTATTGCTCAATATATTGCCAAATATTGTACATCTAAACTCAAGAGCCAAAACAGACAACTGGCCTTCATAATTCTGTCTCCTATTGATTTGGAATACAGTTAGATTGCATAAACACATTTACAAATACATGAATGAATGTGTGATCACATGGGGACAGCTATTTTATGCAATAAATAGGAGTACTGAGTTTAGAATCAGGAAGACCTAAATTCAACTCCAGCCTGCCCATCATTTGGGGGAATTGCTTAAAAAATAGTTATGGCATATGAATGTTATGGAATATTACTGTTCTATAAGAAATGATCAGCAGGATATTTCAGAGAGACCTGGAGAGACTTACATGAATTGATACTAAATGAAACAGGTAGAACCAAGAAAACATTGTACATAGTAACAACAAGATTTTGTGATGGTCAATTCTGATGGACATGGCTCTTTTCAACAATGAGGTGCTTCAGGCCAATTCCAGTAGCCATCTGCACCCAAAAAAAGGACTATGGGGACTCAATGTAGATCACAACATAACATTTTCACTTTTTTATTGTTGTTTGCTTGCTTTTTTTCCCTTTCTTTCTCCTTTTTTCCCTTTTTGATTTGATTTTCCTTGTGCAGCATAATAAATGTGGAAATATGTACAAAAAACTTTACATGTTTAACATATATTGCATTATTTGCTGTCTAGGGGAAGGGGAGTGGAGGAAAGAAAGGAGAAAAATTTGGAACTCAAGGTTTTGCAAGGATGAATAATTGAAAACTCTCTTTGCATTTTTTTTGAAAATGAAAAGCTATTATATATTTAAAAAATTCAAATCCAGTCTCACGTGAGCTGGATGATGTTAGGCAAGTCATTTAATCTCTATTTGTTAAGGTCTCATTTCCCTTAATTGTAAAATGGAGATAATAATAGTATGTGCTTCACAGAGTTATTGTGCAAATAAAAGGTGTAGGAAAATGCTTGACACATAGTAGTTGTCATAAAATATGATGATAATAGTATATTCAAAATTCACATATGGTACAATGGAAAGAATATTGAATTCAGAATTAGAGAATCTGGATTCATATCCTATCTCTACTCACTGTGTGAACCTAAGTAAGTCACTTATGAGCCTCAGTTTTGTTATCTATAAAAATTAAGGATTTCATAGATAACCTTTGAGATCTCTCCCATTTCTAGATCTTAGATCCTCTGATCCTGTGACTACTTTGGCTCCAAAAGTTCCTTGTTACCCTGTCAGATTTTTGCACTTATCTCTTATAAGTCCTTAAATCCTCTTTAAAGGAGATTGTGGTAGGAGTTTTTCTTTAGTTTTTTGTTTTGTTTTGTTTTGTTTTGTTTTGTTTTTTTTTAATACTCTTTGATTACTGGTACAATCCCAACATTGTCATTCTGCCATTCATTATTCTTCCTATATAATCCAAACCCAAATGTCTATAATTATATAAAGTCTATGAAATACATCTGTAATAATGTCTTTAATTATAATTGTCTATAATTATGTCTATACTATAATAATAATATAATTATAATTATAACAATATATACATACAATGTATATAATTATATTTATAATGAAAGGAAATATGATATACAGGATAGAGACCTTATCTCATAATTAGAAAAACAAGTTTAATCCCACAGATGATACATATAGGTTTTGTGATACTGGTGAATCCATGTGGACTCTTTGTGTTCCTAACAACTTGCAGAGAGTATAATTTGTAGAACGTTTATCATCATTGATAGAAAGGAATTCTTCATCAAAGGTCACTTGCATCAGTGAAGTTAAAGAAATGGATAAAGGAAAATATCTTATATCAATTCTTGCATATGGGTCATCATCGAAAATTGCTGCCACCTTTTTAATACTCATTTGATGTATTACTATTTTCCACACATTCTTCAGAGACTGTGGTGTAGCATGATTTTTTAGTAACATAGCAGAGTGAACGTAAATAGCAATTATCTCTGTTTGGGCCAGAAACACTGAAGGACTTCCCCTTCCAGACTGATTTTTTTTTTTCTTAATTAGGTAAAAGAGGCTATTCTTTGTCTCAATTCTTTTTTTTAACTTAAAAAAAAACTTCAAAATGGAACAAACAAAATAGAAAAAGAAAAAAAAGAGAAAAACTGCCATGTGCATAGCAGAACATAAGAGAAAATGAATTTCCATTTCAAGAAAGCCAATATGATAAATACACATTGTGTTCAGAACTGTGCATCCTTCCTTTGCTTTCTTGTGGGTTTTCTTTTGTTCTCTGATATGCACTTTTTAAATTTTATTTTTTTTTCCCCTTTCCTTTGTCACAACCTCCCCTTCTTAGGCTATAATTAAACACAAATATATTTATACACACACAAACATATATAAATATATACACACATACATATACATGGGTATTTATAATCATACCTATGTACATACACATATATATTCATATACATCTATCTAAGGTCATACTATACTTATTTCTCCTCTATTTCTCCGAAGGTGGATAACATTATCCTTCATAAGTCTAAGCCCTGACATAATTTTCTAAATCCACTAACTCGTCATTTCCTATACTACAACATTTCAATCTTATGCTATCTAGTTATTTTAAATAGTCTAAAACAATATTGATTAATATGACTGGCTTATATTGTAGTTTCTCTATTTTTCTTTTTTGATTAAATTTTTTTAGCTTTAACTATGTCTTAGAAAAATGGTTACTAGCTCTCCTTTTTTTTTCCCTAATAAAGTCCACTCCTGATCATTGCTATTATGTTTGTATGTCTCTATTATTTCCTATCCCTACTGATTTTTCTGCTTTTTTATACTTGCTATCTTGCCTTGCTATTACTAAACTTAGCCCTCCCCATCCTTCCCTTATCCTGATCTCCCTCTTTCCCTCCATCTTTTCCCATTCCCATTAATTTGCATACCTTTTCTCATTCTCATTAATCCCAATTCCTATCTATAGCCCAGCGTATCCTTTTTATTCTCTTTCTTATTTCTCTATAAATTTAACAGACTTTTCATATCCTTCTAGATATATATGTATTGTTCCCTCTTTAATCTATTCATTATGTGAGTAGGATTTCAGACCTACCAGCTCTCCTTCCCCATCTAATTCCTCTGTGTCAGTTCTTGCTCTTATACCTCAGTTGCATAACATGATTACTGGTTTTACCTTTTCTTACATGGTTTTGCTTTTTAGAAGCACATCATACTTAGATTTATCCCAAACTTTCTTTCAAACAATCCATATACAAATGACAACCTTAGACATATGGTTTACATTTTCACATGCTTGTCCTTATTGAGTTATTTAAAATTAGTTGTTGATGTTTATCTTGGATTTCTCTTGGATTTTATATGTCAAATTTTCTATCACAGTTTTTTTTTTTAATAAAATCCTGAAGGTCTGTCAATTTAATGAATGTCCATTTTCTTCCCATTCAGGATTATGCTTAACTTTATTGAATATGATATGTTTGGCTTCAACAGTAATTCTTCTGCACTTTGATATATACTATTTCAAGATCTGCTGTATTTTAATGCAGCTGCTGCTAGGTTTTGTGACTCCTCCATATTTGAATTGATTTTAAAAAATTTTTTTTCTTATTGTTTGTAAAATTTTCCTCTTTTTCTGGAAGTTTTGGAATTTAATAATGATGTTCCTGTAGATTTTCCCTGTACAATTTCTTTCAGATGGTGAGTGGTAGCTTTTTTCTATTTCTTCTATTCCCTTTTGTTCTATACTTCAAGATAATTTTATTTAATTATTTATTGTATCATTTAATCAAGATTCTTTTTCTGATTGTAGCTTTCAGGTAGTGCAATTATTCATGTTTTCTTTTCTTGATGTTTTCTCCAGATAAGTTATTTTTCTTATGAGATACTTCACATTGTCTTCTACTTTTTCATGCATTATATTTTGTTTTATTATTTCTTGATCTCTTACAACTTCATTTGTTTCCCCTTGCCCAATTCTAGATTTAAAGTAATCATTTTATTCCTTAAAACTGAATTTCCTTTTCTAATTGCGTAACTTTAATAATCTTCTTGTTTTCTTGGATTATCATTTTTTTATTTAATATTTTTCCACAATCAGTCTCCTTTGATTTTGAAAGCCCTTTTAAAAAAAATTCTACTATGAATTCTTTTTAGGCAGGTGACCATTTAGCATTACTCTTTTGAATAGGAGAGGCTTTATTATTATTTTATTTTACTTCTCTATTCTCCTTTGAAGGTGAACCCTGATATTCCTTATTCTCATAATAACTTTCTATGGTTAAGTTCTTTCTCCTTTGCCTGTTTTTTTTTTTTTGGTTGTTGTTATTGTTTTTTTTTTGTTGTTGTTGTTGTTGTTGTTGTTGTTTGTTTTGTTTTGTTTTGTTTTGTTTTGTTTTTAATAAGAGCATGTTGGTGCAATTGTCTCCAGTCCTGAGGTGGAGAGATAAATGTTGACTCTGGCCTCAGCTCTTCCTTCAGTTCTCCCCTTTGTCCTGGACACATTAAACCTAAAACTCTACCCTCCTGTAAGTGCCCACAGTCAGCAGTGTCTCTGTCTCACTGCTTCTGCATTCACTGGCATATGTTGATTCCTTCTTGCCAAGGGCAGCATCTTAACAACACAGCTGAGCCTAGTGCCCTTTATCAGCAGAAGTTCCTTCAATCTTTCCTCTCCACACAGCCCAGCAGGTAAAAGTTCCTGTGTCTGGGACCGAGGCTATATCCCAACCCAGGGCTCTCTTGTTTGCTGTTTCAGTGCCTCCTTTCATGGTGGCTAAACCTCCTGGAATCTTTCTTCAGATTGTCTCTGAGTGTCCCAAGAGGACCACTCTTTCCCCCCAATTCTTATTTATTTGTAATTGCTTTACATTTGTCCAGAGGTACAATTTTGTCTTGTTTGTGGGGGGAATCTGGAAAGCTGGGGCCTTTCTGAGCTACTCTGCCATCTTCCCAGAATCCTCTCTTGATTCAATTCTTAACTAACCTTAATCACTGAATGGATGTTGTCTCATCAAACTGAGACCAGTTAAAACCTTAGCTTAAAAAGTCCAAGAACTCCCACTGCATTTGAGGTCATTTCTGTTTGTCCTGATTAAACTTTGCCACTGGACCCAGATGGCTCTGAAGGAGAAAGTGAGGCTGGTAACTTTATATAAGTCTCCCTCACTTAAATCCAGTTCACTTGCATACCATGTCATCATCTTCCTGATGTCATGATCCTCTTCAAGAACGAAGGATAAATAACAAGAACAACAACAAACATCACATGAAAATGAAAGTGAGGAACTTTAAATGTACATATATGTATCTGTGAAGGAGCTGTCTGAGATGATTATAAATGAAACATCATTTCCCAAATATATCCCAGCCTTTTACCCTCTTCCTCTTTTCTTCTGAGCTTACTAAAGCCTTCCAAATTATTAGTAAAAAATAATCATAGTACAGAATAGCAGGTATTTGGATAAGGAAGATGCAAATAAAGTGTTGTGGGAATTAGAAAAATTCCTAGAAGGAGTATTTGACAGTTTTTAAAAGATAAGTTAAAATTCAATAGTTTTTATATTCATGGAGGAGTCAGTGAAGGAAAGGGGTTTCCAGGCATAGGAAACAATGTAATATACAGTGATATTTCATCTAATTTCAGAAAGGGAATACCATCTGTGCTCATTTCTTAGAAGCAAATACTGAAGTAATGGGAAAACCATCTATGCCTAGTTTTTATTAAAGTTTTGTTTTAAATGTGTGGTCCTTTAATGATCTCAAAGATAATCATTCTATTGTGGCTCGGGTGTAAATGTGGATATATCCAAAGAATTATGTCATATTTGCAATCTAAGTAAATACGGGATATATACATTCAAGACTTAGTCCTTCAAAAAAGCTATAAATCGCAAAATTCATCCATATTATTGTAAATTAAAATGTCATTAAAATGATATGAGGTAGATACTCTTCTGAATACAATATAGATAATATCAAGATCATTTTCTATTTGGAGGTAGTCATAACTATTTAGTTATCTGGAATCACCATAGTAACATAATGTATTGCCATGTATTTTACTGACCAATTATTCACTGATAGTTGGGGTAATTATGAAGAAAACAAGTCCATAAGAAACAAATAATTTGCTATCTTCTTTCTCCCAACCCATTCATAAATCACTGCCTGGAATGAGTAGATGTTTTCCCACTGTTTTGCTATAGCTAGTAGATGTGGTATTTTCAGGATTTTCAGTTCTTCAGACACAGAAATATGTTCTTGAGTGAATTGGCTATATCATACTGAATAATAGAATTTTTGAGCTGGAAGGAACTTTTGAGATTGCACTGATATATTCTAACTCACAAAAATGAAGATAGATATTCTCTATGATATTGGGAGAAGGCATATCACTGAAACATCCAGAAATGATGTAGGACAAAAGCATCATAATAGCTTCCTATTCAGGATGGACACAGCAAAGGAAATGAAGTGATAACTTCAGACAGATATCTAGGTGAGAAAATATTTTAACTTTATGTCTCTGAAATTCAGTTTGGCATTTTAAAAAAATCAAATGAGTTAACATTGTAAAGTGCTTTACAAACCTAAAAACTATATAAATGCCACCTGTTAGCTATTATTATTTGAAGCTGTGAATTCAAATTGCCTTTCCTTCCTTGTTACTTTCACAAGTTCTCTAGTTCAGCTAAGTTATTCTTATTGTGTCACATGCATAACAATCAAACTTCCAGCTCTGAGTTTTTGTACTCTCAAAGTCACCATATCTACAATGTATTCTTTTTCATTTGCTTGGACTTCCTAAGTTTGCTTCAAAACATACTTCAAGCCTCATCTACATGAAGCTTTTCCTAATTCTCTCAACAACCAGTACTCCTTTTCCCCTATTTTCTTTATATCTATTCTGCATATAACTTCATTAGTACATGCCGAATTTTGTCCTTGAAATCCTAGTGCCTCACATATTGTAGGTCTGTAAGAGTACCTTAAGGAATAAGACTTAAGTTGATTGATGTAGTCCATTTGTACATACAGACATATGTGCTCATAATTATTTGTATTTAAGAACATTTGCCCAAACAGAACACATTCTAGTATATTATTAAAAATTATAAAATAAATGTAAAATATTATATAAAAACAGTGCAATATATACTATTACATAGTAATAGGTAGATGTTAATTAATATTAATATGTTATATAAAAATAATTTGTGCATCAATTGACACAAGTGATAATGTGGAACTTCTGGTGCAAGTGCTTATTGAGTGATAATCAAGAAGCAACTTTTTCTATTTAATAATTTAACTTTAATAGTATTTTATTTTATCCTATCTTAACAATTCAATAAATATTTATTAAGGTTCCTTTGGTGATAGTGAATAACATAATATCAAAAACTGTTGATGACCCAAAGAATACTGAAGAAGTACATGGTGGGTCTATTGACATGTTCTCTTGATATCTTAGAAAGGATTAAGAAAGATTGTGGATACGTTAAATAGCCTGACAAATGATAATAAGTAGATTGTTCATATTTTGCACTGATATCCATGAAATGTCAAAAGAGTTGAAGGTGGGATGATATAGAGAAAAGATCAATAGATTTTTAGTCTCAAAGACCTGAATTTCAATTCTGCTTAATAACTGTAAAGACTCAAACAAGTCATTTATCAACTCTAGGTCTTAGTTTCCTCAATGAGGTTGATAGATTTGATGTCTAAAGTTCTTTCCTGCTCTAAAAATCTATGAAAGAGGAAGAACTTCACTATATTGTGAAATAACATAAGAGAAAAGATTTTACAAATGAGAAAACAAAAACTCAGAAAATCTAAATGATTTATATTAGGTTATAAGGCAGTACTCATAGAAAATATTTAAAGGTGGAGTTTTAAACTAAGATCCTCTAACTCCAGAGACGATATGCTTTCCACTATACCATACTATCCTTTTTATATGAGATATATCAAGGAATATGGAGGAGAAGAATCAGACAAAAACAAGGCAGGAACAGATTATGGCCTGTATTAACGTGGGAATTCCTATTTGGATGAGATTACAAATCCATTAAAGTATCATAGTATATGATATAAGAGGTACCAGAATACAGTTGTATGACCATCTATAAGATTATAGATCTGGAGCTGGAAGAGACTCAGAAACTATCTAGGTTAACCCTCCCATTTTGCAGATGAGGAAAATGAATGCCAGGGAAGTCAATGATTTGCCAGTGTAACAGAGTTCATAAGCTATCAGATGTAGAATTTGAACTTTTTTGATTTGGGAAAAAAGTACAAAAGTTAATTAAAACAGAAACTGTCACTATTTTCATAGAGCTTATATTATAATCAGAGGAATTGTTATATAAAAATATTTAAAATATAAATAAGATATAAGCTCATGAGAAATGTAAATGAAATACTTATAAAAATTGGAGGGAAGAATCATCATCATGGATTAGAGCGATCAGCAAAAATTACCTAAGGGAGGTATCATTGATGATGGATTTTGAGAGGTGGTGGGAATTCAACAGATCTTGAAGTCCCAAGTAAAGGTATTTCAGAAAGCAAATAGTGGCTTCTGCAAGCATAAGCAAGGATAATATCTGACCAGGTACTAGAAGTAATGCAAAAAAAAAAAAAAGTGTAAAAAAACCTTTGGGGAGTGAACAAAGGTCATTTTCTTTATGACCTTGACTGCCAAAGTTCATAGCTCTGCAGTGAGGACGGTATTTCCCCAAGGAAGCAATTAGAGTTGGTTTTCCTACTCAATTAGTTCCCCAAATTACATAATGATTACCATACTTCCATTCACTGATGCAAGTTAACTTAATGAAAACTGCTACCTTTTCTCATGAGATTTGATAGATTCAGACCAGCAAAAGTACCATTGAGTTTCTATCAAAAATCTTAAGATTTCTATACATTTTCAATTTTCCTTCACTCCCTTAAAAAAAAGATAGAAACCTAGTAACATCCCCAAATATTTGAGAAAACAAGTTAGCCATGTACCACTTGGGGGTAGCTTGGTAAATTGGTAGAGCCCCAGATTTGGCATCCAGACACTTGGGTCCAAATCTTGATTCAGACACTACTATTGTGTTTCTGGGCCAATCATTCTATCTTTCTGGTTTTCAATTTTCCTCACATACAAAATGAGGTTGATGGTAATCCTATTCATATAACCTACCTAATAAAGCTATTAACGGGTAAGTGCTTTTTTAAACTTTGTAAAACATAATAAATGTGAGTTAAGATGACTGCTACTCAGGAGCAACTGGACATGGAATTTTGGAGAGATAATTAAAAGCTGAAGTAGCCAAAGCTTGCCTAATTGTGAGAGGCCTGGACTTGATGTGCTGATGATAATATAAACAGACATTAATGAAGTGCCTAATATATGCTAGGTACTCTGCTGGGAGCTAGAACTGCACAGACAAAAAAGAAACAGTCCCCTGATCTTGGGGATCTCTGACCTCTGAAAGTGGATATCTGATCCTTAGCAAGTCACTTGCTGTCTTCCAGCAATAATCTAAGTCTAAGTCTGTAGGGCTGATTTTCATCTGCCAGAGTACAGGGAGTCAATGGAACCAGAGATAAGCCAAGATGGCAAAGTTAAGGCAGGGACTCAGCTGAGACCCCAAGAGTTCCAAATACTTTTAAATGATTCTAAATAAATTCTCAAGCAGCAAAAAGCCCATAAGTGACAATAAAATGATTTTCCAGTTCAAGACAATTTAGAAGATTAGCAGGAATAGTTGGTTGCACCTGGGTGACAATGGAGCACAGTCTAGTGCCCCAAAGCAGACCAGGCCCTAACAAACCAGAAACAGGTCTTAAGAGCCAGTGCATTATTAGCAGGGGCAGTGCCAGGAGGAAGAGGCACATTACCATACCACAGCTTGGAGCCCTAGTGGAGCAGGGACCCTAGTTCAGAGTTGTAGGGCACAATAGCGTGATTGTGGTTGCTTACAGACCAGAAACAGGCAAGGAGGGTACTAAACACCTCTCCTTAGATCATATCACTTTTTAAATACTGAAAATTTATAGGTTTGTAGAAGTATTTCTGAAAGCAGCTGCACTAAATCCTTGAAGCTTAGGATATTGCACCTACTATCCTAGAAACAGTGCCCTACTTTAATTAAAAAAAAAAAAAAGTTAAAAATCACGTTATTAGATTGGGGAAATGAGCAAACACAGAATAAAAAAAAAATTCTGATTATAGAAAGTTACGATGGTGACAAGGAAGATCAAAAAACACATTCAGAAGATAACAACGTCAAAGCTCCTATATCCAAAAACTCCAAGAAAAATCTGAATTGGTCTTGGGCCATTGAAGGAAAATGAATAAAAAGAATTTTGAATGTCAAGCAAAGGAGGAAGAGGAAAAATTGAGAAGAGAAATGAAATTATGATGTAAAAAAAATCATGAAAAATGAGTCAATATCTTTGTAAAGGAGACACAATAAAATACTGAAAAAAATAAAAAAAATTTAAAAAATGAAAAAAACAGATTAGGCCCAATGGTGAAGGAGGTACAAAAAGTTCATTGAAGAAAATAGTTCCTTAAAAAGTAAAATTGAGCAAATGTACACTAAGGACTTTATGAAAAATCAAGAAATAATAAAGAAAACCAAAAGATTGAAAAAATGGAACACAATGTGAAATATCTTATTGGAAAAAAAACAATTGACCTAGAAAATAGAACTAGGAGGGATCATTTAAAAATCATTGAACTACCTAAAAGCTATGATAAAAAAAAAAAAAAGCACAGACAAGAAATTATCAAGAAAAACTGCCTTGATATTCTAGAACAAAAAGGTAAAATACAAATTGAAAGAATCTACCAATCATCTCCTGAAAATGAAAACTCCTAGGAATATTATAACCAAATATAAGAGCTCTCAGGTCAAGGAGAAAATATTGCAAACATCCAAAAATGAAACAATTCAAGCTCAAGAAGCAGCTTCTATTTTAAAAGATTAGATGGTTTGGAATATGATATTCTGGAGGGCAAAAGAGCTAAGATTACAACTAAGAATCACCCAGCAAAACTAAGTATAATGTGTTAGGGGGAGAGAATACAATATGCTGTATGCTGATCCCTCTAATCCATGATGATGATTCTTCCCTCCAACTTTTATAAGTATTTCATTTACATCTCTCATGAGCTTACATCTTATTTATATTTTAAATATTTTTATATAATAATTCCTCTGATTATAATATAAGCTCTATGAAAATAGTGACAGTTTTTGTTTTAATTAACTTTTGTACTTTTTTCCCAAATCAAAAAAGTTCAAATTCTACATCTGATAGCTTAGGAACTCTGTTACACTGGCAAATCATTGACTTCCCTGAGTTCATTTTCCTCATCTACAAAATGGGAGGGTTAACCTAGATAGTTTCCGAGTCTCTTCCAGATCCAAATCTATAATCTTATAGATGCTCATACAACTGTATTCTGGTACCTCTTATATCATATACTATGATACTTTAATGGATTTGGAATCTCATCCAACTAGGAATTCCCTACAAATAGGGAATTTGTAAACATTCTTGATGAAAAGACCAGAGCTGAATAAAAAAAAAAAAAAACTTTCAAATACAAGAGTTAAGAGAAGCAGAAGAAGGTAAATAGAAAAAGGAATTTATAAGGGATTTAATAATGTTAAATTGTTTACATTTCTATATAGGAAGATGACACTTTTTCCTTGTAAGAGCTTTCTCATTATTAAGGAAGGTAGAATGAATGCATTTAGATAGAAGGCATAAAACTCACAATTTATTGAGGTGAATATGAAGGAATGATATCTTTAAAAAATAAAATTAAGGTGTAAGAGAGGGATGTACTAGGAGAAACTGAAAGGAAGAGGTGAAATGGCATAAATTAACACACATAAAAGAGGCTAGAAAAAAAAGCTTTTACAAAAGAAGGGAAAAAAGAAGGGGCGAATGAACCTTATTTTCATCAGAATTGGTTCAAAGAGAGAATAGTGTGAATATTCAATTAGGTATATTATTTCTACTAGAAAGTCAGAGAGGAAGGAGAAAAGAGAAGGCTGGTGTTGATAGAAGGGAGGGGACAGTCAGAAGCAAAACACTTTAGAGAGAGACAGGTGAAAGGAGAGAGAATACAATAAACAGATTGGGATAGAATGAAGGGAAATACAGATAGCAAAAATAACTGTGGAAAAATTTTGAAGCAAGTTCTTCTGAAAAAGTATCTCAAATATAGAAAGAAATGAGTCACATTTACAAAACTAAGAACCACTCTCCTATTGACAAATAAGCAAATGACATGAAGGTTTCAGATGAAGTAATCAAAGCTATTTATAGCCCTTATGAAAAAATGCTCTAATTCACTACTAATTGGAGACATTCAAATTAAAAACACTTCTGAGGTACTACCTCATACCTATTAGATTGACTAATAAAATAGAAAAGAAAAATGACAAACATGGAGGGGATGTAAGGAAAATAAGATATTAATACTTGTTGGTGGAGTTGGAAACTAATTCAATTATTTTGTAGAGCAATTTGGAACTTATGGCCAAGGGGCTATAAAACCATTCATAACCATTGATTTAGCAATACCATTACTAGATCTATTTCCCAAGAGAGATAAAAAAAAAAAAACCCAAAAAGGAAAAGGATCTTTGTATATCAAAATATTTATAGAACTCTTTTCTGATGACAAAGAATTGGAAATTGAGGGTATGCCTATACATTGAGGAATGCTAAACAAATTGTATTTTGTGATTGTGACAGAATACTATTATGCAATAAGAAGTGATGAGCAAGATGCCCTCAGAAAAAGTTGGCAAGACTTACATAATCTGATGCAAAGTAAAATTGTACTGTGTACAATGTAACAGCAATCGTGTAAGATGATCAGCTGTGAATGACTTAGCTATTCTCAGTAATACAATGATTGAAAAATGCTATCCATACCCAGAGAAAGAACTGATTGTATCTGAACATAGATTGAAGCATACTTTTTTTTTTTAACTCTATTTTTCTTGAGTTTTTTGTCTCTGTTTTCTTTTATAGCATGACTATTATGGAAATGTTTTGCATGACTATACATGTATCATCTATTTCTAACTGCTTTCCTCCTCAATGGGAAAGGAAAAGGGAAAGAATTTTGACCTCAAATCTTTTTAAAAAATGAATGTTAAAGATTATTTCAACATTTAACTGAGAAAAATATAATACTAAATAAAAAAAGTTAAAAAGAAGTGGTGCCAAAGTGGATACAAATCAATTGAGGAAGGCTTGAGTAAAATATAATTTTTGAATGTAATCTTTCTTATGCCATGAGAAATGAAGAAAAGGGAGAGAGAGGGAAAGGTGTGGTACTGAGCAAGTTATTTAATTGTTTTTTGTCTGTTTTTATCATCTTTAAAAGTGGGATCTGAATGAGATATCTTTTAAAATAAATTACAATTCTATGTCTATCAAAAAAAGGTAAAAAAAAAAAAAATAGAGAGAGTCCTTTCTTGCTGTTCAACTCTCACCTCCATTGCCCTAATCATGGATCCAATCTATATTCAAATGATAATGATCATGAACATATTCTTAAATATTATTTCAGCTTATCTTCTCAATAATTTTAGTAATTTTTTAGTGATGTTAGACTTCAGTTTTTACATTATCATAATGATACATGTATGATATCACATTTTTTATTGAAATAGGATTGGGAGAAGAGGTATATATACACACATATATACATACACATATACACACATATACAAACATATGTAGAATGGAGAGAGAGCAATTCTCATAATTTCTTTTACACTGAGCTACTTCTTAGCTGAGAGCTGGGTGGTACATTGGATAGAATGCAAGGCCTGACGTCAGGATGACTCATGTTCCTTATTTAAAATTTGATTTCAGATACTTAAGAGCAATGTGATCCTATGGAAGTCCCTTAAACCCATTTGCCTCAGTTTCCTCATCTATAAAATGAATTGGAGAAGGAAATGCTAAACCACTCCAATATCTTTGCCAAAGAAAAACAAAACAAAACAAACAAACAAACAAACAAAAATTGAGATCACAAAGAATTGGACTGGTCTAAAAAGAAAAAGACTAATTAATGTTGGTAATCACTATTTGCAAAGTACTTCAAGTTGACAAAACATTCTCCTCAGAGTTAGACATTAAAAATGTCATCTACTTTCCTTCTCCCACCCTCTTTTGAGTAAACCAAGACTCAGAAAGTTTGTCTTACTCTAAATCACAGGGCTAATAAATTTCAGAGATGGAACTTGATTTCAGATTCAAGACTAAGATTATTCTCTTTGTAGTGGCAAGAAATTGGAAACTGAGTGGATTCCCATCAGCTGGAGAATGGCTGAATAAGTTATGGTGTATGAATGTTATGGAATATTATTGTTCTGTAAGAAATGACCAGCAGGATGATTTCAGAGAGGCCTGGAGAGACTTATAGGAACTGATGCTGAGAGAAATAAGCAGAACCAGGAGATCATTGTACACGACAACAAGAAGATTATAAGATGATCAATTCTAATGAATATGACTCTTTTCAATAATGAGATGATTCAGATCAGTTCCAATGATCTTGTGATGAAGAGAGCTGTCTACACCCAGAAAGAGAGAGGATTGTGGAAACTGAGTGTGGATCACAACATAGCATTTTCATTCTTTTTCTTGTTTGCTTGCATTGTTTTCTTTCTCATTTTTTTCCCTTTTTGATCTGATTTTTCTTGTGCAGCAAGATTATTATGTAAATATATATGTGTACATATATATATATGTAATATATATATTGCATTTAACATATATTTTAGCATGTTTAACATATATTGGATTACTTGCCATCTAGATGAGGGGATGTGGGAAGGAAGAGAAAATTTGGAACACAAGGTTTTCTAAGGGTCAGTGTTGAAAAATTATCCATGCATATGTTTTGAAAATAAAAAGCTTTAATTAACAGAAATAAACTTTCTGTAACCCCTAAAAAAAAAAAAGACTAATAATGTTCTTTCCATTATACCAATTGGCAGAGATATAATATGATGTGTACAATATGCTTATAAACAGTGGTCTGTGGATGTCAGCTATAGCCATTCAGCAATGTATGGGGTGGAGGGTATCAAGATCTTTCTCACCCAGTGGTTCTCTCTCTCTCTCTCTCTCTCTCTCTCTCTCTCTCTCTCTCTCTTTTCTCTTTGAAATAATTATCAAGTAATAAAGGAACTACAAGGCTACATATTGAGTCAGAAAGATATGAATTTGATTCCTGTCTAGCTATGGGATTCTAGGCAAATCATTTCACTGACCATAGCCTTAATTTCCATATCTCTAAAATGGAAATTCACTGGCATCAACGTAAAGTTTCTATGACTTCTCTGATTGTCATTCTTAAAAGTCAGCCAAGGAAACAGAAGTAAGAAAACCATATCTATAATGACAACAATTGCAAATGTAAAGCAGTCACATAGTCATAGAAACTGAATGTTACAGAACTATGTTCTCAAAGATGAAATATGAGATTCACTTCCTTCTGCTTCTTAGGAAGAGGTGAAGGCCTACTACTTCTATTGAGTTATTTCCCACTCTTCCCTTTACACCTTCCTCTATCTCTTTTTTAATCTTATTATAAAACAAACAACAAAAAAACCACAAACACTGTTTTTTCTGTGGCACGAATAGGGGTGGAAAACTACATTGGGAAATGTGGATGATGTAAAATGAAAATATATCAACATAATTTTATTTTAAAACCAAGTAATAAGCCTAAAATATGAAGCACTGTATTTCTGAAAATAGTATAGAATTAGGTCTTCTCTGTGGCTTAGTTGACTCTATCTTGAGCCATGTTTGTGTCATGCTTGCCTGCCAGAAAAGCCTGGAAGGGAAAGTGAAGAACAGAGTATCTGCTTGCCACTCAGCTGCCCAGGATGAGGAGGTAGCCAATGAGAGGGGGAAAGAAGGAGAAAATTGGAAAGAGAAGGGGAGAGGAAAAGAGAGAGGGTAAAGGGAAAGTTATTCCTCATGAGACCTTGATGTTGGGAGGTATTATTTAGAACCTCACAAATCAGGCCCTTTATTGCTAAAATCTCTTTTTGTTTCTCAGCTTTCAAGGACTTGAGCCAATACCATACCATCTGCTTTCCAATCTCAAGGTCATAATGTTTAGTGACTTCTTTGCTTTGCTTCTGACTTTCTGCAGCTGTCAGTTCATTCTGAAACTTCCTCATTGCCTGGGGCCTCCTCACCATGGAACATTCTTCCAGCTCTGCAACCTTCTCACCCTAAACGTCTTTCCTCTAAAGAAGCTCTCTTCACTTATTGTTGAATTTCTCAACATTTTGGGGAGCAGGCAAAGCTGGCTAACCTTCATTCCCTGCCCTGGCTTTACCTCTAATTTTCTGGATTTTGTTACCAAGTCTTTGGTACCTTTCCTTTAACCCACTTTTCAATTCTCTTTTGTCGGTTTTCTTTTCTCATTAGAGGGCAATCTTTCTTTTTGCTTATATTTATATCTCCTACATATAGCACAGTGTGGGGCACATAATAATAATATATACTTGTTGCATTAATAAATACTTGTAATCTTGCTTGCCAGTGCTTGACTCCAAGTCAAGAGATAACTGTACAACGAATTCTTAAAGTGAGGATTCTAGGAGTTCTGGGATACGTCAGGGTATAGGGGTATTTTTTTTTTTTTTTTTTTGGTGTGAATTGAAAAAAAGTCTTTTGGAAGGTTTTTAGGTTTAGAGTGTGCAATTCTAATAGAACATATCCTTTTATGTCTTGTTTTCTTAGCAAGGCTCATCTTATCCCCTTTGTTGCTAACTCATTTTGTGACTGCTGTTAACTAGCAATAGAATCTGGGGTTTATAGCTAGATATGTCCTTGGAGTACAGTTCTCTCTTTTTAAAGACGAGGAAACTGAGAGGTAAAATGACGAACTCCAAGTTACACAAGTAATAAGTAGGAGAGCCAAGAAACAAACCCACATTTGCTGACTTCTGATCCAGTGCTCTTTCTATAATACATCCATTTTGAGGGGGTGGGGTAGTCCCAGGTTGCTAATTGCCCACTGTGAGAGCTTGCATATCATTCAGCTTCTCTAACATTGCTTCTCCTAACTACCTTATAAGATTTTAAGAGAATCCAATGGGGTAATGCATGCTAAACATTGCAGTCTTATATGAATGTCCATTACTAAAATGGGGGTGTTAATAGCATCTTGCTACACATACCTGCTATAAATACATATAGGTTTGCTATAAGCATTAAGTATTGCAATACTTTACATCATGGTTATAAAAGATTGTTAATATCAACTCAAAAACAGTTACCATAGGATATTATGAGTTATAAGTTGTATGCTAATTTAAAAAACTCCATAAATAATGCTCTTTTAAGGGACAAAGCGTGGTGATTAGATTACTGATTGGTTTTTAACTATTGTGACATGTGGGGGAGTGGGCATTTAAATCTTCACCTAGTGTGAAATTCTATATAAGTGGATGTAAAGCATTCTATCACATTTTAGATTTATGATAATAATGCATTTTAAAATGCATTACTTAAATTACATCTAATCATTGAACATTCATTTCTCTTTCTTTTAACCAAATAATAAATGTTGTAATAGCTATTTCGTCATTTTTTCTTGGAAGGAGTTTTATTTAAATCTCCTAATTCATCTATTTTGCTGAGACAAATGGATGTTTTTGTTGTTGTTGTAAAGATTCATCCTGCTTATTTAAGAACCATACAGGCAATTATGAGTTGTATTTCTATGTCTCAAACAGATCTATTCAATAAGGATGAAATTTCACATTCATCAAATTCCCTTGATAGCAGCATCATAAAGTCACTCTTCTGATGGAGAAAATCAAGGATTTTAAAAGACCTACCTATTGGTCCATTAAATCAGGCATCAGGGAATGATGTTTTTTCCTTTCTTCTTCTTCTTCTTCTTCTTCTTCTTCTTCTTCTTCTTCTTCTTCTTCTTCTTCTTCTTCTTCTTCTTCTTCTTCTTCTTCGTCTTCGTCTTCTTCGTCTTCTTCTTCGTCTTCTTCTTCTTCGTCTTCTTCGTCTTCGTCTTCTTCTTCGTCTTCTTCTTCTTCTTCTTCGTCTTCGTCTTCTATGTACCAATGCAATCAACCAATTGCTGTATTTTTTTTTTAACAAAACCATGTAAATTTTGAATTATCTTTTTCTTTGGTATGGCAATTAAGAGGTTATTTTTTTTAAAGAACAAAGGCAATGTGGTATAATAAGAGTGAATTTAAAATCAGGAAGATCTGAGTTCAAGACCTGCCTACTTATATATAGTATTTCCAAGTGAGTTTCTAAGACACTAACAACTAAGTTGTTCTGAGGCAAAACAATGGTACTCATGAAGGGAGTTTGAAGAATTCCTTACATGTATGAAATCATAGGTTTGAAGCAAAACTCAAACAAAAAAAGTGACTCTGAGACCCAGAACCTATCTATCTGTCTGTTCAGAGTTGGATAGGTTAGCTATAGTTTTGTGGGATTCAAGATCCAGTTCTCAGGGTTGATGTATTATATATTTTTTAAAAAATTCACCTTGAGTGATGAGACTGTGAGGAAAGGATTTCATATTAGTACTAAGTCCTATGAATCTTAATTTTAATTTCAGAAGATTCCATTTTCTGCTATCCCCAAATTCTGGACTCAGGCACTGACACTATTCAGATTCCATGAAAATAATATATATTTTTTTTAAACAGAGAGCTCTAAAATTAAACTAAAATATTTCTGATGAAATCAGATTTATGTACAATTAATTTTAAGTATAACCAACCTAGATTTCTGTTTCCAATTTTACATTCAAATATTTGGCAACCAGAAATATTATTATGATCAAAACAGTAAGAGGAATGTCAGATATTGCTTTTGAAAAACTGCAAAGTAATATAAAATGCTTATGGGGAAGTATTGGAAGTGATTATTAAATAAGTCAGATGTCTTTGGGCTCTCAGAGGGAAACAGTAGGCTAGTTCTTCACATGCATCAGTAAGATGTAATGAGAGACACCTATTTCAACTTATTATATCTATTATATCCTATTTGAATTCTAAATGATTTTTAAAAACATGTAATCATTTATTTTGTTTCTTTTAGATTGTTTTTTTTTAATATTTCTGAGGGGGAAACTCATTTTAATGCTTCATCTTTTTCAAAATAATTTACATGTTTTATATTATTACATAACAACCCTTTAAGGTGGATATTATCATCCATTTTATAAATGAGGAAAATGAGAGAAAGTAAAGTGATTTTCACAGGATAGCCTCTATGAGGAGAAAACCAAACTGAGACCAAATCTAATGGTCTTAACTCTTCATAATTTTTACTTTTTAGCACACTAAAATATTTAATTAAAAAAGTGTTTAGGAAAATAATATTTCAGATTTTGGATTTATAAAGTTCTTTCATCACAAGTCCATGAGCAAGATAGCACAGATATTTTGATACCTGTTTATAGAAAAGGCAACTAAGTTTGAAGACTACTCCAGAGTACAGAACTTAGACTTGAATTGTTATGCCACAGTCTCTTTTGAACTGTTCTACCTCAGTTTCCCTGCACAAGTTTCTCTGAATTGTTCCATCTCAGTTCTGCCTCAATCCCCCTTGGTTGTAAAACCCCCGCTCTGGTCCATTAAGACTGAGGACCGTTTGCTCTAGGGTTGTAAATTGCTAATGTGAGACTCAAGATAAGGGGGGGGGGGGGGGGGGGGCTCAGACTTCCTGACTCCTTTGGTCCTCAAGAATTTAGTTCTATTTATTCAGACATCTTGACTCTGGCTTTTAGTAGGATTTATAGCCCCCCACCCCCATCCTGACAGAGTCAAATAGATCTGTGAAGAAGTTTCGCTTCTGTTCCCTTCTTTGTAACTTCCCACTCTCAGTGTTCTGACCCTGCCCCTGCCTTGGTCTACCCCTGTAGCTGAGACATGTGGCTATATATGTCATTAAGAACTCACATTCAGTGCTAGATTCTTTGAGATGACAGTCTCGTCCAGCCCTGGGACCAACATGGATCCATTGGTCCCAGTATATCTCTCCATTTAATAAACTATTGAATTGGTCTCTAATCTCTGTCTGACTGGATACTTTGAGACGAGAGTCCTGTCCAGTCAATTAGGCTCTCCCAATTAAGAAAATATCAAAAACTCTCTAATCTCTCTCTTGCCTCAGTTTCTCCGGCATTACAGAATTTAGCGTCAAATCTGTTTTGTTTATTTTGCCACTACACTTTCTGCCTCTTAGCTATTAGAAATTAGTAATGCCATTTATTTCAATTCAAGGCTTCTGCTCTATGGATCATTGGTATTAATGCTCACTAGATAGAAGGGACCTTGGTACAATGAAGTCAGATCCTTGTGTCCACAGAAGATAAATAGAAAATCCAAGATAAATACCAGTCTTTAGTTCAAAAGAAGACACAAAGCAAACCATCTAGATGAGCAGTCACTGCATGAGTTAGTTTAGAGAATGCTAAATTCTTTCTTAAAGCAGAGAGTGAAAGACAATTAGATTTACCACCTAAACTTTTTTCCTGAGGCAATTGGGGTTAAGTGACTTGCCTAGGAGCACACAAGTAGGAAGCTTAAGTGTCTGAGTCCACATTTGAACTCAGGTCCTCCTGACTTCAGGGCTAGTGCTCTATCCACTGTGCCTTTACCAACTAATCTTAGACTAATTCTGATAGTGATTTTTATGTTCTGTTCAGACATGGAACTTCACATAAACACTGGCTAGTTTGACCAGAAATTCAAATAGAAATTCTTCTTTAAACATAGCAGGGCAGTCATGATAGAGTCCAAGCTTCTGATAGATATTAAGGGACCTGGAAGATAAACTAAAAGAAGGGAAGGTATTTTAAAGATGGAGCTAGAGCCAGTATCAAGTGAAAGTTCTGAACACTGAAGAGATTCAATTATATAATCTCCAAGATCTCTTTGAACTCAACAGCATATGACATTAAGAATGGTTGGATAATAAGGTGATAATGTCATGTTTCAATTGGGAAAGTATAATGTAAAAACTCTTCTATTTAAAGAAATGTGTACTCTTTTCTAGATGAATATTTTGTTGCCCCTGGAGGTTCTCAATACTATTTCTTCTTTCAAATTTTGTTCATTTAGATTTTGGAGAAATTGCCTGTGATATTCGCTATTTACTTTGTTATAAAACAAAATTCTTTCCTGAATACCAAGTCATACAGATTGTAATGCAAATGATATTGCATAGTCAAAAAGAACCTGCTGATTCACAATCATTTTATCTTTGATCACATATAATCACAAACTTTATATCTTTCATCAGAATACTTTTACGGAACAAAACTGTTTATTAAAATTCTTTTCCAAATGTTTATAGGCAGTGCTGGCACGCCAGTCACTTTCAATGAAAATGGAGATGCTCCTGGGCGTTATGACATTTTCCAGTATCAGATAAACAACAAGAGTACAGAATATAAAATAATTGGTCACTGGACTAACCAGCTTCACCTAAATGTAAGTATTTGTATGATTATAATCTGGGTTTTAGTTCAGTAGATACTTTGTTGATTAAGAAAATCAATTAGGTAGCCTTACTTTTAAGGTATATTGTGCATTTTCTTAACTGTTTATGTAATCTATAAATTGCATTGTTCAGCTGGAGAAGCATAGCACATGAAAGCTTTTCTCAGAGTCTGGAAAGGTGGGGTTAGTTGTATGATTTTGGACACATCCTGTAAACTCTTCCTGATTTTCTAGGGTTTAATTACAAACAGTTGCCTATGTATACCAATGGGACAGATTTTTGTACTAGTAATCATCTTTACAATGAAATCACTGGTTCAAATATGAGAAAAAAATATTTAAAACCTTTTCAGTCTACAGTTACCAGTCATGGTCATATATAAGACCTGCTACACTAATTTCTGATTCATGAAGAAATCATTGTGTCACAGGCCATCTATCTGGGCTAATTTACTTGAGAATTGCTGTCAATGGAATATAAATTGTGATTCTTTGTTATTATACTTATTCTCAAATAGAATTATTTTATTATTTTGAATGATTATTAGTTTAATCACTTGCATATGTTGAGGCAGAAGCATAGAAGTAGGGTGGAATGATGTTCAACAAGAAGACTTTGGGGGTTATTTGTGTTTTCACATTGGCAATAGTTTGTAAAAAGAAAATGGAAGGACAAAATATTCTCCAAATATTCTGGCTTTTAATACTTTTAATCTCTCAATTCCCCTAAAATGTAACACATCTACCTACATACAGTTGTGTAGAATAAAAAGGAAAAGTGCACATTCACATGCTTTTTTTTTTTTTTTTTTTTTTTTTTTTTTTTTTTGTCATTGCAGCACTGCAGAAATAAAGCATTTACTCCCTTTTAATTAAGGAAAAATAAAGTATGCACTGGTAGCTCCAATTGCAGTCTTAAAACTTCATTATATAGTATCCATACTATAGAAACTTTAGGATCTTTAAAGATGAATAGGAAATCAATAAGGCTTTATTAAGTACCTACTATGAGTCAGGCAGTGTGCCAGGTTTGGGGAGAAGACAGTCCTTATCCTTGAAGAATGTACTTGCTTGATAAGAATGATAGCATTTTTTCTTATGCTATGATGCTTTTAAATTGTTTCAAAACTCACTAAGAAAGGATAATAGCCCACGTATTTTTTCACCCCAATTTAAATGTTTTCCCTTCTACTTGATCTTGAAAGGCCTCTTTATAATACAATAATAATGCTCTTCATTTCCCTAATGGATAATTAAGCAAATTGTGAATCTCTTAGCTGGAAGGTAAAAAACAAACATACAAACAAAAAAATAAGGGTTGAACAGTAGAAAACTGTGAATGGTTTAACTCCCCAAATTTTCAATTCATTTATGCTTTGCTTGCATTTGAATACCAGCAAAAGATGTTGATTTGGTATTATAATACATTCTTCAGTTCTGCATGTCCAAATATGCTCATTGAAGTGATATATTTATGCAATGTATTTATCCAGAGTTCTCATCAAAGAAGCTGATGATAAGCAATAACAAAAACATCACTGGAGTATTTACAATTTATTGCTCCTTTGAGATGACTTCACAATAATTATCACAGTACTGCATTCAATAATGCATAAAATCAACTTCCATTCCCAGCCTCTGCTGTGTAAAACCATCCCACCACAGCTCAACAGTCGACTGTGTATTCATTGCAGCCTGGATATGTTTCATCTGTTTGTCTCCCCCTCCATTATTCCCCTTATCCGGGGACTAAAACTAATATCTACTGAAACACAGACTGACCGTGTCTCATAGTGTACATTTTTGCTGCCATTGTGTGATAAAAGCAACCTTTTTGAAAAAGTATTTTAAAAGTGGATAAATGAAAACTAAAAAGTAAATAGGACTAAGAAAAGGTAACAATTTTAAAGCAAGAAAGTTATGTGACTTTTCTTCACCTGCTTTAAATTGATGGTGTATAAAATCAGTTGGATCTTCACTGATGCTCAGTCTTCTACTTAAGTTATTAATTTCTTTTCTCACTTCCCACAGAGCAGGTTCCAAGGTTTTCCCTCTCTCTTTATATCTTGAACTAAATTCTCTCTCTTCTCTCAACCACAAACATACACTTAAAGTTGATTCTAAAAGGACTCTTGCCATCTGGGGGAAGGGGTGGAGGGAGGGAGGGGAAAAATCGGAACAGAAATGAATGCAAGGGATAATGATATAAAAAATTACCCTGGCATGCATTCTATCAATAAAAAATTATTAAAAAAAAAATAAAGTTGATTCTATTTTTCTTCTTCACTAAGAAAAAGACCATCCTGCCTTAACTTTTTTGACTCCCCTCTAACTTCCTCAAAACTCAGCATTATTACCTTCCATCCTTCTCATCATCACACAAGATACAGAATTCCTACTATTCCTTAAGGCTTTGCCTGTGTCTTTTATCCCTAATAATCTAAGACCCAGCTCTATTAGTCAAACCCTTTGTTGCATAGACCTCCAATTCCCTTTCTGTTGACTACTCATGGTGACTATCAATATGCTTAGATATCTCTATTATTTTTTTTCTGCTTTAAAGCCTTTGGCTCTCTATCCATCTACCATTGTCTCTCTTTTTCTGTTCACTGCTAAACTTCTTTTCATAATTATCTACAAGTGATAGCTCTTCTTGTTAACTATCCAGTCTTTATGCAACTCTTTACAACCTGGATTCCATCCACATTATTCTACAGTAGATATTTCTTCAAAAATGACCAGGGACCCTGAAAGATTGATCAATGGAGAATATGAATAAAGATTAGAGATCAATTGTCAGTTAAGGTAATTTGCCCTTCAATCACTACAGGAATGCTATCTAGAGGATTTACAAGTAAGAAAAATATCTTTCCTATTAAAAGAGCAAGTGTGTATCCATTTATTTCATATTAACTTATTGATTTATATTCTCCCTACTGCTTGAATTTTCTAATTGCATTTGCCCTTTAATTTTTTTCTCCTTTGGGAGCTTTGTAAAATATTTTGTCCATGTTTTGTGATAAAATATAGTATTTTCTCTTTTTATTCATAACATCTTAAAAGTAAAGTATCATTACTAAATAAGATTTTAAAATGACAAGATTAGTTGTTGAAAAGAAACTAAATAGGTTATATGATCTATAACATTTAACTTGTTTTTAAGACTTGTGAAATTTATGTGTATGATAATTTAAATTATATATAGTGAACTAAGAAATATCTAATCTTAACTTTTATTATTTTTTTGCCTTTTTTTTTTTTTTGGTGTAAGCTTAGCTCTATCAATTTTGCCAATATTTCTTCTTAGTTTTAAAACAAAATCCACTTAATGTTTGCAGTTGTTTGTTTGTGAATAGGGGTCTGCTACTGAAAGTTTATTTTAATTTTTTTCAATAGTTCTGAAATCATACAATTTCATTTATAAACCATGACCATCTGATAATATGCTAATTTATTTTATTTAGTTCTCTATAATTGTTTACTTTAGGAGGAGTCCATTGCACTTAATAATCAACCAGTTTTTCATTATTTCTAGAATTTCAATTTCTCTAAAAACTCTGAAACCCCATGTACCTCAAAAATATACATCTTATCAAACTTAGGAGATCTTCATCTTTAAAGGAATCCCATAATGCCCTTGTGGCACTTTAAAAGACCATAGCAGTAAAACATCTTTGGGACTAGATCCCTAAAAAACTTCATAGTCTTTACTTCCAATTTAAAATTTCAGAAAATATACTAGAAAATATGTGTAGTGATGACTTGCAACTTTCAAGATAAGAATTGGATTTTTTTTTTTTTTTGGTTCAGATTAATTCTACCAACATATCTAGTAATCTGGAATTTGTACTAACCTGAGGAATGTTGAATAGGGAATTCATGTGATTTATAGAAACACTCTCCAAGGTTAAGGATATGAGCAGCTAGGGATGCAAATTTATGTTAGAGAGAACAATCTGAGGAATATAGAAATGGTCAGGAATCACTGCAATAATCAATAGATCAGGAGACTAGTAGAATGGAAGCTGAAAAGAGAGTACCAACCATGAGGCCATCATTTCTAAAGCAATGAGTTTTGGGTTCATATCTATTCATAGATCTTATATCATTATTTAGAGTTATCAGAATTTTCAGGACCACCTAATCCAATCCTTCTTCCTTTTACATGTGAAGAAATGGATACCTAGAGAGGTCAAATAACTTGCCAAGATCATACAGTTTATTAGGTAGCAGAACCAATATTGGAACTTATACTGACTATAACACTTTCCATAATTATACCTTTTGTCCTTCCACTTATTCTTTGATTCAATGACTTTGCTCCTCTTGGTATTTCTTACATGAGATACTTCATCTCTTGATTCTGGGAATTTTTAACTGTATCCCATTCCTGGAACTGCCTTCTCTCTTTTTCTCTACCTTCAGATTTCTCTGACTTTTTATAAGTATCAGATTAAGTCCCACTCTTTATAAGAAGCCTTTTATTATCTCCAATTAGTCCTGTAAATATCTTATTTACACATTGCATATGATCTCCCCCATTAAACTATGAGCTTCATGGGAGCAGAGAAGGGACTCAACCTCCCCTTCTCCCTTCATTTATATCCCTTGTGTTTAGTACAGTTTCTAGCAAACAGGAATTTTTAAATTTCTGATGATTTGACTAATCATTTTTGCAAAAAATTGCAGTAGTTATAAATTCTATGGAAACTTTTTTTTTAGTAAATCATTACTTCAATATGTCAAGGATATATGATTTTGTTGTTTGGGTACTCCTTATATCAGAACAAATCACCATCTTTCTGTATCTTAGTAGAAAAGAATCAGTAGTCAAAAGAATTCAGAATCTAATGGTCCTAACTTTTTGGGATAAGCTTCTCCTTCTGGTTTTGAAAGGCAGACTATACATAATCTACTACTTAGCTACATTTGGAACCTTTCCACATTGGTCTTTATATGGCAGAACTTATACCCCAATTTTTTGTTTTGTTGAACAATCCTGGATCCATCATTATAAATTATTTCATTAAAAAGTTCACTAAACAAGCTTTGTGGGGAAGATGGTCTTTGGGAGGCACCGAGTCTATAATTTAATTTGTGTATGAAATATCCCATGAAGAAACTTCCACCACAAATTCAAGTTAGAACCTGCTCTGAAAAAAATAGACTTAGTTGAGTCTGAGTTGAGACCAAGAACCTCAGGTTCCTTAATTTATTGGTTGCTTTAAATTATTTTGATAACCACATTTAATTATAGGTGATTTGCTTTGTAATCCTATATGTTTTATTTTATGCATTTAAAAAATATTATTCTGCAAAAACGTCAATTGGTGTAACCATAACTTTTCTCACATATGGTCCTTTGTCTTTTCTCTTCTCAGTTAATCAATCAATGAACACTTATTAAGTACTTACTAGGTCCCAATATAGGGTGGGGGATACAAACATGTGCAAAAGACAGTTCCTGTCCTCAAAGAGCTCACAATCTAATGGGGTAGACAGCAAAGGTATAAATACAAACAATCTAAATATAGGATAAATACAGGAGATAATCAATAGAGAGAAGGCACTAAAATTAAAAAAAAAGGGTTGGTAAAAGCATCTTAAAGAAGATGGAATTTTCACTGTGACTTAAAGAAAGCCAGGGAAATGAACAAGTAGAGATGAGGAGAGGGCATTCCATGCATGGGGATAACCAGATAAAATGCCCATAAATTGAAAGAAAAGGGGTATCTTATTTGTATAATACAAAGGAAGAAAATGCCATTGGATCCTGGGGAAGGGGGGAGAAGTTGAGGGTAAAGTGTAAGATTGCAAAGATAAGAGAAGTCTAGATTGTGAAGGGCTTTTAAATTTGATCCTGGAGGTGAGGGCAGCTAGGTAGCATCATGTGCACAGAATGCTAAGTCAGGATGATTTATCTATCTGAGTTCAAATCTGTCTCAGACACTTACTTGTGTGACTATGGGCAAGTAATTTAACCTTTTTGTCTCAATTTCCTCATCTGTAAAATAAGCTGGAGAAGGAAATGGAAAAACACTCTAATATTTGCTAAGGAAACTCCCAACTCCCATGAAGCGTTAGATACACTGAACAACATCAACTTGGACATAAAAAAGAGGCCCTGGAATTTATTGAGTAAGGGATGACATAATCAAACTAACTTTAGTAGCTGAATAGAGGCTGGATTGGAATGGAGAGAGATTTGAGCTAGGCAAACTCACTGGAAGGCTATTGTAATTGTCCAGATGGGAGGGGAAGAGAACCCATACTTGAGTAGGGGCCATATCAGAGAAGAGAATTTCAGAGATGATGCAAAGGTGAAATCAAGAGACCTTAATAGATTATATTGGGCTGGGGAGGGGGGAGAAGGGAGGGGAGTAAGAGATACTGAGGAGTAAAGATGACTCCTTGGTTTCAAGCCTGAAAGAATGGGAGGATGGTGTTAACTTTTATAGCCCAACTTCTATGGTTTGTGACACCATATAGTGTCTCAAAACTGAATGTGGGGGTCTTGAAATGATGATTTATTATCAACATATGTTTGTTTTGTATGAATATTTTATATGCCTGGGGTCTCATAAAAATGTCTCAGGTGAAAAGCTGATGTGAGTGAAAAAAGTTTAAGAAGCCCTGCTCTATAATAAGAGGGAAGGTAGAAAAGGGAAGTTTGGAGGTGAAGTCATTCCATTTATTTAGAACATGTTGAGTTTATGCTGTTTACTGGATAGTTAGAAGTGTCTGAAGACTGCTGGAGATAGGAGATTGGGGATTAGCAGAATATTTTGAGCAGGATAAGTAAATTTGAGAATCATCAGCATAGAGATGGAATTTAAATCCACTAGGCCTGATGAGATTACCAAATAATGTAGAGGGAAATGAGAAGGTGGTTCAGGACAGAACCCTGTGGGACAACCATGCTCTGACTCTGCTACCATCTTGATACAAGTTTTAATTATCTTATTGCTGGACTATTGCAGCCCTCTAGTTGGTGCTCCTGCCTCAAGCCTCTCTTCATTCCTGACCATCTTCTCCTCAGCTTTCAAATAAACTTTTCTAAAGAACTGACCATGTCACTTCCCTATTTAATAATCCCCAGCAGCTCCCTGTCTACTTCTAGGGTCCACTTCAGGATACAATATAAAATCCTCTGTTTGGTGTTCAAAGCTCATCAAACCTGACCCTTTCCCACATTTCCAGTCTTTTAAAACCTTACTCTTTTACACGTGCTCTGTCATCCAGTGGCTGTGGCCTTCTTATTCTTTCATAAGACATTCCATGACTAGATTTCAGGCATTTTCCAAGGTTTTATTTGCAAAGTGAAGTGAAGTGTATTTCACTTAGCTCAGTGCCTGGCACACAGGAGCTGCTCTATAATTCTTAAGTGCTATTATTTTCATTGTTTACTTACCTTTGTTTAAAATATCCTCCTCCATATCTCCACCTTTGGTCTTTCCTGGCTACTACAAGAAATCTTTCCCAGTCCCCCAGACTAATTCTAACTGAGGAGATTATCTCCACATTATCATGTATATATTCAGTATGTAGTTGTTTTCATGTTTTCTCTCACCATCAGTTCCTAAAAGCACGGACTGTCTTTTGCCTTTCTTTGTATTCCAACTGCTTCGCACAGTGCCTGATACATAGTAGGTATTTAATGAATGCTTATTGCTTGACAGACAAGCATTGCCAAAGAAATATGTGACACGCAAAAAATTAAGAATCATGTCCAAGGAAGTTGTTTGTCTATAGTCCTGATTATACAGCCCGTATGTCAGAAACAGAATGAGGAAAGTCCCTTCTGACTCCTCATATGGACTCTTCCTCTATTACCCCATGTTGCTTACCTAGACAAATGCAGCACAAAATAATTCATCAGAGTTAGAACAAAATTACTTTTGCCTCATTGAGCCTATCTACATTAGTCCTATAAATTGAGCCTTACATTCACCATGGTAACCATTTATTACCCAGTTATTTGATTGAATTTAACTAACTGATTAAATTAAAAATTTTTCCTCTTTCAACAGCTTTGTGTGTACATAGTGTAGATCGGGGTGGGGAACCTTTTTTCCACCAAGGGCCATTTGGATATATTTATATAACATCAATTGCAGGCCTTGCAAAATTATCAACTTAAAAAAAATTCAAGTAATGGAAGGCTGTTGTACCTAGCTTTCAGCTTATCATCACTTACACTTGTAAGATAAAGTGATTTTGTGGGCTTTATATGCCCATATATATGCCCAGGGCAGACTGGACATTCCCCACCTTTGGTATAGTCTCTCACTCTTAAATGTAAACAGGCATTATTTTAATACTTGAATGAATTACAATATCATTAATATCTTCCATAACACTGATTACAACTCTTCCCTATTTAGTAATGATTCTTTAAGACTTACTGTGTCTGTCTGTTTCTCTGGCTGTTCATCTGTCTGCCTATCTATTGTCTCTCTGCCACCAACTAGTAATGAACTTTTTTATGTATATCTCCCAATTTAGCTAGATTGGTCCTTGAATAAGAAACCTAAAGCACATCCCTTAGCTTCTGGTGCTTAAAGCCATTTCAAATTGGCAGAATCTCCTAGTGCCTGTATTCTCCTGGTATGACACTGAGGAACACAGGGCCACCTCCAGGCCATGATGATATAGCCTCGTAAGAATTAAGTGAAGACTGAATGGGCACATTTTGGTGACATGATGATTCTTGAAGCAAAACAAATTGCTTTTTCTCTCAGAAACACATACACATATAACTGTATAACCCTTTGCCAATTGCTTCATCTTCATTACCCCTATTGCTATTGGCTTTTCCAGCTTTATGCAAGTAGCATATGTTCTTCATTCAGTAATTATGATTGGAATGTATAATTTGGTTATTTTGATTTAGTAACCATGCATGAAGGGCATTCTGTCTGCTGGAAAGTGAATTTGAACAATGATACCCCTGCATTTCACCAGACTGAATTTCTCAAGTGGCAGGTAGTCCTTATTAGTGATTACAAAACATATTGCAACCTGGAGGTTCCGAGTAAACAGAAGTGCCTGAACTGTGAACAAAAGGGCCATATGCTGTTTCCAGTCCACAGAGAGAGAGGGGATTGAGGGTAGTATATTGGCTTAAAATAACTCAGTGCTTACTTTTCTTGGCTTTCAAATATTAGCTACTTTATTTGAAAACTATAGAGATAAAACATGTATCCTTGTGTGATTTTATTTTAGTTTTTGTAAAAGCCAAGTCATGCTATTTGGGATTAAATGATTAGAAGCAATATGAAAGGAAAGAAGTACTTTTTTTGCCATATGTAGCATGGATTACAAGCCTCGAGGTTACCTCTTACCTGGCTCCTTTTCATGATGAAATCCCTTGATGCAATGGCCATTTTTGGCTTGCTCTTTGTGCCCCTTAAATCTGAGATTTCAGACTTAGGGGGCATAGGGCTTTTAAGCCACAAGTGGGCCTTATCTCCCCCGAGGTTTTGCTGCCTTGGAAATTGAAAAGAAGGAACCCCAGGAATTTGGTGAGATACACTCATTACCAAGCCCTGAATTCTCTGTGATGTGTTCCATATATTCTAATAAACCTACTTTCTCTATTGGTGATTGGCTTTGCTCTCTCACTTTGCTAACAATAGCGGAAGCTTGATTTCCAAAGGCTCTGAACTCTTCTAATTCTCCTAACCTTGATGTCGATGAAAAGCCTTCTTCTCTTCACATATGAAATGAGAGGATTCTTGAAAACATTTTCCAGGTGATTAAAAAAGTGATTGTGAATATAAAATTAAACACAAGCATAAAAGTAACCAATAAAGAAACTTTACTAAACAAACTAGGAGAAGAGTAATATAAAACACTCTTAAGATGATCAGCTTCATATAATTTATTCAGCTTCATATAATAGTCTTTCCAAATTATTTAGACAAATAACACTTGAGGACATAAAACCCCACACATATTACTCTAGCATCTAGCACATGAAATAGCTGTAGGTTAAAAGGACATTGAAGAAATTTTCGCTGAAAGTACAGGAAAGTAAGTCTATTTTGTATTCAAATTTAAATTGCATATTGTTCACTTTATATTTTCAAGAGAAATATCATTTTAGCAGGATCCCTATTTCTATCAGATTTCCATGGGACACAGTTTAAAAAATATTACTATAAAATATTGTTTCTCTTACTATCTTCTCATCCTATGTTAGTTTAATTGAGAGTACATAGATGCTTGGACTTATTTCTGATAAAAGAACCAAGAAAATCTATGTATTGCAGAATCTGGGCAGAGACTAGTGATAATGGAAAAAAGAGGATTTTTCCCATTCCAAGAGTTGGGGTGTTAGCCTAATAGAAATTAATGACAACTTTATAAAAAGATGGCAAGCCTGCTTCTTAGGAGTGGTTCTTTACAAATGTAGTCATTGGTGTAAAAGAATACCTGCTCCTTGAGGTAATTTTTGTCTGCATTCCCAATGTCTAGAACATTATACAGCATAAAGCAGGTGCTTAACAAATCTGTCTTCACCTTCCCACCTCCCCCCAATAGCATTTTATTTTTCCAATTGCATGTAAAGATCATTTTCAACATTCATTTATAAGATTTTGAATTCTATATTGTTTTCTCCCACTCTCCTTTATTTCCACCTTCTTCAAGACAACAAACAATCTGATATGGGTTATACATGTAAAATCATCTTAAACATATATCCATATTTTTGACAAATAGTTCTTGAATTATATTGCATACTTGTTTTACCTTATGGGTAGATGAGCATGAGAATTCCAAGTAGGAATATAGCAGGCAAAAAAACAAACAAACAAACAAACAAAACCCATATTCCTCACTTGTAAAGCTCTGAATAGATTTGTCTCAGGTTCTTCAGCTGTAAAATGGGGTAATAGTAGGAAAAACCTATAGGATTAAATAGGGGGATCAAATAATGTATGTTTATAAAAAGTGTTGAGCACAATTCCTGTCACTTAGTAAGAGCTATATAAATGCTTTTTCTTTTTTTACTTCACTAAATATCCTCTAACAAAATTTTAATAAAATATGTGTGGAGGGATAGAGAAGTAATCAGTAATATGGTAGTAGTGAAGATACACCTGGAACATTTAGTTTCAATATGGACTAAACTTATTGACTGTAATTTTTTTTTAACAATATTAAGTAAACATTGACAATTTATTTCCCCTGTGGCCTTGTTCCCAGATTTACAACCTGATTGGCTAATGGCTAGAAATTGTAGCCATAGATAAGTATGACAGCAGAAAAGTAAGCATCCTTGCTGTATTGTTTTTTTTTTTCTTTTAAAAAAAAAATTAAGAAGAAGAATTTTTGCCGAAAATGCAGCGATCCAGAGCCATTGAATTCAACTACATTCATTTGCTTGATTCATTTGTTTCTGCCACATAAATAAATGCTAGAAAGTTACAGTGGTTTGAATCAGTGTATCCAACTAGTCACAATCTCTATGAATTGAAAAAACAAACTGAAATGTTGTTGGAGAAAACACTGGATCATCCTTCCAAGACATTAGCATATCATTTACCATGAATCTTCTGAGGCTACTACTTAGCCTGTCTTAGTCTTTGTTTCCCATTTGTAAAATGATCTAAAACAAAACTTGCCTCCCATATTGATGTGTCATCTGTATAAATATAAATATATAAATATATATGTATATATATGTGTGTGTGTGTGTGTGTGTGTGTATAATACTTTGAATTTGGGGCACTATTTTGGGCACATTTATTGTGTGCATGAAGGTGAAGTCAATTGCTTTAGCCATTTAAATGTATTCTAATTGAAAAAAATAAAATTTTAAAAAAGCGCTGTTCTTTGTATACATAGTCATTATTGCAAAGTGTCTCCCTGTATTTCTTTTTCTTTATATCAAGGTAGTTATTATTATTTTTTAATTTTTATTATGAGAGACCATCTGATATATTTGGTGGGGACAGTATCCTTGGAGTCAGAAAAACCAT
This sequence comes from Antechinus flavipes, assembly GCF_016432865.1. Lineage (NCBI taxonomy): Eukaryota > Metazoa > Chordata > Mammalia > Dasyuromorphia > Dasyuridae > Antechinus > Antechinus flavipes. The sequence goes on from NC_067402.1 coordinate 117,343,579, forward strand.
AGATTCAAATTTGCATACAATTTACACTCTTGAAAAGTCATTTGGCTTTTACATCCTTCAAAACTTATCTACTTTGCCATAGATCAGGCTACAACTCTGTTGGTAAACATTTCATACCTTGCTTTCACTAAAATACCAATCTATCATCTAATTTATTGCTACTAGATGCTAATTTTTGAATTTGGGGTCTTTCTTTTTGCCACCACCCATTTAATTACCTTGCAGTTTGGTGGATTGTGGGAAACAAATGACCTGATAATGGAAAATTTGCCTGAATTGTCTTATATATATTGCCTAAATAATATCTTTTTTGGGGAGAAGGGAGAATTAACATATATTTAGTGAGGACAATTTTTATCATAGCCCTTTTTTGTTTTCTTACCTAGGCAGAGAATAGTATCTATATAATATATTTCTATTCCTGCTTGATTGTCAGTATTGACCATACATGTGTGTTTGTGTATGTATTTAGTAATAATAGTAGCCAATTTCAATACAGTCACTAATATGCTATGATTAGACAAATATTTAACAAGGTTTTCCCCTTCCTCTCTCTTCAACATGAGTTTAGGAAAAGTAACAAAATCAGGACTTGATTGGTTTAGCTATCTCCCTTATCAGATTCCTGGAGTGAGTGGATAGATTTGTCTTCCTGATCTTCCTGGAATTCCTAGGGACATAAAGAGTCTCATTCATATGGGGTCAAGGTCCCTTAGACTTGCTGGATTATAAAAACTATGCAGTCAACATACTCTTTACTGTTGAATAATTTTCCATTTGAAGATGGGGAATGTGAGAGGGGACAAGGAAGGCGTGTCATTTATAGCTAAATGTCACTATATCCTTATTACATATCCTTTCTTCTTTTGTTTACTATTCAGTAACTTGCAGCTCCATCATTTTGTTCCAGTATTGAATCTGAACTAACCAGGAATCTGCTGTCAGATTTATTCTTAACACATGGCCTCACAAACAATCCATTATGATTATATATATTTCACAAATTCATGTACTCTTTGGATTTTTAAAAATAAATTTTATTTTAATAGGCATTTGGTAATTTTAGACAGATACCAGTGCAAAAAGTTCAAATAAGTAGAATCTAAGAGATTGAGTCAATCTTTGTATAAGAAAATTTTTTTTTCCTAAAACTTATCCCTGTCAAATGTGTCAGATGGAAGGAATTTAGGGAACTAAATTATAAAATATTGATGAAGTGGCAGTAAAAATAGAACTAGCCAAATTACCAAAGAAAAAGATACAAAATAGCAAAAGTAAAATTGAATGAACCAAAGTAAAACTTGAGGAACAATTTTACAAAGACATAAAAGGAAATAGAAAAAAACATGTTTATATATACCAGGCACCAGAGGAGGATAAAGGAAAATTGTGTCCTTTTACTTTTATGAGAGAGTAAGGTAATAAAGAATGATGGTAAATGCTGTTTTAATCCTTGTCTCAACCTTGAGGTAGATAAAGCAAGGTCAATTGTGATATGAAAAACAGAATAGGTATTGCAAAGCACAGAGACATGGAAATACAACCTAGATTGGAGAAAGCATTTGGAAAGATCACCTCATTAAGCGATAGGCACTCAAATCTCTGTTCTCAGTAGGATACATGAAAAAGTCACCAAAGTCAAAATACGAGCCATATCTTTGCTTGAACGCCTTTTTAAAAATTTTGCTCCAAAATTATGTTCTGGTGAGAGATCCAGAATCTTTTGGGAAACAGTGAAGGCAAGAATTCTCTTATGCCAGCAGTTTGTAGGCGCTGCAGGTCATAAAGGGAGCAGCAAACAACTTCAATCATCCAATGGCTGCAAAGAGTTCTATCTGCAATCAGCTAAAGGATTTAATAACTGAAGAAAAGGTATGGAGAATAAAAATTTTTTTAAAAAATGCAAGGTAGAAAGTTATTCCCTTGAAAAGGAGTTCTAATCTCTTTCATTTTGTTTCCCTCTCACCTTTCTTTCCCTGGAGCAGTTGAACTGAATTATACAAATTATCATAGGCTGATTGTTGAAGAGCTCCAAAACGGAGCTAGAAAGTTCCTAACATCTGCTTCCAGAGCAGGCACTTATGGCTTTAAAGAAGAGAAGCCCCATGCAATAGCAATAGTAGAGAATGTGGTGAATGGGCAAAGTTCAATTGGAGAGAGTAAGGGATTAATAAAACAAAGCTCACCAAATTGATCTTCATATTGGCTGATTTCCTCAACATCATATCACTAGATTGTAACCCTAACCATCTTCTGCCGTTCTGCAATTTCATGCTTTTGGTCACCAATAGTTTGGTTTAAAGCATGCAAATGACTCCTAGCTGGGAAAAAAAAAAATTGCATGTATTTTTTACTGAAGTAGAAATCCCATCTTCATAATCCTTTGAATCCAATTTCAGCAAAGCATTTCTATTTCTAAGTACACTTTATTTTTTAAATTTGTATTTATTTTTTAATTTATGTAATATTATAAGTATTTCCATAATATAATATAATAAAAAGATGATTGCACACAAAACTCCAAACTATATATAACTTGCTATTCTTTTAAAATACATAATATAGTTATCATGTAAATTTCTTTCCCTCTATTTTCTTTTATCCCTGCCACACTGCTACTATTAGACATAAATATATGTGTACATATAAATATATAGTACACTTTAGTAATGATTTTTCCACTGATTTCTTGTAGAATTTGTTGATACATTTTGATATGTAATTAGATTTTCTAAGATCAATCAACATTTGTTCTGTTCCTATTATGTGGTAAGTTCTAAGCTAAGGACTCAACAAAAATGAAATAATCCCTGTCCCCAAAGAACTTATGATCTTTCAGGGAGGCAGCACGTGTGTGTATGTGTGAGTGTGTAGATACATAAACACAAATAAATACAAAGGAGTTTAGGAAGGGATGTAATTAGCGTTTGGGAAGTTAGATCAGGAAAGGCTTCAGGTGCTAGATATTGCTTAAATGGACTATTAAAGAAGTGAAGCATTCTTTGAGGTGATAATGAGGCTGGAATATGGTCCAGGGCTGTATGATAGTCTGTATGAAAACATATTGATAAGAATTGATGAAACTTTGATAAGGAAAAGGAAGAGGATCACTTTGGGTAGCACGGGGAAGAGTAGAAGCTGGAAAATTAGATTGGGTTCAGATTATAAAAGGTTTTAAAAGAGAAAGACTAGGATTTATATTTTATTCCAAAGACAATAGGAGTCACAGAAGTTTACTGAATATTGGCACTTAGAGAATCACAAACAGGAGAGGAAGAGAAACTTGATGAAGGGAAACAAAGCTGGAGTCTCCTGTAGGCAATAGACTAATGTGTGTGAGAGGTTAATAGGATATAAAGTAAGATAGGTGCCATATAGTTACAATTTACCTGTAAGGTATTTAAGGCAAGATGACAAAAATTAACAAATTATTGGGTGTATTGTGTAGAAAATAGGGTGGAATCATAAAAAATGCTGATGCTGTGAACTTGGGACACTGAAAGGTTGGTATTGACTTTGACAGAAATAGGGAAATGCATAAAAAAAGTGGGGGAGGTAGAGAGGAAAGGTAATAAGTTCTGTTTTGGTTATGTTATGTTTTTATGTCTATAGGACATTCAGTTTTATATATTCATTAGACAGTTGGTAATGAATAAATGGAGCTACATAGAAAGACAGGTTAAATATACTGATTTTACTAGCTCTCTTCTATTTCATTTTTTGTATGCATCTCCCAACTCTTGTTGTATTTTCCTTCATCAACTGGGACTGAGATTCCTCGTGAATCATATTTTGCTTCTCAATGAAGCTAGTGTATAGCTCCCAGGGTACACTAATCCAGTCCTGCTAAAGAGAGCGTGAGTTTTAAATTGACAGGCAGTGAGTATATGAAGATACAGCCTCTGGCAAACAACACTTGGGGCTCCTAATCAGAATGTTATTTTAAACTCTCAATGAATGATATGATCTGACTTGAGTGACTGCCCCTCTTTTCAATTAGGTTCATTTTGAAAACAAATATCCTTGAATACATAGATCATAGACTTAAAGCTAGAAGGATTTTGGAGGTTATCTTGTATAGCTCTAACATTTTAAAATAGAGGAAACAGAAACTGAGAGTGGTTAAAACGATCTATCCAAGGTCACAAAAATAGGAAATAGCAGATTTGATTTTTGAAGCATTCATTTGATTTTTAATCACCTTGAAATGTTTGAGTGGTTTTACCATACTTATGAGCAGGGCAGTTAGGTGGTATAGTGGGTAGAGCACTAGCGCTGAAGTCAGGAGGATCTGAGTTCACATTGAGTCTAGATCTTTAACACTTTCTAGCTGTATGACCCTGGGCAAGTTACTTAACCCCAATTGCCTCAGCAAAAAAGCTTTTAAAAAAAGATATAACCATACTTAGGACCAGAATTTGTGAACTTGAAGGGAATTTTTTGGGAGGTGAGGGAATAGAATAGGCATTGTGTTGCAGTGCAAAACAAATTGCTTTGTAAATCTGGAACCTGGGATTCTGGAATTTATCACTAGTCTAATTATTAAATGATTTTGAACCTTACTTTTCTCTGATGCAAAAGCAAAACTAAAACCAAACCAATCAAAATAAAACTAACAAGGAGGTAAATTTCTTCCTCTTCTAAACTGCTAAGATTTTACTTCTTTCATTGATATTCAGATACATAAAGAAAACTAATTTTATATCTGCACAAAAGGTCACTACAGTCAATTTAAAGACTCATCCTTATAAGCTCTATAGATGAAATGATGCCTAGTTTAAAAAAAAAAGAATTTGGGGGCCTTCCCTTGCATAGTTAATACATCTTCATTTCAATTTGGTATGTTTGTTCTAGACAGAAATGCGTGCTAAAATCCTCTGACACCTGCAGTCAAGATAGAGGGGATTAATCAGGAAAACTTTAGCTCATTAGACAATATTTATTTTTAATAAAAATACAGAAAAATGCTAATCTGATGGTGACTCTAATATTAGATTTTCTTCTGATTTCATGGTAGGATGTTTACTTAAAATGCTTTTTAAGAAATCAAATATATTTCTAGCACAAAGAACTAAGTACTCTTATTTATAGACCTAATTAATATTAAGAATGATAATTAATATATGAAATAAAAAGTTACTGATATGATTAAAAGGAAGCTGTTTCTTCTGAAAATGGCTATTTAAAAAAAATAATGTCTTCTTGTTTTTATATCACTTTCTTTTCTCTATATATCATTCTTCCTCCACACACAGCATATTTTCCCTTGAAACAAAAATTTTAAAAGAAATACCAAAAGACATTTCAACAGAAAAAAATGCATGACATTGCATATATATTATTTCTCACCTCTTCAATGAATAGAAATGCATTTCATCAATACTTTTTGATGGTCACGCTTATTATTATGATTATATAGCATCCTGTTCTCTTGTTTTATTGTTATTATTATTCTTCTTTCTACTTATTGTTGTTGTTGTATAGATTAGCATCAGAGATTTTATGATCATTTGTCTGAGGAACTTTAAAGGCTGTTTAGTCCAACATTTTCATTTACAAATATGTAAATTGAAGACTGGAATCATTGAAGTATTGCTCAACTTCTTGCTGATACATGATGGCACAGAGGAATTCAAGAGAAAGTTTTTTGCCTCGCCTTTGAGTAGAGTAATTTTCTTGGTCCTAATTACTTTACATCAGTTCTCATAAGTCTTCATAGGATCCCCTGAATTTTTCATTTTTGAAAAGTGCATTTCAGGCAAGAAAATAGAAGTTTAGGGACATGAGGCTGAGGAGAAATAGGAGGGTTGGTTATAGTTGTATTAGCAAAAACATGTAAGCTACTTCTGCTTTTTTTTTTTTTTTCTATATAAAAGGGAACAGAAAAACAATTCTACAAAGTCCAGTGGCATATACTCTCTCTCTCTCTTTTTTTTTTTTTGCATTCTGTTTAGTGATATCTGACTCTTCCTCTCCTTCTCCCACTCTATACAGCTTTCTCTCTTTCTCTCTGTCTCTCTTTCTCTGTCTCTCTCTCTGTCTCTCTCTCTCTGTGTCTCTGTCTCTCTTTCCCTCTCTGTCTATCTCTCTCTCTTTCTTTCTCTGCCTCTCACTCTGTCTTTCTCTGTTTCTCTCTCTATATGTATATATAAATATACGTACATACATATATTCATACGTATACACACATATATGTAAAAACATAGGATTAACTTTGTTGTTTGTTCATATGACTTCTTAACTAGAGATATTTAATTTTATTCTACTTTCATTAGAGAGATTTCATTCTGTATGTATCTCCCTGAATTATTTACACTGTCTCATCAAATTTTTTTTTTTTTTTGTTACTTTTCTGATACATAAACTCTCCCAGATTGTATATGTGCTTCTGGGAGAGTGATGCATTCTCTGGTTAAAGGGAAACAAGAATGGATCTAAGAGTTGCAGATTGGTCTGCCTCAAAAAAGGAGTCTGGAGTGTTATTAAAAAGATTCCTGTTTACTTGCAGGTTAGAGTAGATGGCCTTTTAAGTACCTTTTGATCCTGAAATTTCATGATTCATAATATGACAGGCATAACATTTTTAAATCATTAAAGTGAAATAGTAAACATTTATCTTAAAAATAGTAGCCTAGTGGCCTAAATGGTAATATATCCCTACTTATATATAGCTTATCACTTGACAAGATCTGGTCTTTCTGTGACTAATTAGTATCTGAAATAGCCATAATAACTCCCTTACTTTAATCTTGGACTTTCATAAGTAGATACATGATGATTTATTAGACATTTTTCTTGCTAACTAAGAAATCATGGAATGAAATGGCAAAACCTATGACTGATAATTGCCTTAGTTATTGTTCAAGATTAATTTTTCACCAAAGTAGCTGTTTATATACCTTCCCCAAGGGTAAGAACAATGGCACAATCATTTTACAATTAGATAGATATTCGAGAGTAGTGGAAACTATGGTTGGCTGAGTAGAGCCCAGATTAAAGCCAAATTATAGAGACCTTTAACATCAAATTAAAGAGATTAAACTTGATATGGTAGGCAGGGGGAATTCATTGTAGGCTCCTTAGGAGAATGATGGTGTGATACAGTGAAATGCAAACTTGATATAGAACCAGACCTTTGTTCAAATCTCATTTATTCCACTTACTAATTGAATGTATGATTATAAGCAAGTCATTTAACATACCTGAGTTTTAGTTTCTTTTAGCCATAAAAATGAAAAAAAAATTGAACTGCCTTCCTTATTAATCTTACAAAAATAACTGTGTAGGCTTTAAAATCTCATATAAATGAGAGCCATTATAATAAATATAGTATGCTATGTCAATTAGTTTGCTAGTATAGTTAGGTGAGATAGTAGATGGAACACTGGATGTGGAGTTAGGAAGATTAATTCAAATCCTGCTATAGAGACTTAATAGCTATGTGACTTTGGATAAATTATTTGACCAATGTCTATCTCATTTTGCTCATATGTAAAATAGAGGTAACAATAGCACCTACTTCCTTAATTTAGGTCCAAATGAGATATTTGTAAAGTGCTCTTCAAACTTTAAAGAGCTATTTATTATTATTAACACTATTATTAATGGACATAATACACAAGCCATGTTAAGATCTTTGTTCTCCTAAATAAATCCTTTTAGTATTTATTAAGCTATCATAATTTATCAATAATATTTTCAAAGTCAGGCAATTAGCATAGTGACTAAGTCGTTAATGTTAATTTTTTCTGCTTTATTGTATATTATTATTATAATGCAAACATTTGTAAAGAGTACATCAAAATTAACTTGCACCACATTAGAACATCTAAGTTACCCATACAGTAACACTGATCAATGTTGATCAATTTAACACCAATCAATTCTGAGTTTTTCTTTGTTTTTTTGTATTGAGCAAAGAACAATGGAAAAAGTCTAAGAAAGCTCAATGGCAAAGAATTTTATAGCTCCAGAATCTCCAAAGATAAATATACAGCTAACTCTAAAAGCAATTAAAGAATGTAGATTTGAAAATAAACTAAAATTTAGTTTAAAGAAAAATGGAAAAGGAATGATGGTCTCAGTAGGTTGTTGCCTCTTTCTAGTGATGAACCTAGTCATACAAAAAAGATAAAGGATACCATGTTCATTTTCTTTATTGACAATATTACTAAACTAGAATATGAAGGTGATGCTATGGATATAGTTTACCTATATTTTAGTAAAGATTTTTGCAATGTATCTCTATGTTATTTTTGTTATAAATTAGAAAATACCAAAGTTGGAAAGATTCAGAATGAAAAGAGCAGTTCTTAATGGTTCAACACTATTGTGGCAAGGAATTTCGTGTTGATTACCATAGAGATTTCTCCTGGACTCTGTAGTGATCACTCTTTTGTTCTTATTACTGCTTGAAAAATGTATAATTTAACTCATCTGGCAGGTAGGCAGGCAGGCAGAATTTGGAATACAATTCTCTTCATTTCTTGTGATGCCCTTCCCTCCCATATCTTTTTTTTTTCCTTTTTCTTCTCTTCCCTTGAGAGGCAAATGATTTTATTTTCCTGATATAGCTTACAATCCACAGATATCAATTAGTGAAACAGTGGCTATTATGGCTTTATGTATGACTGTGACTAAATCATTGCCTGGTAGCCAAAATTCTGGTAATGAGACTTGCTTTTCCACATTTAGTTAACCTTATCCTTAGTTGACACAAAGGCCATGTCTTACCCTTATTCAGTTTGGAAGATCCTGTCACAATTTATATTCTACTCTCTTGGCCTTCAAATATATGAGTACCAAGAAAAAGAAAAAATCTGATGTCACCTCCTGTTTATGATCTTTGACAGAAGGCTATTCTTAATTAATGAATGTATTGTCCTCCCTAATAACAATTTCTTTAAGCCCTTGCTTTCAGGGATTGAGTTGTGATTTCATCCAATTGGGAAACTCCTGGTGTGGGAATTTCCTCCATTAATTCAGATCAAGTCATGATGCAACTATGACCTAATATGCTAAATCCCAGGAAGTTGTCTAAGACATAGAGGAAAAGTACTTATCCAGGGAAAGAAGACATGAAGGAGATGAATATTTATTAGGGATTGCTTGTGTATCAGACAATGAGACAGGTTCACATGACAAACTTCAAAAGCAGGTTTCAGTCTACACCTACCTGAGTCCAAGCTCAATACTTTCTCTAGTTGGCCCACCTACAACAATTTTAAGATAAATAGAAAAGAAAGTTTAAAAATAAGGGAACGATATGAAAGAATTAAAAATTTCAATCAGCACAGTAGCAAGCCAAGCATGATTCCAGATGACGAGTGATGAAGAATCCCTCGCCTGAAAAAAAAAATGGTGGACTCAAAATATCAAATCAAATACACATTTTTGTAAAAATTTGTTTTGTTTGGGTATGAATATTGGTTAGAAGAATTTTTTTTTAAATTTTTTTTAAATTTTTAAAAAAAATTTTTAAATTTTTTTTGGAAGGCAAAAGAGAAAGCAAATAAGTACTTATTAGTTGAAAAATGTTCCAAAGGAGGAAAAATGCATGACAATAGTAGATGCATAAAATTAATTGATTATTATGCAAGAATGTTTAAGAAACACAAAGATTAATACGATACAGTCCCCATCCTCAAGAAACTTCCAATTTAGTAGGAAATTAAGCACTATGTTAACTTGTAGGATCTATATAATTGATGTAGACATTTCTTTAATTGGTGTAGATGGCATCTAATCTATGTCTGGATGAGCTACCATAGGAAAAAATAGGATGATGTATGGTGTCCAAAAAATCTGTGACTAAACCTTTAGGATCTAGGTTGCTCCTCTGAACATAAGTGTAGTCCATTGTCCTGACCTTTTCTGCCAAGCTCTTGTATCTTGAAAGGCTTATTAGAGCTTGCCATCTTCTGGAATAACCTCTGAGAACTCAAGGTTATCCCTATACCATGAGGAATTACAAAGTGGAATATTAGAGGGGAAAATGTGAAGATAAATAACTGATGTAAGAATTCAGTAAATGCTCTAAGGGAGGGATAGGCAAAATGCTTCCGGAGCAAAGAGAAGGAATAAATTATTTTGGACATAGAAGGGAGAAGGGACCTAGAAAAACTTTCTTGGAAGAGATACTACATGATCTTTATCCTGAAAGCTGGGTAGGATTTTGACTGGTAGAAATGGAGAGAAATGGTATGTGAAGATTTCTAGTGGCAGATGACATTTCAAAAAATAAACTTAGTTTAGAAAGATGTTTGAGTGCTTGGCTAATTCCCTGGGATATAATTTTCAAGGCAACTGGAACCTTGAAACGTTTTTGAGCAAAGGAGTACCCTAATCAAGTGGTAACATGAGATTACTCCTAGGAATGAATGCTATTGTTATTACTAATCATGGTGGTAGTGGTGATGGTGTAGTGTAGTGTGTGTGTGTGTGTGGGTATGTGTGTGTTTAGGAATATAAAAATGGCATTGATGACAACTCTCGTCATTGTCATTATGTAATCACATTTCCATTATTTGGAGACAATAGGAGATTGTTTAGATGATATAAGTTGTGTATGTGTTGAGGATAGGGTGAGCAGAATTTGCTACCCAAGTTGTTAAAGATAGCACTTATGGGAATAGGGTCAAATAACAGGATTTTATATAGCTCCCTGAAAAGTAGCATTCACTATCTCTAAAGTGTGCGATGTTTCTAAGCTAAGCAGAAAATAACCACTAGAGACTTTAGAGAGTTGCTAGCTACTTCTGGAATTCAATAGGACTGACAGATGGATGTGAGCCATGTTCTATTCTCCTCTCCTAATAGAGTCTGTATTCATCAGGGAACCTCTTCACGGGAAGTGCAGATGCCACATTTAACAGCTCCCTGGTTAATCGATAGCCTCAGACAATAGATGTAGACTTTAGACCAGTCTGCAATAGCAAGCCCAAAAAGATCAGGAGAAGAAAGTGGAAGGCAGCCATTTTCTGAGTGTCTAATTGGTTGGTGTGCAGGTGGAGATGAAGGGAAAAGGTAAGAAAAGGAACATAAGCTGTCTTGAGGGATAATTGAGCATTTAAAAACTTCTGTAGAAATAAAAGCCAAATGAAGTCAGATATGGCAAATACACAGAAAATGTTTAGATTATATAGAGCATTGGTCTGGAGGCATCTGTATCAATGATTTTTCAGACATGACTGAAAAATCTCTTTAATTCCTGACTAAATGTACTTTTTTGGAAAAACCTTCTATCTTCTATGTGGGTAGGTAGGTGACTCAGTGGCTAGATCACTAAAACTGGAATGAGGAAGACTCATCTTCCTAAGTTCAAGTCTAGCTTACTAAGTATGTGGCCCCAAGCAAGTCACTTAACCGTTTGCCTCAGTTTCCTCATTTGTAAGATAAGAATTGGAAGGAAATGACAAAAGGACTTCAGTATTCTTCCCAGGAAAACCTCAAATAACATTTTGAAGACTCAAACATTATTGAAAACAATTTAACAATAACAATAACAAACCTGTTATCATGAACAAATGGTTTTCCAAATTTTTAACACTCTTTGCATACCTTAATTTAATGATAAGCCATTTTAAAATTGCCAAAGTTTTTTTCATACACACACACACACACACACACACACAGAGAGAGAGAGAGAGATAGATAGATAGATATATGCATACTACCACACAGGCACACATAAATCTTTCCTATCCCTGCTGACTCTTTGCTTTAATTCTGTTCCTAATTTGTCTTGCTATTATTTAATCTTTCCCTACTCATGGATCCCTTCCTTTTCTTCTCTCACCCTTTGCTTCCCTATCCACCTATGGCTCTCTTTATTTTTTTATAAATTTTGGAGGGTGTTATACCTTTCATGATATTTATGTAGTGTTGCCTATTAATCCATTCCCATTGTGAGTAGGTTTTCAGAACTATGATCCCTCAATCCCCCTCTAATGCCTTTGTATTTATTCTTCCTCTGCATCTCCTTTGTACAACATAATTACTATTTTTTTTACTTTAACTCTGCCCTAATCTTTCTTTTAAGCGTCATATTGTTGTCAATCTTAAACATATGCTATACATTTCTCTTGTTTAAAAAAAACAAAACATATTGAGTTCCTTGAAATTGATCTTTGATATTGGCTCTTATGTGTTAAATTTTCTATTAAGCTCAGGTTTGGATAATAGAAAGTCCTGAAAGTCTGCAAGTTCATTGTTAATGTCCATTTTTTCTCATTCAACATTAGAGATAATTTTGCTGGATATGATATTTTTGGTCACAGGCCTTGTTTTTTGATCATCAGTAGATATGATTCCAAGACTTGTGATCTTTTATTGTGGCTGTGGATAAGTCCTGTACAATTCTAATTATATCTGCAGTGTATTTGAATTATTTTTTCTTGATTTTTCCAAAGTATTCTTTTTGATCTGGGGATTTCAAAATTTAGCAGTATTATTCCTATGTGCTTTTCACAAAAAAATCTCATTGAGGTGGCGAATGGTGGATTTTTTCTTTTTCTACTTTCTTCTCATATTCTATCATACCAGGTCAATTTTCTTGATTATTTCATGCATTAGGTTTTTTTTTTTTTTTTGGTCACAATTTTTAGGCAGTCCAAATATTCGATGTTTCACATTCTGTTCTATTTTTTAATTCTTTATAATCTGTTTTGTTATTATTATTATTATTATTATTATTATTATTATTATTATTATTTTGGTCTTTCATATCTTCACTGACTTTTCCTTGCCCAATTTTAATTTTCAAAAAGTTACTTTTTTCTTTGAGACTCTATATTTCCTTTTCTAGTTGGTTAACCTTTTTTTCACATAATTTTCTTGTTTTTCTTGGATGGTTTTTATTTTTTTATTTTTTGTTTTTGTTTTTTCTCAGTGTCTCTCATTTGATTTTTGAATTCTTTTTTGAGTTCCTTTGTAAATTGTCTCTGGGCAGGGAGCCATTTCACATTATCTTTGGGATAGAAACTTTTTTTATTTTAGTGTCTTCCTCTGAAGAGGAACCCTGATCTTCCCTGTACTCATAGTATGTTTCTCTGATGGGGTTCTTTCTTCTTTGTTGATTCATTTTTTTTTTTTTTTTAATAAGAGGCATTAGTGAAAGCACCTCTATTCATGGGGTGACAGGATGATGTTTACTGCTTCACTTCAGCTTTCCCCTTTGACCAGGAACTCCAAGTCAAGAGTTCTACCCTTTAGTAAATGCTCACAGTCCATAGGGTCCCTACCCCACTGCCTCTGCACTCACAGGTGTGCTAATTCCTTCTTACCTAGGGCTACATCCTGTAGCAGTGCTGTGCTTGATATCCCCAATCAGCCAAGGTTCCCCCAGACCTTCTGTACCCAGACCTTCTGTACCCAGATCCAGACTCCATGAGCAGCCTGGGAAATGAAAGTCTCAGTGGCCTTTGTGGAGGTCCCAGCCACATCCAAGTAGCCCCAGGTCTTCCTACTTCGTGTTTCTGAGGTGCTAGCCCCAAATTGTTTGCACTTCACACAGGTCAATCCCAGTCCTGGGTCTTTCTTCAGATTTTCTCAGGTTGTATCACAAGGACCCCTGTTCTACCCCAAGTCTTGTTGATTTTTCACAAGTCTATGTTTGCCCTGAAGTATAAATTTGTTCTCTTTGTGGGAGAAATCAAAAGAGCTTGAAAATTTACCAACCTACTCTACCATCTTCCCATAATCCTCCCCCAGAGCATTTTTCTTACAACAACTCTTTGAAGAATGTAATGAAAATATCATGATCTACATGTTTGTATCCTGCCCAAGGTATAAAATGTTTAAGTAATTTAATTAGAGTTATGCAGTTTTTCAGTGGGACTGGGATTGCTACTCACCAAACTTTACATCAGAAGAGATTTAATTTTCCATGGCCATTATAATTCTTAGTTAACAACTTATAAGACTAGTTAATACCAGTTTTAAAAAGTATACCACTTAATGCCTATCAACATTCATCATATTATTAGAGTTATTTATGGAATATTTGTAACCTTTAATTAAAAAAATAAATCACTTACTCTTTTCTGCCATTAAAACATTCTTGACTGGAAAAGAATACCTTGATTGTACTCATGATCACTTTCTCTTAGATGTTCACTTGATATTGTTTTAAATGCTTTACTTTTAATATTCAGAATCCCTAATAAAGAAAGCAACCATTCAGTAAAATAGATCACTAGTTTTGGAATATTGTTGTCAACATGAAAATAAGTTGATTTAAATTATAACTTTAAATTTATATGAAATATTGTTTCATATAATTAGTTTAATATATAATTTTTTCTGGTAATTGCTAACTATTCGCTGGATTATTAAAGTTAGTACTTGGGAGTTTTAAAAGAATAATTAAAATTTATAAATGGAGCAAATAAAATAGAGATCAGATGTCACAGTCTTTAAAAAATCTCAAGTTTTCAAAATGATAGGATGGCATTTGGAATTAGAAGACCTCAGTTTTCTCCTTTTCCAATGCCACTTGTTTGGCTGTGAGTTGAAAAGTAAGAGAAAGTGTGCTCAGTAGAGTATTTTATCTATAAACTGGTTTATAAACTGTGAGAAACTGGATGCATTTGATCATAGAAATGAAAAGAGCCCTCATGCTCCCTCAATTTCCCTAGCCAGAAGCAACAGAAAAAGGTAGGCTGTGCCAAGAGCCATCAAACCTCTCTGTAAATGGGATATTAGAATGGTCCTGAACTGAATGGCCAATTGCCATCATTTGTTACTGCTTGTAAATGTTTTAGAAGTGACCTGTTACTGGGAAAATCATCTTCCTTAGGCACTCAGTAATAAATGACAAAACATTTATTTTGTCATTATATTGCTTTGTCATTCATTCATTCAGAAGTGAGTGAAGCACTTTGAACTTCTTGAAGTTATATGACTACAATGGAACTAATATTGATCACTGGTTTTAGCAAGCAGTTATGGGTCACAAAGTATACGATTCAGAAATGGTTCTCTCTTTACAAAAATGAACAGATTTCTAGTATAACCACTCCTGTCATAATTCAAGGGCATTCTCATGCTTTTTTAAAAATGGAGAGATGCCTTCTCTAGTTTAATTTTATCTTTTTCCTTTATTGACTTTTCTATTTTGTCCATCCAAAAGAGAATTATATAAATGGTCAAAGGATAGGAACAGAAATTTTCAGATGATGAAATTAAAGCCATCTATAGTTATGTGAAAAAAAATGCTCTAAATCACTGTTGATTAGAGAAATGCAAGTTAAAACAACTCTGAGGTACCACCTTACACCTCTCAGATTGGCTAAGATGACAGGAAAAGATAATGATAAATGTTGGAGGGGATGTAGGAAAAGTGGGACCTTAAAGCATTGTTGATGGAATTGTGAAATAATCCAACCATTCAGGAGAGCAATTTGGAACTATGCCCAAAGAACTATAAAACCATGCATACTTTTTGATCCAGCAGTGCCATTACTGGATCTGCAGCCCAAGGAATTCTTAAAGGAGAGAAAAGGACCTACATGTTTGTAGCAGCTCTTTTTGTGATAGCACAGAATTGGAAAATGAATAGATGTTCATCAATTGGAAAATGGCTGAACAAGTTGTGATATAGGAAGATAAAGGGGTATTATTGTTCTATTAAAAAATGATGCACAAGCTGATTTTAGAAAGGCCTGTAAAGATTTACATGAACTAATGCTGAGCTAGACAATCAGAACCAGGAACACATTGCACACAATAACAGCAAGAATGTTTGATGATCAACTATGAAAGACTTGGCTCTTCTCAGTGGTTCAGTGATTCAGAGCAATCCCAATAGACTTTGGCCAGAAAATGCCATCTGCATGAAGAAAAAGAACTAAGGAGACTGAATGTAAATCAACACATGCTATATTCACTTCTTTTTTACTGTTTTTTTTTTTTTTTTTAATCTCTCCCATGGCTTTTCTCTTTTACTCTGATTTTTATCTCCCAACATGGTCCATAAAGTATTATGTATTAAAAATAAATAATTTTACTAGGAAAAAAAAGAGAATTAGAAAATAATGAACCCTAGGCAAGCTAGGCAAATAATCTTTTGCAAGTAGCAAACTGGGTGTAGTATGTTAACACAACCTCCATAAAATGTCAAAAGTCTTCAGATAGCATTAAAAAAAAATCTCTTATTGGATTAGCAAAAGCCTTGGGTAGGGAGGGGATTTCCTGGAGATTTACCTGCAGCTGCTTCTGCTGCTGCTACTATTAGTCAAATGATTCAGAGCCAAATCCAAATGAAGATAGGTCATAGGCTTTATTTTTTAATTCCAAAGGCAGCATTAATTAATATGTTAATCTGTTGGTTTGTATTCCACCTACTTTTTAGGCATTTAGAATGAATAAATTCTCCTTCCCAATTACAATCTCATCACCTGCAATAGGCAAAATTTAGGCTATCTATGATGGGTTTATAGGATTCTAACTTTTTAACAAACTTTTAAAAGTTGTTAAGATAGGAATAGGTATTAGATGAATTAGTATCAGGTGGGCTGAAGGCAAAGATGTGCTGAAGGGACATAATTAATGCAGAATTTGATGATGAAGTAAAAGATCTGATTAAGAAGAATGAAAACACAAAATGAGAAGAAGAAAAAAGAATCAAATATAGGAATAAAATTTGTTGAAGGAATTAATAATTGACTGAATTCAGGCTCAAGAGAGTCAGCATAGTACAGCCAAGTGTTGGAGTCATAGATTTGGATGTAGAAAGGAGCCTGCCTAATTTGAATGCATAGAAATGGGAATCAGGGCTAGAAATCAGTAAGAAAATCTTTTGTGACATGGGCTTAGAGTAGAGTGAGATTTGGGGAGAAAGCATTAGTATAGTGAGAGGGATTTAAAAAGTTCTGCTTGTGAAATCCAGGAGTGTGAGCAATAAACTGGAATTCAAAAAATTATAAGGGCCAAGTTTCAGCCTGAAACGAGGAAATTATATTTGACTTCTGCTTCACTATGATTTGAGACATTTTGTTACAGCATTTAGTTGAAATTTTTCTGGTGAATTATGTATTAATCAATGTTCTGAGTAAGTTAATGCAGCACCTGTAGGAGCTGACTAGTCATCTTTACAAAAATAAAGCTTCCTTGACTGAAGCACTAAAATCATTTGAAAAATAAAATTAATGCCCAGAAAAGGACAATACATTTTGGAAGAGCTAGGATTTGTTACTTGAAGCATGTCAGTGGTTAACTATGAGAGAAAAATATCCATTCCAGAATAATAGCTACTGTTCATTTTTTGCCACCTGTTTTGCCATTAGGGAGAAATTAAGAGAACTTTTGCTTCTGTCTAATATATTGAAAGAACTAGATTTAAAAGTTTCCACATCTTCTGGCAGTCTATGTTATCAGTGTCTAAGAGTTAAAGCAAAATTTCCTCTATTTGATAGCTTTGTGTCTTTTGCGGCTTCATTTTGAGCAGGCAAATATCTGTGATAAATTAAACAGAAAAAAGGATACAAAGGAAAAGAAAGCATTCAAGAATGGAATTTGGAATTATTTTTATTTGTAAAACTTCCATTCAAGGATGAAACTTTGGAGTGTTGTGCCATAGTTCTCTTTTAATGTTCTGACCCAGTTTCCCTAATTGTCCTACTAATTTATAACCATTCCCTCTTAAAGTTTGATAGGATAAAGGTCTTATATCTTAGACCTTGGGCTATACTCATTCCCTCTTAATGTTTAATGGGATAAAAGTCTTTATCCATTTTAGACATCATTAGAGTATCTGGAGCCTCTGCAGTACCTTCCTCCATTATGTCATCCTAGGTTCCTCCCCGCATTAGGTCATCCCCATCCAGGTACCTCCCCCATTATGTCATTGTTCTTGTTACCCTATAAAAGAATCTTGTATCTGATATTTGCTGCTGAATTCTTTGAGATAATCTCATTCAGCCCTAGAACCAAATCATGGGTCCATTTGGTCCCAGTAAATCTCTCCCATTTAATAAATTAGTAAATTGTTCTCTAATCTCTATCTTGCTCAGTTTCTCTGGCTACAGGAGGAGCGATGGATTCGGTGATTATATAGTTAATTTGAACTATCATTGTCTTTTTTGGACTTATCTTCATAGATTAAATTTGATGCTTTAGTTATTTATTCTACTCCCTAGTTTCTCTCCAATATCTATTAGTCTTTTTCTATAACACACTGCAAGACTGATAATGATTTTGGATTTGTTTAATACTATTCATCCTAATTAGATCCTGAAGTCCTTTATCATAACATTTAAAAACTGATAAAAGAGTGCTTATTTCCTTGATCCCTATAGTCAAATAGCAGAGAGAAGTTCTGCAAGCAACCTTTGTTATAATGTAGCTGTAACTTTCTCAAAAACTCCACCTATGGATGGAGATTCCCATTCATTATCTTAGCTGAGGAAGAACTTTTAAATATAACAACAAAAAAGATCCCTTCTTTTATTTTCAAATAGTTTTCAAAGAAAATAGATTTTTAAAAAAAACATTTCTCTTAAAAACAGATAAAGCTTCATGAAAAATCTGCATCTATGAAATTTTAGGAGGAAAAATAGCTTACTCAGCCCCAAACCTCATATTCAAATACTACCATTCTTTATCTTCTAATGTTTGGAATTACCTAGGGTTAAAAGATGAATCAAAGTGTAATGAAAGAGATATTTCTCAAATGGCTCCATGTAGTTTCCCCAGAGATATTGGAAACCTACATCCTGACCTTTTATCTGATAATAATATGACCCAGGACTGGCTGAGCTTTTGAGTCTTTAAGAAGCTTTCAAACATCTTTACCAATTCAGCAGAACTATGGTATAGGTTATCCAAAGTATCAGAGTTTTTGGTTAAAGAGAATTATGAGATAATGGAAAGGCTCCTTGTTCTGATGCCCATTAGCTCTGTGACCTCAGAGAAGTTACTTTACCTCTCTGGACCCCAATTTTTTTTTTCTCAAAATTGAAAGTCATATTTAAAGCTATCAAATGCAAGAAGTGGTTATTAAGTATCTCTCTTGGCCAAAGAATTATTCTGATCACAATCCTATCATTTAGAATGTTTGGTATTAGATCACAGTTTTTAAAAGTTCCCAAAACAAAATAAATTTCATTCTAAAAAGATGAGTCAAGAGCAATTTTTCTCTTTCTTTCTTTCTTTCTTTTTTGCTTTCTTTCTCTCTTCCTTTTTTTCTTTCTCTCTTTTTTCTTTCTCTCTTTTCCTTCCTTCCTTTCTCCCTCCCTCCTTCCCTTCTTTTTTCCATCCTCTATCCTTCTTTCCCTGCCTTTCTTACTTCCTCCTCTCCCCTTTCTTTTTTCTTTTTCCCTTCCTCTTTCCTTCTCCTTCTTGTCTTTTTCTCCCTCCCTCCCTCCCAGTCTTTCTCTTCTCCTCCCTTCCTCTTCTCTTTCCTTGTCTCTCTCTCCTCTTTCTTCATTTATTAAGAAATAGACCCCATCACTTTCTACACTAATGAAAATAGTCCAAATAACAACTTCCTTCTTGGTGATTTTTGGGAATTGAAATTTAGCACTTCCTTAGAGAAAAGCAGAAGTAATTAAGTGTGTTGATTTGAAGACTTTTACTTCTGGTTTCAAGGGGCCATTGAAAGGATAAAAGTAAATAGATATAATGATGGTATTAATGGAATATTTAAACAGAGTGGAGGATAATATCAGGAAGATTTTGAAGCATGATTTGTATAGCTGTTAATTGAAGGTGAATTGCAATACATTTATAGACTGAAAGGCCAACATCTAAGTAAGTACAAAATATGTATCTTTTCTTACCAAAAACAAAATATGAAATATGAAATGATACATAATCATCAAGATGGACAAGTAACTTCTATATTTTCATGTAGGAACAGACTTATAAGCAAAGAAATTTCACAAACAGTGTAAGAGGAAGAGTGTATTTAAATAGGTAAGAATACATGAGGAATTGCCTAGACCAAACAGAAGAGAGAATATATCTATGTATATTCTCAATATTTTTATCTGTATGTCATAGAGTATAAAAGTTGGAAAACACAAGTACAGACCAGATAATCAATCTTTAACTCTATACTTTGGTTTTCATATTACAAATCAGTTTAAATAGGTGGATTAAGCCTTGGATTTGAATCTTGACCTCAGTATTTAAGTGGTGTATGAGTTGCTTAATGCTTTCTAGTTTAAGTTCCCTGATCTGTAAAAGATGAGTATTTTTGGTTTTGCAAGCTCTGCTCAGGGTTATTAACCTGGAAAGAGCTTTTTAAACCTAAAAACACCATGTAACATATAAATTATGATTAATGAGAAACATTTAGAACCTTAAGATTAAATCTACCTTTCTAATGATAAAAAGAAAAATGAAGATTCATAATTTTGTTAGGCATAGGTCCATTTCACCCTTTTGGGTGACACTCTGAATTGTGACATTGAACTCTTGGAAAAGAATTTCATGCTCATTTGTGTTCTTCTTATCACCCCTTCTTTCCCTTGAAATATGATCTTGGTCTGCATTGCTTTACTGATATTTCTCTTAAAAAGAATCTTAATTTATTTACTTTTCTGCAGTTTTTTGACCCTGTAGATGATAATCTATTTGTGTCTTTTTTCTTCATGTTACTGTACTTGTAGATCTATTAAAACTTCTCTGATTGCTATTTTCTATGTTCATTCACTTTTCTTTTACTCTTTTTACTGTAAGCTTTTCATAAAATTCTATTCTTAAGTTTTCATGCTTTCTCTCTATATATCATTTCCCTTGATGATCCCATGCACTCATTCAGTTTCAATTATCATAGTGCAAGGTGACTCCAACTATTGTCTCTAGCCCTATTTAGTTCTACTGGATCTATCCAGATCTTAATTCTAGACTTGCCCTTTCTAATACTCATATACCTTTCTCCTTCCTGTCTCTAAATTGTATATGTTGCCAACTGAATATCTTACTGTTAAGTGCAGTATGTTTAAAGCCAAATCAATCAACTTTTCTCCAAATTTTCTTGTTCTTTTTCTTTTACTTCTGTTAATGGTACTGTCATTATCCCAGTTACCCATGCTTATTATCCTCATCATCATTTTGAGTCTTCCTTCCTTATATCAGGAAATAGTAATCATTATTTTTTCCCACAATACTTCTAACAATGGTCCCTTTCTCAATATTTCCACTCCTGAAGCATATTTTTATTGCTTTTAATTTGAACTATTGAAATAGTGTCCTTGTTTGTTGCTTATTTTCAAATTCATCTTACATACCACTTCCAGAAGATAAAATTTTCTTATTTAGACTTACATCATTCTATTGTTTAAAATTCCCTAATTATTTTTTTTACATTGACTCAATTAGAAACCAAAAATTTTTAGATTATTATTAAAGATCCACTACTCAATGAGTCCAACATGCCTTATACTTATTATTTTACCTCTTTGGACTGTCTTACCTCATATATTCTATGCTCTGAAAATGGCAGATTATATACCATCTTCAAATCCATCCTATATTTTCTCAATTTCACACAATTATTGATGTTGTTCTATATGAAAAGACTCTTCTCTCCCTGCAACCATTCTCATCATTTGATATCCTACACAATCTTCAAACTCTAGACCAGAAATTTCTATCCTAAAATCTTACATTGATAACTTAAACATTATCCTTGACTTCTCATTCTCCCTCATCCCATATATTTAATCAATTGCTGAATTTTGTTATTTTTATCTAAGCATTTCTCCTTAGTCATAGAGCTAATAGTTCCCCCCCTACCCAAGTCATTCATCACGTCTGGCCTAGATATTGTAATAGCCTTTTAATTGTTTTCCCTGCCTTCAGTCTTTGCCCACTAAAGTTCATCCTATACACTACTGCCAAATTCATTCTCCTTAAGAACAAATGGATCATTTTCTCCTCTGTTCAATAGTAGCTCTTTACAGTGTTTTGATCTTCTATCTTTTAAAGCCCTTCCCAACATGAACCCGGGTACATTGAACATTATCTTCCCTCTCACACTTTGCAGTCTAATTAAACAGATGTTTTCTCTATGTGTTGATCCATTTCTTATCTCCTCACCTTTGTATTGGCCATCTCCTAAGTGTAGAATGCACTCTCACCTTACCTCAAATTCCTGCAGTCCTTTTCTTCCCACAAGATGTAACTCAAGAACCACATTCTATATGAAGGTTTTCCCGAGCCTCTTTACTATTAAAATATTCCCTCCCTAACTTAATTTGATTTGTTTGTATTTGTTAATATTGTGTGTATGAACATGTTATGTGAATAAATTTTCTTCCCTGCAGAAATATGATTTTTGTGAATAGGAATTATTTTTCCATCTAAAAAAATTATATCTCTGGTGTCAAGAATAATGTGTGGCACATAATAGATGCTTAATAAGGGCTTGATGATTGATTATAATAAGTTCTTGGGGTTGGGAATCATTAGCAAATATCACAAGATACCTCTTCTACAAGAGTCTTCCTTTTGACTCTTCTGCTAAGGATAATCTTTCTGATCCTAGTCTTCATAGGTACTGATTGCATCTTGTTTATACCTTCTACATTCCTGCTATATTCAATTCTGTTTTCATCGTTATTCTTGTTCAATCCTTTCAGGTTGTGATATCTATGTAACACCTTGTGACAACTCTCTGTGATCCCCATTTGGGGTTTTCTTGGTAAAGATACTGGAATGATTTATCATTTTCCTCTCCATCTAATTTTAAAAGATAGGAAACTGAGGCAAACAAAGTTAAATGACTTGCCCAGAGTTACAGTTCTTACAAGTCTGAAGCCAAATTTGAATTCAGGAAAATGAATTTCCCTGACTTCAGGTCCATGGCTCTGTGGGCACCCCCTAGCAGCAATGCCAGTTTTGTAATATAGCTATTTGTTTTCATTTATTATTTTTCCTAGCTCTTAGGTTTGTTGAGAGCAGCATCTACCACTTATTCTTTCCATATCTTCTAGGACAAAATGTAGTGCCTTATACCTAGCAGGTATTTAATAAATGTTTATTTGTTTGTTTGTTGAATGAGTGAATCAATGGAATGAATAGAATTTGACTTTACCCTTCGTGGGCAACAGAGCGTTTTATTAATTTTAATTAAGAATTCACTAATTTATTAATCATTATTCATAGCAGGTGGTAACCTCCCTGTTCCTAAGTGCTCAAGGCACAAGAAACACTTAATGTCACTCTGTATAGTAGGGTACTAATACTTCACAGTGACATTTATAGAATTAATGAGATAATTGTTGTTGTTTAACAAAACTTGGACTTTTAGAAAAAATTTCTATAGTGATGTAGGGAATTTACTATGTAGGCTCTAACTGCTTCTCTTGCTGTGTTCTTATATTTGTTTTCTTATACAAAAAAGCTACATTTTAGCCAATAAATCTTATCTATAGTTTTTTCCTACAGCTTATATCTTTAGTGCATTTTGTAGTTCACTACAGCTCTGAGCAGAGATTTCCCTTTATTTATTGACTCATTTACAAGTAGCAATGGAGAACTGGCAAAAAAGTACTTTTCCCACTGTTTGAAATCTCTGAACATAACAAACCTTTTTTTTTTTTCTAGAACGTGTGAATCAAGGATGTTAAAATTCATATTCTAGGGGATTTTTTTTCTCTTTTCATTTATCTTTGCCAGAATGTTTGGTGGGATATTTTTGTTTAATAAAGAATTTTCATTAGTGGTTGGTCTATCTGAAATCTGCATATTAACAACTAAGTTTTCCATGAACTAATGGGTCACAAACCTGTGATTTTATAGGTAAGGAAAACTACCTCTATCAATACAGATCCCAACTCACTTATAACTTATATTTTTCTGATGTTCAACATGATTAAATGATTTGTTCAGAAGAAAATAGTAAATGAAGGAGGGAAGTAGTATTTGGAATTTGGACTCCCAGTTATATACAAATCATGCACTCAATTCACTGTAGCATGCTGCCTTCCTAGCCATGTCTATAGCCAAAATAATTGATTTTAATCAATCTAGCCTGATCAATTAAAACTATATACATAATGTAAGCAATACATGTTAACAATATATATCCAATTTGTGAGAAACTCAGCTTGTTATCAATTAATAAAGCAAGACAACTTGGGTTAAAAATCTATATTTTGTATGGTAGTAGAATTTAAGCTTCTTGAGATGGAGGATTAGTTTTCATTTTGTCACTGTGCTCCTAATACCTAACATAGACATCTTATGCTCTTAGAAATTTGTTAGATTATATTGGCTTAATTTGTACTGTGGTCAGTCAGTAGGTTAATTAGAATTTATTGACTGTCTAATGTATGCATACTAAATGTTTATTAAGTACTAAAAATAAAAAGAAAGGCAGTCCCTAGATCTGGAATCACAGGACTTGAGTTCAAACCCTGATTCTTCTACCTACTCTATCTTTGGGTTAGTAACTCAGGGTTTTAGTTTTTTCATCTATAAAAATTGAACTTGGCTTTTGAGGTCACTTCCAGCTCTAAATCTATAATATTCTATGACCCAGAGAACACACGAGTACATAAACCTCTATCCAGTGTTTGGAAATTCTTCTTCTGGAAAAACATAATTTATCAGTTCAGTTATGTCTTGTTAAAATAAAACTGTCAGCATGCCATGGAGCCATTGCCATTGATTAATCTGTATAGATTAGCCTTTTGTCCCAGAAAGTGTAGCTTTGTTCCTTGGGTTTTCAAGTGTCAATGAATTTGTTGCTCCCATTTATGTAGATGACAGAATGTCTATGTATGCTGATACATTCTAGTATTCTTCTAGTCATGCCTCCTGTGAATGGAGAGAGATAGCCACAGAAAAAGTCATATATCTAACAGCAGCTAGAAATGTATGTCACTTCTGGAGGTATGCAATTCCCTATTCAGCCTCTTTCTATACTTTTGCTTCCCATTGAAGACGATGGCTGGATTTTGGACCTTTCACAGTCCTCTCAAGGGTCCAACTCCTTTTTTGGAGTGGTCTTGTATGCTTGAGTAGCTAAAACAAATCAAATGGGAACTTTTTATCTTTGGTTCCAATTCAGTTCTGATTCAATTTGCTTTTCCCCATAGAAGCAGTTAAGCGATTTAAATGTCATTTTAAGAAGGAAACTTTGGCACAGAAAGATCATTTAACTTGTCCAGAATCACCCAGCATGGCAGAGGCTAATCTGGGATTTGAATCCTGAATCTGCTGCTTAGTTTATAGAGCAAAACATCCGCTCTGATACGGTATTAGCACTTAGTGTATCAAAGCTTACCTATTGATTCCCTATAACTAGTTTCTCAGAATACTCTAATTTCTGGAGTTTCTTTTCCATCTCCATCCTTTCCAGGTGTCTGATTTCCACATATCCATCTGAGGTATATCATAACCTGTCAACCATTTCTTATTGTTCAGTCACATCTGACCCTTTGTGATCCCATTTGGGACTGTTCCTTCCTTCCTTCCTTCCTTCCTTCCTTCCTTCCTTCCTTCCTTCCTTCCTTCCTTCCTTCCTTCCTTCCTTCCTTCCTTCCTTCCTTCCTCCCTCCCTCCCTCCCTCCCTCCCTCCCTCCCTTTCTTCCTTCTTCCTTCCCTTCCCTACTTTCCCTTTCTCCCTCCCTCCCTTCTTGCCTCCATTCCTTCTTCCTTTCCTTCCCTCCCTCCCCCTTCCTCCCCGCCTCCTTCCCTTTCTTCCTTCTTCCCTCACCCCTTCCTCCTCTCACTCTCTTCCTCCCTTTCTTCTTCCCCTCACTCCCTCCTTTTCTTCCTTCCTCTGTCCCTTCCTTCCTTTCTTACTATTTATTTGTTTAAACAAATCCATCTATGTTGTTGTTGTTGTTATTGTTGGGAAAGATAGTAGGAAATCCTGGATGCTGATCGAGGAATATATAGACTAAGGGCCATAGCCTAAAGCACTTTGGAGAGATGCTGGATGGATAAAAATGACATTAAAGCAAAGGTCTAGAATGGGAGGTATGTCTCATACCTCATTGAGAAGTCACCAATGATGTGTATTCATTAGGGCTGGACTTGCAGAACAAAAATATTTTTATCTTTCACTCTTCAAGCAATATCCATGAATCATAAGATCCTAAATTTGGAGTTAGAGGGAATTGGAGATCATCTGACCTAAATACCTCCATTTATAGAAGAATCCAATGAATAAAGCAGTTTGCCCAGAGTTTCAATACTAATAAGAAACCTGAGATTTCAACTGAAAAAATTCTGAGTCTCCAATTCTTAACTTAATGTTCTCTCCACAATACTACATTACATCTATATTCCCTTTATGAAGCTTGTTTGGTCCTGATAGTTCTATAATAGATCCTAATTCCACCATATTATATCTCTCTTTGCTCTAATATCATATTTCACCTTTTTTTCTTTGAAAAGTGATGATTTAGAAATAAGTTTCAAATAGGTATTAGGGAAGCTGAAGATTATACAGATTCACAGATTCATAATTGGAGGGAACTTCAAAGACCACTTAATCCAATTCTTTTATTTTCCAGATGAAAAAGGTGAGGTTAAGGGGCTTGCCCTGAGTTATTTATCTGGTATCAGAGATGGGATATGAATCTAGAGCTATTCTAGAGCTAATGTTCTTGCTTCACACTACTTTTAACTGTATGGCATGATTTCGTTTGAATCCAGACCCATAGTAAATGTGTAAAGAATTCTTTTGTTGTTATTATTATTTAATGTGATAGACTTACAGAATCACAGAATTTAAAGCTATTAGGGAATTTAAAGATCTTCCAGCCCAACTTTTTTACTCTATAGTCATACATATAAGGGACTGCAAAGACCTTCTTTCTTATTTACACATGAGTAAGTTGAGATCCAGAAAAATAAAATTCCATGGCCAAAGTGATATGCAAGTAGCAAGGAGAAGAAGCAGGGTATAAACAAAGGCTATTGGACAACAAATAAAGAAGGCTTTTTCCAGAATACTTCATCACACCTCACTGAATTTCATGACTGGCACCCTGAAGGATATTTATCAAGATCCATGGGTGAATATGAATACTTTTTGTGTTGTATTTCCTTTCCTCATCTTTATGTTCCCTCCAGATATCTTGTTAAAGAAATACTTGTTACTGTAACTATCTACTCTGCAGTGTTTCCTTATGAATTTTTCATAAAATTGAAGTCATAAAGGGAGAGGCACCGGCATTTGTATCTGATTAAAGAAAGAAAGTAACAGACTGTGAAACTTAAATAAGAAAGTTAGACAAAATTCTCTTTTGAGACAAAATGAGTTGCCAAAGTGATTATATTACCTACCATTGCCATATTTAGAATCCCTTCTTTATAACTTTCTTCATTGAACTTTCCCATGAAGTATATTAGCAGCTTGATCTTCCTTCTGAGGGAAGGCAAAAGCTTATTTTAAAATAAAACCACTAACAACAACAACAACAAACTTTTAAAAAATGATTCCAAACTTTAAAAGTCATCTAACATCATCTATGAGTAATGCCTCAGAGCTCTGCAGCAGACACTTCAGTCTCTGATAATCAGTCAACAAACATTTATTAAGTGCCTATGATAAGCTAAGCACTGTGGATACAAAGAAAGACAAAAGAGAGTCCCTGTTCTCAAGAAGCTCACAGTCTAATGGGGGAAGTATCATGCAAACAACTATGTGCAAAGAAGATATATAAGAGTAAATGGCACTAACATTAAGGGAGATTAGGAAAGACTTTTTAGAAAAGGTGAAATTTTAACAGGATTTTCAGGGAAACCAGGAAATCCAGGAAGCAGATATAAGAGCAGTGAGGGGAAGAGAGAGAGAGACAGAGAGAGAGAGAGAGAGAAAGAGAGAGAGAGAGAGAGAAATGGAGAGAATGAGAATTCCAGGTATCAGAGAAACTTTTTATATATAAATGTATATAATGTATATAATGCATTCTAATATATATAATCAGATGATGCCTCTGAATTTTGGACAGGAAAGATTAAGTAATTGCCTGATTTTGAGAACTAAGATTAGGCAAGCTTATTTTTTGTAATACTCCTGAGAAATGTGAGACATTTGAGATTAAATATTTTATAATTCTATTTCAAAATTTTGAATAGCATTGATATTTACTGAGTTGCTAGCACACAAAAATTATTTTAGGGATTTCTCAGTTTTGACCTCTGGTTTTGTTAGTATAGTAGTAACTCTTATCATAGAACCCTCCCCATTTCCCCTCCCTCCACTTTTGGTGATTGGAAATGTGTGTGTAACTCATAAACTCATAAAATTGCATGGGAGCAGATTAAGTGATTTGTTCATGGTCATACAACAATTATATGGCTGAACTTGAATGCAGGTCTTCCTGATTCTAGTGAAGCTAATATTACTTGTGACCCCTGCCTCAAATAGTTATTTTGAGGAAAACATTTTGAAAACTTCAGAATACTATATAAGTCTCATATGTTATTTCTATTATTTCTATTATTAGTTCATGAGATAGGCTTTAGGAACTGATATAGAAGTTAAAAACAAACAAACAAACATTGTTTAACAAAAAAGTAAATAAAGTGGCCCATATACAAAGTAATTTCTTTATATATTATATATCTCTATATACTGAGAAATGATTTATTCCTAGCATGCATGTCCTTTTTCAGGAAGTTGAACTGCTTTTCATATGCATTACAGATTTGTAAGCCAAAGTTTTGCAAAGGGATGCAAATGTAGTGTCAAGTGGAATTAATGCTAAATGCATTCAGAGTGTGTGCTTACTTATTTTACTATGAGAATAGAAAATGAAAGCCTTATGAATTTCTTTTTTTATGGAATATGGAAGAAAAATGAAAACAGAAGGATAAAAATTATGATAATCAACAACCAAACTCTGGCAGGGTTGCTACCACTATCATATATCTTTAGAATAGGTTTTTGGGACATATTATAAAATATGATCTACTTGAAGAGAAGGAAGACAATATATACACCAAGATCTCTCTTAATACCAAGTTACCTCAGCCTGGATTGATTGTTGTAGATTTCTTCTATCTGATAAAAAAAAAATGTGAAACAGAGCACAAATCTATGATGCTATGGCTCAGAGACTGCCTCACAAATGAGATCTCAAACAGCTGACCTCCCTCTTACCATTGTCAGAGATGTATAGGTTGGTCATGGAGAATTGGAAAGATTAAGCTTTTTGATCATTGTCAAAGTCTATCTAATCCTTGACCTATGTTGTAGACATTAGGATCCTTGCCTATATGAAATAAATATGAATTCACTTCTTTAGTCTACACCCCAAGCTCTTGATGCAAGACTATATTGTTTTCTTCCTTGAATATTTTTCCTGGATGGTGAACACGAGGATCCTCAAAGCCACTCTCCCAAAAACCTAATTAGTCTAATCTTACACTTCTTCCCATCAGTGACAACTTTACCAGTTCATGCCAGTATTCCAACTCTTCCCCAAACAAGCAAGCCTTCTCTACAACCCTTCCAAGGCGACAAGGGCAATATATATGTGTGTGTGTGTGTGTGTGTGTGTGTGTGTGTGTGTGTGTGTGTAACTAAAAGAGTGAGGCATAACTTATACAAATTTACACAGATATACAAGGAATTATAGATACTATAGGGACTGAAGACTTCTGAGTATAAAATATTAAATGGACATTTTAGCTAGGGACTCACAAAAATATCTTCCTTTGTAGGTGGGAAGGAGAACCCATCAGTTTGGTTCAATCAAATATTGACTCAGCCTGTTTCCAAATAGAAGTAGTTATTAATAAACATCCCAGGTCCAACAGCATAATGCTACATCTAGTCAATTTATCTTTCTACAATTTCAGTAATGAAAATCAGAGCTGCTAAAAATATATATATATTATCAGTATAGAAGGGCTCCATCAATGCATGATCTGCCATTTGATTGAAGGAATAATGAATTCAAAAGAGAGGATCAGAATTCAAATCAAGGGTACTTTGCATGACTGAAAACATAGAGACATCAGTTTCTTCAACTACAAAAGGGGTTTAGGGAAATGACTCTGATCCCTTCCTGAATTAAATATATAATTCTATTATTAACACAAGTATCAGCCAGATAGCATTCTCCCAAAGATTTTATTCTCTGTCTCTGTTGACAATTTTGTAAACTCAAGCTAATGACGTATGTAGGCACTGTAGTAGCTGAAATTTCCTCTAAAAATCAGATATTTGACTATAAGGAACTTGGTTAGCAAGCTCCAAGAATCCTGGACTTGGGGGATCAAAGTTCTATATTCATATATAAGTTAGATACTTAACTAACTGTTTTACCTTGGGTGAATTATCCAGCCTTTCAGAGCTCTGTTCTACTCATTAGTGGGATAGCACAATTTATAGTAGCTCCATCAAAGAATAGTTGTAAGGAAATCACTTTGCAAACATTTAAAACATTATCTCAATGAATTACCATCTTTATCCACACTGTCACCCTCCCATCAACAATTTCTTTTCTTATTCAATAATTGATTTTGTCACTATCAGTTCCTAAAGCCTATATCATGAGTTAATAATAATAGTGATTATAATAATAGCTTAGTCTTGTATGCTATTCTGAAGTTTTCAAAATGTTTTCCTCAAAAGAACTGTCTGATTTAGTGGTCACAAGTAATATTACCTTCATTGAAATGATGAGGAAAATTGTTCAAAGAGATTGAGTATCTCGCCCATTGTTACATAACTAATATGAGAATCAAGACTTGAATCCATGTCTCCTGCCTCTAAGTTTAATTTTCTTCATCTATGTGACCCATAGCACTTGAAGTATCAAAGTTGCTTATTTTCACTGCCTGGAACCTTACAGATAGAGGGCTTGACTGAGTCCTGAGGCTAGAATGTTATTATCATAATCTAAATTCCATAATTATACATAATCAAAAGAAAAGAGCTATGGACTAGGAGTCTGCAAATGATTTTTCACAAATCATTTGCCCCTTTTGATTTCAATTTCCTTTTCTGTACAAAGGAATTTGTAATACCTATTCTTCCTGATGGATATCATAGGATTGTGCATCCAATAACAAAATAGTGGCAATAACACCTTGAAAGCAACAAATAATATAATCTATATACTTGAGTCCATGACAGGTCTTTGAGTTCCCACTATCAACTCTGATGACAACCATTTTATAATTCAATAAAGATGTCCTAGGAAATGTCAAGTGGCTTTCTGTATAGCACATAGGTACTGGTACAGGCTAGACTTGAACCCGGATTTTCCACATTCCAAGTTCAGCCCATAATGCTTATGGCACAGTAATGATCAGAATAATGACATGATTGGAAGGTGCAATTATTCTATTTTCAGCCACTGAAAGAATGTACTATATCATTTTCACTCTAAGCCATTAGTTTTTCATTATTTCTATCACAATTATTCTTAGACATGTTATTGAATCTAGTTAAATATGTTGTGGCTACTTCTTTTGAATATTTTTCTGCATACTAGAGTAGTGAATTACTATTGTCTTATTATATCTATAGCAATTTTCTTTGTCCCTTTCATATTTATCATGATAAATGCACTAACAATAAATTCAGGGAATGGAAATGGGGGGGTGTTCTTCTATCAACAGTCACATTATCACAATTTCTAATGTTATCTCATCCCTTTGTATTTCTCCTATCATTTCTCCAACTGTAAATAATCAGAAGATATAAAGAAATCCAACATTGACCAGAAAAAAAATGTTTTATTGGGTATTTAATGTAAATTTATCTAATCTTGGGAACCTCTGAAATCATTTGTAGGACAGCTAAAAAGAGAAGAGAAAGGAACAATCTCTGACAGTTTCTCAGGGAAGTAAATTTAATAAACTGTAATTTCTATCTCTTGATTTCTCTCGAAAAGCACAAAGCTTTTCTTGGGTTATTTCTTATT
This sequence comes from Antechinus flavipes, assembly GCF_016432865.1. NCBI lineage: Eukaryota > Metazoa > Chordata > Mammalia > Dasyuromorphia > Dasyuridae > Antechinus > Antechinus flavipes. The sequence goes on from NC_067402.1 coordinate 117,375,426, forward strand.
AGTGTCTTCTTCTTTATGTTTTCTTCTCAATTATCTTGAACTACTTTTATGTGATGTCTTAGTTTCTTCTAAATATATATGTACAGTGAATGTAAATTAGTTTTGACCATAGATAGATAAATATAGATATAGATATCCCTACATATGAATAAGAAATTCAGTGATTGTAAAAATGAGGCTGTATAATTCTAAAGACCAACAAGAAGAACCTAATTTATTGTCTCCTTACCTTCCAAAGTCCATTTAATTTAATAGCATGCTCTACATGCCTTAAATTTCCTTTTCTATATATACATGTCTGTGTGTATGTGTATATAACTATATATATATATATATATATATATATATATATATATATATATATATATATATATATATATATATATATAAATTGATATAGATATCTACAAAGACTTGTATATCTGTATTTTTTTTCTTTGAAGGTTAGATGACACAAAACACCAGCAATGAGTGAGGCCTTATAGCTGGGAATTTTAATCTGTGGCCCATGAATTTGAAACAAATTTATGGACTCCAGATCTAGAAGCCTAGATCTCAGTATGTATATGTAATTGTATTCCAATATAATTGCTTTTCTTTTAATCCTATGTTCCTTATTTTATACTTTTAAAACCATTACTCTGAGGAAGGGGTTCATAGGCTTCCACTGCACTATCAAAATATTCCAGAATTTTAGAATCCCCAATCTTTTCAAATTTCTTTATTGTCCAAATAAGGTGAGAAAAATGAAATAACATCCAAAGTCATATAACTAGCAAGTAGAAGAACTAGGAATGTCAAACTAAGAACTTTTGACAAGAAGTCTAGAACTTTTTTCTAGTACCTGGAATAAAACCTGGTAAGGCTGTTATGAAAGAAATAACATAGTATAATGCTATATATGGCAACTTAACCTGTGAAAATCAGAATTGTGCATAGAATGTTAGACATGGAATCTGGAATCCTTGGCTTCATTTTCTATCAATTAATAGCAAGCAATTAGATAACATTTGAAATTTTATAAAGAATGTTATATCTATATTATCTTCCTTGATTCTCACAATAATCCTGTGAGGTAATTGCTATTATAATGGAGATGATAACATGTGTAGCACCTACTTTATAGGTTCTTGAGGCTCAAATGACATAATGCATTTTTAAGAGCATTTTGTATATTTAAGCACTATATAATCATCGATTATTATTATTCCAATAATTGGTATCCCTACACATGAATAAGAAATTCAATGATTGTAGGAATGAGGCTGTATAATTCTAAAAACCAACAAGAAGCACCTAATTTATTGTCTTCTTACCTTCCAAAGTATATGCTGCTTTTTTTGATATTTTGTTTGAACTATAAGCAAAAAGAAAAAAAAAAAAAAGAAAAGAAAAAGACCAGACTGAAATATAATGCAGACACATAGAGTTATTTAACTTTAAAGAAGAACTTTGGCTCTGGAATTTAGAAGCTGATAATCAATATTCTATGTTCCAAAAGACATATTGGGAGATAGGTATGTAGGAAAATATCATATGTTCTTCAGCTAACTTTTGTTGGTTAATGAAATTGACTGACATCACCCTTTTCAAAGATAAATTATTTCAGACTTTATCTAAGTGTCTCTTTGCATTCTTACAGTCTGATGGATGTATTGAAATGGATTTATTTCTCAGTTGCTAAATTTTTGTGATTTCCCCTAGCGATACTATTTATCCAGTCTCTTAAGATAGGACAACTAGCTAGCAGAAAAGTTCAATGTTAGTCACATTTCATCTACTAATCAGTTTACTTGGATTGAGACTGTGAGCTTAATTTCTAAATTTCATAGTTCAGATTAACAGAGTAGATAAGGTACATTGAAGAGTTTAAGTTAACCATTGGGAGATAGAGACATATTGTGGTCTGTAGAAAGTAAAACATTAAATTGAGTTTCATTCAGTTTTGTGATTGCTTTATTTCTTGGAAGAATAAGTCAGATGAGGAATAGTCTTAGGGATCTCATACGAACAAAACTGACATTTTAGTGCATTGCCATTTTTAAAAGGAGGACAAGATGATAATATTTCTTAAAATCTGTATTACTAACTAAAAAGCAGTGTTGAAGTCTCTGAAGGGGAAAAGCCATTTGACATTAAGTAAAAATACTGATGTACTCGTTTAATTAATATCACCAGGAAAATGTCATTTAAAATATGCTACTTATACCACACTGATATTGCAATGGTATCCTTCAGCCGGATAATTTATGAGATAAATTTTTATTTCAATAGATAAAGAAAACTTTTCTTTTTCAGATTATATATCTGATTGGTTGCCACTTTAAGGAGGAATGAAAAGCCTGATTTTTATACTTCCTATGTGAGGTGTCATAAATTCCTGGAAGGAAGCCTACTGGGGATTAACTATATGTAGATAAATGAGGAAGAGCTAGTTTTACACATAGGCAAAATAAAAATATACCTACATGGTAAAATTTAAGGAATAACAAAGGATGCCCCCAACTGAATTCTACTGTCAAATCAAAATCTTATCTTACAAAATTATGTGTGACATACAGTAAAAGTACAATTGATATAAAATTTAAGCACAAATGAACAATTCCTGTATTACATGTATACATTTTAATATAGATAAAAAATTTATAAACATAGCTAGAAATTGAAGAATTTCTACTTTGTAGTATGACTACTACTTTATAGAAGTGATGTTTAACATGATTATATATATTATAACATGGGTAAAAGTAATTTCAAAATGGCAAAATCACTTCCATTTTTTGACCATTGTAAATTGGTACTGAAACATATTTTATAAATTCTGGGATTTCATGAGGATGGAAATTTTTTCTACTCATGCAGATTGCAGTAATTTGTCAGAATAGACAGGTACATGAATTTCAGAGAGATTATATACTGTTTTTAGTCACACAAAACATTACATGGCAGAAGTAGAATTTGAACTCAGTCCTTCCTAATTCTCAATTTAGCATTCTATCTGCTTGTCTATGCTATCAATTAAAAAAAAGATTAACTATTCATGATACTCAAAGACATTGTAAATAGAAATTTTAAAGTGATCAACCCATATGATCAATTAAAAGTTACATATTCTGAATAAGGTTGTATATTCTGAACAAAGATTAGAGTGTTAATAATATACTTGGAAAGAAGGCAGCATCAATAAATAAATCAAATCAGTCAATTCTCATGCATGCAAAATTTGTTTTATAGGTGCCAAGCACTGTCCTAGGTACTAGCTATGCAAATAAAACAATAATAATGATGATGGTAATAGTAATTAACTAATATATCCAATCTTACGATTTATAAAGCAACTTGAAAATGTGTTATGGGGTTATTCTTGGTTATAATCCTAGGTCTATTGTCTTCTGGAAAGTCATATTCCAAGATCTCTAGTCCTTTAATGATAGCTTTTAAATCCTGTGTAATCCTGACAGTGGCTTTATGGTATTGGAATGGTTTCTTTCTGGCTACTTGAAATAGTTCCTCTTTGATGTGGAAGTTTTCTTTTTGGGATCTTTTTTCAAGTAATGATCAGTGGATTCTTTCAATTTTTATTTTACTCTCTGTTTCTAGGGTATTAAAGAAGTTTTTTTTTTGCCTTGGGAATTTCTTAAAATTTTATTTCTGTGCTCTTTCTTTGATTATGGATTTCAGGTAGTCCAATAATTCCTAAATTATCTTTCCTCACTTTATTTTCCAGGTCAATTGTTTTTCTGATGAGGTATTTTAGTGTCTTGTATTTTTTTTTTTTGTCCTTTTGATTTTGTTTGTTTTTTAATGTCTCATGGAGTCATTAGTTTTTACAACTTAATTCTAATTTTTAAGAAATTATTTTCTTGCTGGCTTTTCCCTTTCATACCTAATTTTCCATTTAATTGACTTTGTTTTTCAGGTATTATTTTCTTCAGAATTTTTTGTGCCTCTTTTACTAGTTACCATCTTTTCACAATTGTGTTCCTTTACTTTTGTTTCTTTACCAAATTTTCCTCTACTATTTTATCTGATTTTGAAAATTATTGTTTAGCTTTTCCAAGAATTATTGCTCAGGTTGTTTCCATTCATATTTCCATCCATATCATGTTATTGTTCTTTTGAATTAACTGTCATCTTAATTTTTCTATCCTATTGCTTGATTTTTAACTTTGTCTTAAAGTTGTAAGGTGGGTAAGGGATACTATACCAAGCTTTATGATTTTTTTTTTTAACTTTGGCTTTCAGGATTAGATGCAGTGGAACTTTTCAGTGATTCCAAGGTAGTCTAATCCAGAGAGAGGTGTGGTCACTTCTTTCCTTGTTTTGTACTCTGATTCTTCCCTTGAAATTGTAATATTACTCTTCAGTGTCCCTGGACCTTTAGAATTTGTATTTTCTTTTCCATTTAGCCAATTGACTCTTAAAGAGTTGTTTTCTTCATTGAATTTTTGTATCTCTTTCTCCATTTGGCCAATTCTAATTTTTAAGCAGTTGTTTTCTTTTGCAAGTAATTTACTCTTTAAAAAATATTCTTTTGCATCTCTCATTTTCCCATTATTTCTCTTTTTGCCTGTCTGACATAAAGTTTAATAATCTTTTTGAGTATCAGGGTTTGAGATTGATGAGGTCTGGGATTAAGGGGGAGAGATCCCCTCTGATCAGACTAAGCGAAAGAATTCACAAACCTGAAATCTGTGTGGCAAAAAGGGATTTTTATTGTTCACTAAGAAGGGAGCTTTTTTAGCAGGAGAAATTCCTGATTAGGAATTTGGAAGAGATGGATTAACAAAATCTTGATTATATGGCATAAGTCTTGGCCTGGGGCTGGGAGTATCTAGGCTACTCAATAGAGGACCATCCGACAGACATCTCCAATTGAATAAAATCACTTCACTAGGAGTTTGAACCATTGAGAGTTGTTTGTTGGCAATTCATTCAATGGAGGGTGATTGATCAAGATCTCCAATTGAATAAAACCACTTAACTGGGAGTTTGCAGGCTTTTCTCAGGGTCTAGGAGCTCCCCGAAGGGGTACAGTTTATATCCAGCTTCCCCCCACCCAAGAAAAAAAAAAATCTCAGTTTATGTCAAGATTGCTTCTTGTTTCTCTTTGGGGTTTTGCCC